>NW_027139729.1:2515000-2830000 GCF_035084215.1 Heptranchias perlo | reverse complement strand
GGGAGGGAAAGTAGAGAGTGAGGAGGACATAAAAAACCTGCAAGGGGATATAGACAGGCTGGGTGAGTGGGCAGAGATTTGGCAGATGCAATATAATATTGGAAAATGTGAGGTTATGCACTTTGGCAGGAAAAATCAGAGAGCAAGTTATTTTCTTAATGGCAAGAGACTGGAAAGTACTGCAGTACAAAGGGATCTGGGGGTCCTAGTGCAAGAAAATCAAAAAGTTGGTATGCAGGTGCAGCAGGTGATCAAGAAAGCCAACGGAATGTTGGCTTTTATTGCTAGGGGGATAGAATATAAAAACAAGGAGGTATTGCTGCAGTTATATAAGGTATTGGTGAGACCGCACCTGGAATACTGCATACAGTTTTGGTCTCCATATTTAAGAAAAGACATACTTGCTCTCGAGGCAGTACAAAGAAGGTTCACTTGGTTAATCCCGGGGATGAGGGGGCGGACATATGAGGAGAGGTTGAGTAGATTGGGACTCTACTCATTGGAGTTCAGAAGAATGAGAGGCGATCTTATTGAAACATATAAGATTGTGAAGGGTCTTGATCGGGTGGATGCAGTAAGGATGTTCCCAAAGATGGGTGAAACTAGAACTAGGGGGCATAATCTTAGAATAAGGGGCTGCTCTTTCAAAACTGAGATGAGGAGAAACTTCTTCACTCAGAGGGTGGTAGGTCTGTGGAATTTGCTGCCCCAGGAAGCTGTGGAAGCTACATCATTAGATAAATTTAAAACAGAAATAGACAGTTTCCTAGAAGTAAAGGGAATTAGGGGTTATGGGGAGCGGGCAGGAAATTGGACATGAAGCTGAGTTCGGATCGGTCAATGCCCTGTGGGTGGTGGAGAGGGCCCAGGGGCTATGTGGCCGGGTCCTGCTCCGACTTCTTGTGTTCTTTAGATTTGTGGTTGGGATCAGATCAGCCATGATCTTATTGAATGGCGGAGCAGGCTCGAGGGGCCGATTGGCCTACTCCTGCTCCAATTTCTTATGTTCTTATGTTCTTAATCCTCCGCGGCACAGAAACCGCTCTATCTCTGCAAGGCGCTGATGTCCCGCTCAGACTGCGCATGCTCCCCAGGCCCGCCCTCCATTCTGGGAGCGCCACGGTTCTGTGGTTTGTCGCGAGTCGGACTCGGTGGAAACGGGAGAAGAAACCGGGAAGCGGCGGGTAGGACGGGGGAGGCGCTGGATGATGGGTTCAATGGTGTTCGGGGCCCCAGCCCGATGGGCCCCCCGGGTCTGATTCGGGGCCTGAGCCGCACTCGTGTTGCTGAGTCTCCGCTCGGCCCCGCTCAATGTCCGGGACACGCACGGCGCATGCTCCGGCCACCAGCTCTTCGCGCGCCTGCGCGCTGCACTCCTAATGGAGATAGACCGTATTCTATCGCGCGGGGCATTCTGGCTAAGGTCAACCACCATTATAAGCCCCTCTTGCTGATATTTCAGTATTGGGTTCAGAAGGGCGAGGTTTATCCATCAAAAGCAAAATTCTGCGGATGCTGGAAATGTGAAATAAAAATAGAAAATGCTGGAAAGACTCAGCAAGTGAGGCAGCATCCGTGGAGAAAGAAACAGAGTTAACATCTCAGGTCAGAGATAAGGTTTTGTGAGAACTGGAATAATTTAAAGATTTAATAGTTTTTAAAGCAGGTCCAGAGCCAGGCAAAAGGCCCGGGCAGGGGAAGAACGAAAGGGAAGTTCTGTGATAGGGTGCAGGAGTGATAAAGCGACAAAAGGGATAATGGTGAAAGGGAATGAGGGTGTTAATGGGGCAAGTAAAGAAAAATAAGATGGGTCTAGAGGAGCTTTAAAGACAGCACGATGTGTAATGATAAAAGGAATAATGGTGCAAAGGAATGAGGGTGTTAATGGGTCAAATAAAGAAAAAAAAGATGGGTCTAGAGGAGCTTTAAAGACAGCACGATGTGTAATGATAAAAGGAATAATGGTGCAAAGGAATGAGGGTGGTAATGGGCCAAATAAAGAAACAAAGGATGGGTCTAGAGGAACTTTAAAATCAGCTCGATGTGTAAATGATATCGTGAACCGAAAGAAGTGCATTTGAAGCAGAGAGCCAAAGACACGCCAATAATAATTGCAGCTTTTCATTTGATTTGATTTTAAATAGCTACGTTTATGAACTGAATCATGTTTCTCTAATTTCCCGACTCAGATTGAAGGCCTCCTTTTATTTTCTTCCTCTGAGCCCCTCAATTTCACCCGGCAGCGTAATGTTGGCGAGTGGTGATTAATTTCCCCGAGAACCAACAGGAAGAGAGCCCAGGCCGGAGGGCCCCGGGAGCAGTGTCTTCTGCACCAATCGCGGTGCTTGAGGGGTGGAACCTGGGTCGGCGAGTCAGGTGAGTTGGTGTGAACGCCTGTTAATAATTTATCTTTAAAAGCTCAGTCGAGATTTCTTTTGTCAAGAAAGCAGTTTTAATATTTGTCAGTATTTTTTGTTTACCTGGAGTTCCTATTATTAGTTTCAGACACTTCAGTGCTCAGTGGATCAAGTGTTTAAATGTCATTCATTTCCCTCTTTCCATGTCGCCTCCGAGAACTCTGCGTTCTTCCAATTCTGGCATCTTGTTCATCCCCAAATTCCTTCGCTCCACCATTGGCGGCTCTGCCTTCATTTGCCGAGGCCGTGAGCTCTTTGACCAAGCTCAGTCCTAATGTCTCCTTCTTTGGCTCAAAGTCAATTGTTTTTCTGATTACGCTCTTGTGAAGTGCCTGGGAACGTTTTACTACGTTAAAGGCGCAATGTAAATGCAGGTTGTTGTTGATGTGCTAACGTTGGCCTCAGCTTTGTCAGACAGAATCAGCCAAGGACGGCGGCTGCGCTGCTCCCCATGGTCGAAATGCCGGCAGCTCGCTGTGTAGGCCCACAGGTGCAGAAGTACCACTTGGCCGGGTACTGGAGGGCAAACAGTGACTGGGGCCGAACCCCAGCATCACGCAGCACCTTCAAGAGAGAAAGGGAGAAAAAAATAGAGCCTGCGATGAATCTGGATTTCAAACTGCGAGGACGTGTCAAGGAGGGAGAGTGTGTGGGACGGGGATTTTTTTTATTCGTTCATGGGATGTGGGCGTCGCTGGCGAGGCCGGCATTTATTGCCCATCCCTAATTGCCCTTGAGAAGGTGGTGGTGAGCCGCCCTCTTGAACCGCTGCAGTCCGTGCTTAATATGGGCAAGGAGGGAGAATGTGTGGGACGGGGGATTTACAGCTGAATAGGGGCAAGGAGAGAGAGTGTGTGGGACGGGGGATTTACAGCTTAGGTGGGACGAGAGCGGAAAGAATGTTCCAGAGAAACTAGAACTGTCTGTTGTGAATTTCTAACCTGTACTTACAGTGATGATTTTTGTAAATTATGAGGACAGATTGCATAGACTATGCTTGCATTGTCTTGAATTTACAAGATTAAGGTGTGATCTAATTGAGGTGTTTAAGAAGATTAAAGGATTTTATAGGGTCGATAGAGAGAAACTAGTCCCTCCAGTGGGGGAGTCCAGAACAAAGGGAAATCACCTTAAAATTAGAGCTGGGCCGTTCAGGGGTGAATTCAGTAAACAATTCTTCACACAAAGGGTAGTGGAAATCTGGAACTCTCTCCCCCTGAAAGCTGTTGAGGCTGGGGGTCAATTGATAATTTCAAAACTGAGATTGATAGATTTTTGTTTGGCACGGATATTAAGGGTTAAGGTATCTAGGCGGGTAGATGGAGTTAAGATACAGATCAGCCATGACCTAATTGAAGGACGGAACAGGATCGTGGGGCTGAATGGCCGACTCTTGTTCCTATGTTCCGAAATGCAACCATCCGCAATAAGATTGTGGATGGCAAGGGCCTTGTTCAGATTGAACGGACATCTGGAGGGAGATGAGGAGAGAGGAGGTGACCGATCAGGCAGTGCCTATAAATGAAGGAGAAATGATGACTGGTCAGGCAGTGCCAAAAATGAAGGAGAAATGATGACTGGTCAGGGAGTGTCTGTAAATGAAGGAGAAATGGTTACGGGTCAGGGAGTGTCTCTAAATGAAGGATAAATGATGCCACGTCATGGAGTGTCCACAAATGTAGCAGAAATGGTGACTGGTCAGGGCGTGTCTATAAATGAAGGAGAAACGGTGACTGGTCAGGGAGCGTCTATAAATTAAGCATAAATGGTGATTGATCAGGGAGTGTCTGTAAATAAAGGAGAAATGGTGGCTGGTCAGCTAGCGGACATCACCAAAAGTGGGAGCTATTACAGATGGACAGCTTACAGGCAGCTATAGGGAGGGACACTGTGTTGAAAAGAGGACGAGAGCATAAATACCTAGCCAGAGACAGCACCTTCAGGGTAGGAGAGGGAGGGGATCAAGTGATTGTGGAACTGAACCTAACCAGAGTCAGCACCTTCAGGGGAGGAGAGTGAGGGGAACCAGTGAGTGTAGAACTCAACCTAACCAGAGTCAGCACCTTAAGCGGAGGAGAGGGAGGGGAGCCAGTGAGTCGAGAACTGAACCCAGTCAGAGTCAGCACCTTCAGGGGAGGAGAGGGAGAGGAACCAGTGAGTGTAGAACTGAACCCTGCCAGAGTCAGCACCTTCAGGGGAGGAGAGGGAGTGGAACCAGTGAGTGCAGAACTGAACCCAGTCAGAGTCAACACCTTCATGGAAGAAAGAAAACTGAAATAGAAGGAAAGATGTTGGAGGTGGTGCGATGGGTTTGGATTTCAGCAGAGGGAGGAGGGTGAGTGTGTGGGCCGGGGATTTACAGTCTGGGAGAATGAATGGGAAGAATGTTCCATAGAAACTGGAATTCCCTGTTCTGAATTTCTATCCTGTATTCCCTGTATTCACAGTGAAGACTTTTGTAAACTCCTTTTACAGGGTATTACAAGGGGAGGATTTGAAGATGAGAAAATCAAACCAAATATCACATGGAGACCTGACAGTCACTCAATTCACCAGCACCTGAAGATCATCGGCCTTTGAATATAGAAGGAGAATTTTTTTTCCGTTCTGTCTGTGGGAAAATATTTCAAACATCAGTGTAACTGGAAAATCACCGAGAACCATACACCCGAGTGAGAGTGTTCCAGTGCACTGACTGTGGAAAGAGCTTTAACCAGTTACACAGCCTGAAAACACATCAGACCATTCACAGTGGGGAGAAACCGTACACGTGTTCTGTGTGTGGACGAGGCTTCAACTCATCGTCCAACCTGGAGAGACTCGAGGACACCCGCAGCACGGAGAAACCGTGGAAATGTGGGGACTGTGGGAAGGGATTCAGTTCCCCGTCCCAGCTGGAAACTCATCGACGCAGTCACACTGGGGAGAGGCCGTTCACCTGCTCCGTGTGTGAGAAAGGATTCATTCATTCATCCAATCTTCTGGCACATCAACTTGTTCATACTGATAAGAGACCTTTCAAATGTTCTGAATGTGAAAAGAGCTTTAAAAGTAAAAAGGATCTACTGGCACACCAACGGACTCACACTGGAGAGAGGCCGTTCACCTGCACTGAGTGTGGGAAGAGATTCACTCAGTCATCCCATCTGCTGATACACCAGCGAGTTCACACTGGGGAGAGGCCGTTCACCTGCTCTGTGTGTGGGACGGGTTTCACTCTGTCATCCGGCCTCATTGAACACCAACTTGTTCACACTCATAAGAGACCCTTTAAATGTTCTGACTGTGAGAAGAGCTTTAAAAGAACAAGGGATCTGCTGAAACACCAGCGAGTTCACACTGGGGAGAGGCCGTTCACCTGCTCTGCGTGTGGGAAGGGATTCACTCAGTCATCCAACCTCATTGAACACCAACTTGTTCACACTGATAAGAGACCCTTTAAATGTTCTGACTGTGAGAAGAGCTTTAAAAGAATAAGGGATCTGCTGAGACACCAGCAAATTCACGCTGGAGAGGGTCCGTTCACCTGCACTGAGTGTGGGAAAAGTTTCACTCATTCGTCCGACCTGCTGAGACACCAGCGAGTTCACAATGGGGAGAGGCCGTTTACCTGCTCCGTGTGTGGGAAGGGATTCACTCGATCATCCCACCTGTTGAGTCACCAGCGAGTTCACACTGGGGAGAGGCCGTTCACCTGCTCCCTGTGTGGGAAGGGATTCACTCACTCATCCAACCTGATTGAACACCAACTTGTTCACACTGATAAGAGACTTTTTAAATGTTCCGACTGTGAGAAGAGCTTTAAAAGAAAAAAGGATCTGCTGACACACCAACGCATTCACACTGGGGAGAGGCCGTTCACCTGCTCCGTGTGTGGGAAAGGATTCATTCAGTTATCCAGCCTCATTGAACATCAACTTGTTCACACTGATAAGAGACCCCTGAAATGTTCTGTCTGTGAGAAGAGCTTTAAAAGAAAGTGGAATCTGCTGAGACACGAACGTAATCACACTGGGGAGAGGCCGTTCACCTGCTCTGTGTGTGGGAATGGATTCACTCAATCATCCCACCTGCTGAGTCACCAGCGAGTTCACATGTGATTACAGGGGTTGGATTCTGCTGTTATTGCTGCTGTTAATCACATCCAGGACTGAACCATGTTCATTCTGACAGTTGGGGTTTGTTTCTGATGTTAATAACCCATTTTTACTGTATTCTGTACAAGATTCAAATAAATCAGCTTTCCTTTGAAGACAGTGTGTCCAGTGCTTGACATCTTGATGATAAGACAAGCTGATTGAGGATTATTATGAAGTGAGTCGAATCCATCTTAGAACTGAGTTCCTATACCTTTTAAAAGATGGATATACAAGACATCCAAGTCTGACAGGACTGATTGTCCCAGCACTGACTGTGTGTATAACAGGACTGAATGTCCCAGCACTGACTGTGTGTATGACAGGACTGGGTGTCCATGCACTGACTGTGTGTATAACAGGACTGAATGTCCCAGCACTGACTGTGTGTATAACAGGACTGAGTGTCCCAGCACTGACTGTGTGTATGACAGGACTGAGTGTCCCAGCAATGACTGTGCGTAGAGTGTACATGGGCTGTGGGAGGAGATAAATGGGTGGGGTAGAATCCATGATAGGGTGGAGTGACATGGGGTTGTCGGAGGAGATTAAATCTGTTGGAGGAGGTTACAGAGATAGGGAGAGGGCGAGGACCATGGAAAGTTTTGAACACGAGGATGAGGATCTTAAAATGTCGGACCGGGAGCCAATGTACGAACACACGAACAGAAACGTATGGTTCACTGCCCGGCAGACAGGTGGTGAAGACATTGATGTCCGCGGGGGAACAGTCAGGGTCACAGCAGCAGTCGAGTTCGCAGAATCCGCCAGTCAGGTCACAGGTACAAATGGGAACGGCTGGAACAAGACACACAGTGAGATCTTACAACAGAGCACGGACGGTCTTAAAGACCACCTCCCTCCCTTGTAACTGTTGCCACTGGCGGGAGGGTCGGTAACCAGAGGACACAGATTGAAGGGAATTGGGAAAAGAGCCAGAGGGAGATGAGGAGAATGTTTTTCGGCAGCGAGTTGATCTGATCTGGAATTCACTGCCTGAAAGGGCGGCGGGAGCAGATTCAATAATAACTTTCAAAAGGGAATCAGGTCAATCCTTGAAGGGGGGAAATTTGCGGGACTGTGGGGAAAGAGCAGGGGGAGTGGGACTAATGGGATCGCTCTTTCACAGGGCCGGCACAGGCGCGATGGGCCGAGCGGCCTCTCTCTGTGCTGTTTGATTCTCGCTCACTTTTGGGCTCCGACCCACGGCCCGTTTGACGGGGAGGCGGGAGAGTGACTCCCCCCCGAGCCCAGCTCGACACCGGCCGCTGACAGAGTGGAGATTCAGGAGTCCCCGAGTAACTTCCCCCGTCTCCCCCCGCCACCCCCCTCAGGCCACTCCCGGGTGCGGGCCCTCCCTCTGTCGGCCTCGCCCCCGCCCACAGCACCGCCCGCCCGCCATCATCTTCCCGGCGCCGGCCTGTTGCTAAGGGAACGCGGCACAGGAACCGCGCGGCGCATGCGCGGCATCCCTCTGGCCCGAGCGGCACATACGCCTCGTGACGTCAGCGCGCAAAGGTGAGTGACGCTTCAGAGTGTCACGTGGTGGAAGGTGTCAGCCCAGGAGTCGGGGGGAGGAGAGAGCTGTCAATCAAAGGGCCCGGATTCAGCACTCACTGCGCACAGGGTTTGGAGAATTTGTTTAAAATGCAAAATGTTCATGAATGAAATAAAATTAGAAATGTTCCAAAAAAGGAAAAAAAAACTGCAAATACAATAATCTGAAATTAAAACAGAAATGTCTAAACTCACATAAGGCTGATGGTCTGGGTCCTCCCGCCACTATTAGTCGTCTCTCCCTGGGGCATAGGATGAGCAGAATGCTTGAATGTACCTTTTTTAATGCAGATGGTGCTGGACCAGCGAGGGAGGCAATGGAGCCTGATTGTATCAGCAAATTCCAGAGAGTTGGCGAAGTACCTGACAGCGATACGTTGGGATGCGACAGCCACGAAATTTCAAATTATTTTGGTACATGTGCACTGGTTTTTATTGATTGCTGTACCTGGACACCTAAACCCCTTTGCTCCTCTACAGTCCCTAGTTTCTCACCATTAAGAAAATTCTCCTATTTCTCACTTGGTGCCAAGTGAATGTACAGAAGGCCGGTGTTTATGCTCTGCATGAGCCTCCTGTCACCCTTCTTCATCTAACCCTAACAGCATATCTTTCTATTCCTTGGCCTTTAAACAGCCACCCAACCTCAAACAGACCATCGTTCGCAGCAAACTACCTAGCTTTCAAGAGAACAGCGTCCACGACGCCACACAACCCTGCCACGGTAACCTCTGCAAGACATGCCAGATCATCGACACAGATACCACCATCACACGAGAGGACACCACCCACCAGGTGCATGGTTCATACTCCTGTGACTCAGCCAACGTTGTCTACCTCATACGTTGCAGGAAAGGATGCCCCAGAGCATGGTACATTGGCGCGACCATGCAGACGCTGCGACAACGGATGAACGAACACCGCGCAACAATCGCCAAACAGGAGGGTTCCCTCCCAGTCGGGGAACACTTCAGCAGTCATGGACATTCATCCACCGACCTTCGGGTAAGCGTACTCCAAGGCGGCCTTCGAGACACACGACAACGCAAAATCGTCGAGCAGAAATTGATAGCCAAGTTCCGCACCCATGAGGACGGCCTCAACCGGGATCTTGGGTTCATGTCACGCTACACGTTACCCCACCAGCGAACAAATGTTATCTGTTTTTAATATAATGGGTCATTTGCTGGCTCTCTCTGCCTTCCGGATGTTTCTGCCTCTCTCTGTGTTTTTTTTTTCTCTGTTTTTTTTCCCTGTTTGTTTTTTTGTTGAATGTGTATTCGGAGGTTCTGCAGGTAACACCTCTCTGTCTGAACACGGTGATTGCCTTGGCAACGGGCAGTTGCAGGGGCAGTCTGTAAACACCATGTATTGTTCAATATGTATAAATGCGTAGGCTTCAAGGAGATCTTGAAACATTTGCCTGAGGAAGGAGAAAATCTCCGAAAGCTTATGAATTTAAAATAAAATTGCTGGACTATAACTTGGTGTTGTAAAATTGTTTACAATTGTCAACCCCAGTCCATCACCGGCATCTCCACATCATGACTTGGGATATGACAGCCTCGAAATTGGGATCTTCAATGTTATTTTTGATACATGTGCACTAGATTTCCAAACTTCGCCAGTAAAAGTAATGGACTTTTATTGTTTGGTGTACCGAGACACCAAAGCCCCTTTGCTCCTCGACAGTCCCAATAGATGCTCTTTGTATTACTCCCCGCATCTTTACAGTCTGGCAGTGTTTACTCTATTCACTGTCCAATAACAACAGAGACGGCGAGACTGGAACTTTTTTTTGTATTTCAAAATATAGTTTATTTCATAAAATTTATGGATGCACACAGTTCAATGTAAATATCAGTTACAATTCAAAATAATCAATACAGATTGTGCACACGACGATTCCATTTTTACAATTCAACACACAGTATATATTTTCTCGGACATGATGTACAATACAAGGTGAAATAGCCTTACACAGTGGCCTTTCCCCATAGAGCCTTTGCCTGGGCCGCACCTCGCTTCAGTGTGTCCCACTGCTGTCGGGGGTGAACCCCTCTTCGACTCCATGGTATAGGGATCCTGTCTCTGTGAATGGGGGTTATCACCTTTTACCCGAATACATGGATCCATTCGCCCACATTCATGTTAGTGTTTGGCAAACACTGTCTGATGTCTTTCACACACCTGTAGAAGCTTGGGGTCAGAGACGTAGGGGGTAATTTCACCTTCACTGCTTGGGCGGTAAACTGAGGGAGCAGAAAATAAAATCGGGCCTGTACTTTCAGCGGGGGGAGGGGGGGGGTGATCCACTCCATCGGTTCAGCCCCCAGCGATGGTGAAAATTTCCCTCCACGTGTTGTGAACCGGTGTAGTTTGAGACAATGGACCAGCTTGTGGTCTTCGAAGATTGATACTTGGGCGTAGGTCAGGTAAGGTGTGGCCGATTTTAACTATCCCCGCCTGCCGGAAATGGGGTGGTAGAGGCGAGTAAATGGTGTCAGGTCACTTACCGCCCCTTTAACGTTGGAGTTCCTGCCTCCACCATCGTGGGTCGGGTCCTGAGAAGAGCGGCCGGAGCAACACCCACCTGTTTCCGGGTCAGACCACGTGTAATATGTAAATCAGAGTATTGTGACGTATCTGGGACAGTATTTAAATTTGGTGACGAATGGGAGGAGGAGCCGCCCTATCGATGGGCATTGAGTGATCCAGAACACTGAGAAGTTTATTTTTAACTTATATTTTTTGGAGTAAGGATGAGCAGGAGAGCTTTCCCTTGGCCTGCTGAGGCCGTGAGAAATCTCCCGGCCCCTGATCGTCTCAGAAATGTATCAGGAGGTTTCCTTATTGATCTGTGTAACCAGGCCCAGCCTCATGTCCCATTAAACTCCCTGCAGTGAGTAAACATTGCTGAACAGCAGCTCAGAGAGGAAACGATCTCCGGAACTCCCCACTGGAGTTTGAAATTACATTAATATTTTACCAGTTAGTAACGGTCCGGGTGTTGGTCCATTATTATTCTGTTCTGGTCAAAACAAATGTCCCAATGAACAGGACGCTGTCTGACACTGACAGCTCACCTTCAGTCCATCCCACCGAGCAGTGTGTGTGATGGGAAATAATCATCAACCGAAAAGGAGGATTTGATTTTATTCATTTCAGGATTAAACATTTAATATTGAAATCATATTATTTCCAAACTAATAACAGCAAATAATTTCATGTTAGAATCACATCTTGTATCATTTCACAAACACCGCATTTGTCGGGTAAAATATAATTCCTGTCTGCTTTTTTCCAAATTTATTTCAAGTATTCGATTGATATCAGTTACTTTAGTGAACTCATTGATGTCAATAGATAGTAAAATCAGGCGCGGTGAATAACGGGCGCCCGATCCGCTACCGCCCGTCTTAGGCCACCGCCAAACGTGAAACTCTAATTGACTCTAATTAACTTTTTATTTAATTTCGGATGGAAAGAATTCAGACGTTTCTATGATTTAACTAATGTAACAATTAGATTCAGTGGGTATTTCACCCCGTTCTTCAGCTCCTCTCTGAATTTAGTCTGGGTCACAGCATAAATACACGTGTTGGTGCAGGAACTGAGAAGTTGAAGCATGAATCCGGCTGACTCAATGTCACTGACCGTATAGAACTGGGCGTCTGTTATACGCAGAGAGATAAAATAAAAAACTTCTGCGCTCCATAACAATATAAAACTGCCTGATATACTGAAAAGTAAAATGATGGATTTCCTTCGGTTCTCCATCACTGGATCCTTGTGATTCTCTCCATTGCTGCGGCCCCGGAGTCCCCTGCGGGCTCTGCTTGCCGCTAAAATGTGCCTGGCGGTGAGAACATTGAACAGCAAAATCAGAATGAATGGAAGACAAGGAGTTAACACAAGATGAAACAAGTCAAACGCAGCAAATGTGGGTGAAGTGAAAAATGTCGGTTTAAAGACACAACCCCGAGGTACATTGTCCATTATATATTCCGGGCCAATTACAAAGTACATGGGAATGTTTAGTAAACAGCTCAGCGCACTCACCACCCCGATAACAACAGCCGCCGTTTTCTCGGTGCAATATTTTGTTTTCAGCTTCTGACAACAAATGGCCACAAATCGATCAAAGGTGAAAACCACTGTAAACCAGACAGAGGCCACTGTGACTGCTAAACTCAGGGTGACAATGAGACGACACACGGGGGTAATGGTCAAGAATGAAACTGGGAAATAAATAACAACAATGCGACACATTATGACATCAGTGATAACGACCAGGAGATCGGCCGCCGCCATTCCCACCAGGTAGCGAGTGATACATTTGGAGAGGCCGCACTTTCCTCGGGACAGGATTACAATCGCCAACAAGTTAACTGTAAGAGAGAGAAACGGAAGGAGAGAAATTACTGATCAGACCTGGAGCCAAAGCAGCAGTTTGAGAGGATCTGGGGTGAAATTTCCAGCTTTGTTGCTGCATCAAACGGTGGAAACTGATTCACTGACCTGGGCAGCGCTTTCGGGCGGAGAAATGTTTTTAAACACAATTATAAACAATGAATTGGGAAATTGATACAGAAAGTGAATAAATTGAACACCGGATCCACTGGAAGGGCCGAGAGAGGGCGCAGTGCCGGTGGGGAAGTGAGAAGGTGCTTTCCTGAACCGATGAAATGCGGATTTGGGTTCCAGACAGAAGGGAAAGTGACTGATGGCCGAGAAGGTGAGGGGACAACGGGAGGTGCTGCTGGTTTGTTGCTCTGGATGAAGAGAGCCGACAGGGGCCGGCACAAAACGGGAAAGACCAATATCCGCGTCGGTAAGTTTTATACTTCGAATCGGATTGGAAGGGGCAGCTGTGGGCCGAGCCAGTGAGTGAAATTGGGAGGGAGACAAAGAAAAGGACATGTCGGAGCTGGAGGGGAGACAGGAGCAGATGGTTTGTGAAAGCGGATAAACAGAAGTAACGGATGAGGAGACAGAGGATTCAATGCAGTGGGAGGAGAGGCTGGGATTCACAGGGAGAGACTGCAGCAGAGTGTTGGAGGAAATCTGATCGATAGGTCCAACTCACAATCCAATTAATAAATTCAACCATTATATTTTTGTGATTATTGGTGTCAGTGAATAGTTCGTTGGCTACATAATGTGTACAACAAATTTACTTTGTACATGCAACTGAAATTAAATTAAAATGCATTGATTAAATTTGCCCCGTTCTTTGTTGAATTAAGCTGAAATATACATTCTCTAGAATACAGTATTCTAATAATTCACTGCGATCAAAAAATCACTGATTTTATTCTTCAAATACATTTGATTTATGTCCATGTATTCAGTCAGTAAACAAGTAAAAGGAACATTCACATAAACAGACTGAGGATCTGATCGTGATAAACACACCCGGAGAGAGTACAATAAAACTCTCACAATCTGACAACATCCTAATAAAACCTTGAAGTCACATTTCCTCTTCACAATTGTACTGGAAGTTTCGCAGTTCATTCCGATGAATTATTCACACCGCTGCTGCTCTCTCTCTCTCTTCCCCTCTCGCTCTCATTCTGAGTGTGTGTGCGTCTGTCTGTCTGTCTCTCGTTTCTTCTGCCCCCTCTCTCATTTTCCTTCTCAGTCGCGTTCTCTGTCGCTCCTCTCTAACTCTCCGCTCTCTCTAATTTCTTTCTCAATGCCCCTTTTGACATCCGAGTAAATCCTAACATCCTGCGCCTGCTTTCTCCTCACCAGCCCCGTGTTCCAAAGATCCTATTCTTAGTGTAAGTTTGTTTAATGGTGAAGTCTCTGTGAACGGTTTAATGTTTCTACAGATCATCCCGTTCTCCACCTGTTCACCTACACTGTTCACTTCATCTACAATGCATGGAATGAACAGAATCGAATCCCTCTCCCAGACACACCTCACAACAATTGAAATTCCTTCTCCTGTAATTACAAAGTACAGCGTTAGATGGCGGCATTGTTCAATTAACAAAACGCCGACATCACCGCTGCTGCTGAAAGTCTGCAGATAAATAGAAGGGCCCATGATTCCAACAGATAAAGTGCAAACTGATACAACATAACATCAAAACATTGCATTTTACAGTGAATTCATCGACAGTGAAGCAGAGAATGAGGTGTAAAAGGATCAGCTGCAAACTTAGTTCAATAGGCAGACATCTGAAGCGGCGTCAGATACACACACAATTAAATAAACTTTCGGAATAGTGATAACCAATAAATACATTGAAATCCCAGTTAAACTGAACCATATTATTGTGGACGGAGGACATTGCGCTGCCTCCTTGTAACACTGAGACCGTGAGCTGTCTCATTATCAATCACTAAAAACACGTTTATGAAAAAAATATTCCAGGACAGGTTAGTTCCACAACATGAAACTGTGAACAACTCCTGATGGTCTGAGACCAGCTCTTAGCCCAGACACCTGATTCCAATACATTCAGCACAGAGAATAATCCAGTAACAATGCCAGAATTGGATAAACAAAATCGTAAAGCATATAATGCAGCTGCTCCAAGACCAAAAGACCAGAGACTGAGGACAGAACAGTCCACTGTGTAATACAAGATGGGAGAAAAAAAAAGTATCAAGTACAGCAGCAGATTTAATAACGATTTATACCTTGAACAGCTGAGATAATGGCTTACCTGGGATTCCAACGGCTGCGAGAACTGGATAATAAATACATTCTATCAGATACATTACTGAATATCCCATTTCCGTGAGAAGCAATTATTTCTGTTGGCCTGGAAACCGCAGCTCCGGCAGGCACTCTGTGTGGATTCATTACAGCGATCCCTGATTTATACAGGGGGTAAATCTCCACTGACACGGTTATACCCCTGATCATTGCTATTAGTTACAGTCATTTGAACAAACAGGCCACATCAGCAGCTTTGACTCCGATGTAAATGATGACGTGGATATATCACAAACTTCTCAAAGTTCAGAACCTTGTCTTAATGAGACCTCTCTCAGGAATAAAGTAAAAAGCTGTGCTCAGAAAGGACTGGTCCAACAACAATGAGCATTTACAGTTTTCATATAATTGTATTGACCATGTTCACTTTTACCGATTCAATTATAAATTTTATAGATTTCTCCACATTATACATTGAATCCAGGGACACAAGCAGACCCGTTTCACTCTGTTCCTGCAGTTTCCCAGTGAAAATATGAATGTTGACACGAAGACAGCCTCTAAAAGAGACACCATCCTTTCAGGCAGTGCTTGAAAACACTCCGTGTGAAAAATGTTCTCCTTATTTCCGCTCGAGTTGTTTTGACAATTATTGTAAACCGATGACCTCTGGTTATCAATCCAATTATTTAATTACCCCTATTTGCTCTATAAAAACGCCTAATTATTTTGATCACCTCTTTTTGATCTCCCCTTAACCTTTTCTGCTCCATGGAGAACAAGCCCAGCTTCTCCAATCCCTCCACATAACTGAAGTCCCTCATCCCTGGTATCACCCTGGTAACTCTCCTCTGTACCCTCTCCAAGGCCTTTACATCCTTCTTAAAATGTGGTGCCCAGTGTTGGATACAATACTCCAGCTGAGGCCTAACCAGTCTTTTGTAAGGGTTTAACATGACTTCCCTATTTGTGTATTCAATGCCCCTCTTTTACAAACCCATGTATCCCATCCGCTTGCTTAACCACCTTATCAACTTGCCCTGCCACCTTCAAAGATTTGTGAATATGCGCCCCCAGGTCCCTCTGCTCTTCCACCACCCCCAAAATAGTACATTGAGTTCCATCGAGTTACTTCGAAATTACAGCACAGAAACAGGCCATTCGGTCCAACTTGTTTATGCCAGCATGTATGCTCCATACGAGCCTCCTCCCTCCCTACTCCATCTAACCCTATCAGGATACGATATTCCATTATGCCTCTTGTGCTTATCTACCTTCCCCTTAAATGCATCTACGTTATTTCCCTCAAGTACTCCTTGTGGTAGCGCATTTCACATTCTTACCACTCATTCGGTAAAGAAGTTTCACCTGAATTCCATATTGGATTTATCAGTGACAGTCTTATATTTATGAACTCTAATTTTATACTCCCTCCCAAGTGGAAGCATTTTCTCTTCATCTACCCGACCAAATTCTATCATTATCTTAAAGACTTCTATCAGGTCACCCCTCAGCCTTCTCTTTTCAAAAGAAAAAGAGTCCCAGCCTGTTCAGCCTTTCCTGATTAGGATATCCCCTCAGTTCTGGTATCATCCCTGTGAATCTTTTCTGCACCCTCTCCAATCCCTGTATATCCTTTCTATAATATGGAGACCAGACTGTGCACAATAATCCAAGTGTGGCCGAACCAAGGCTCCACACAAGTTTAACATAACTTCTTTGTTTATCAATTCTATCCATCGAGAATTCAACCCCAGTGTTTGACTCGCCTTTTTGTAAACCTGCGTCGCTACTTTTAGTGATTGGTCTGTTTGTGCCACAAAATTTTATTAAAATTTCAAAATATGCTTTATTTCATAAAATTTAATGATACACACATGTCAATGAAAATGTCACAATTACCGTTCAAAACAATACAATACAGGTCGTGCACACTAAGATCTCATTATTACAATTCAAAACACAGTACATATGTTCAAATACATTCTGTACCATACAAAGTGACATGTCCTTACATGGTCGCCTTTCCTCAAAGAACCTTTTCGGAGGCAGCACCTCACTTCAGTGCGTCCCTCAGATCATACTCCTGGACCTTGGAGTGTGCCATTCGGCAACACTCGGTCGTGGACAGCTCCTTCAACTGGAATCCAAGCAGGAAATGGCCCTGGGAGTCCTCAACATTGATTCTGGTACCCATGAAATCTCATGGCATCAGGTCAAACATGGGCAAGGAAACCTCCTGCTGATTACCACCTACCGTCCTCCCTCAGCTGATGAATCAGTCCTCCTCCATGTTGAGCACCACTTGGAGGAAGCACTAAGGGTAGCAAGGGCACAAAATGTACTCTGGATGGGCGAATTCAATGTCCATCACCAAGAGTGGCTCGGTAGCGCCACTACTGACCGAGCTGGCCGAGTCCTGAAGGATATAGCTGGCAGACTGGGCCTGCGGCAGGTGGTGAGCGAACCAACACGAGGGAAAACCTGCTTGACCTCGTCCTCACCAATCTACCTGTCGCAAATGCATTTGTCAATTACAGTATTGGTCGGAGGGACCACCGCATCGTCCTCGTGGAGATGAAGTCCCGTGTTCGCACTGAGGACACCATTCAACGTGTTGTGTGGCACTACCAACGTGCTAAATGGGATAGATTCAGAACATAGAATCATAGAATCATAGAAGTTTACAACATGGAAACAGCCCCTTCGGCCCAACATGTCCATGTCGCCCAGTATACCACTAAGCTAGTTCCAATTGCCTGCACTTGGCCCATATCCCTCTATACCCATCTTACTCATGCAACTGTCGAAATGCTTTTTAAAAGACAAAATTGTACCCGCCTCTACTACTGCCTCTGGCAGCTCGTTCCAGACACTCACCACCCTTTGAGTGAAAAAAATTGCCCCTCTGGACACTTTTGTATCTCTCCCCTCTCACCTTAAATCTATGCCCCCTCGTTATAGACTCCCCTACCTTTGGGAAAAGATTTTGACTATCGACCTTATCTATGCCCCTCATTATTTTATAGACTTCTATAAGATCACCCCTAAACCTCCTACTCTCCAGGGAAAAAAGTCTCCGTCTATCCAACCTCTCCCTATAAGTCAAACCATCAAGTCCCGGTAGCATCCGAGTAAATCTTTTCTGCACTCTTTCTAGTTTAACAATATCCTTTCTATAATAGGGTGACCAGAACTGTACACAGTATTCCAAGTGTGGCCTAACTAATGTCTTGTACAACTTCAACAAGACATCCCAACTCCTGTATTCAAAGTTCTGACCAATGAAACCAAGCATGCTGAATGCCTTCTTCACCACCCTATCCACCTGTGACTCCACTTTCAAGGAGCTATGAACATGTACTCCTAGATCTCTTTGTTCTTTAACTCTCCCCAACGCCCTACCATTAACGGAGTAGGTCCTGGCCCGATTCGATCTACCAAAATGCATCACCTCACATTTATCTAAATTTAACTCCATCTGCCATTCATCGGCCCACTGGCCCAATTTATCAAGATCCCGTTGCAATCCTAGATAACCTTCTTCACTGTCCACAATGCAACCAATCTTGGTGTCATCTGCAAACTTACTAACCATGCCTCCTAAATTCTCATCCAAATCATTAATATAAATAACAAATAACAGCGGACCCAGCACCGATCCCTGAGGCACACCGCTGGTCACAGGCCTCCAGTTTGAATAACAACCCTCTACAACCACCCTCTGTCTTCTGCCGTCAATCCAATTTGTATCCAATTGGCTACCTCACCTTGGATCCCGTGAGGTCTAACCTTATCTAACAACCGACTATGCGGTACCGTGTCAAAGGCTTTGCTAAAGTCCATGTAGACCACGTCTACTGCACAGCCCTCATCTATCTTCTTGATCTAGCAGCTCAAAACTGGGCATCCGTGAGGCAATATGAGCCAGTGGCAGCAGCAGAATTGTATTTCAGCACAATCTGTAACCTCATGGCCCAGCATATTCCTCACTCTACCATTACCAACAAGCCAGGGGATCAATCCTAGTTCAATGAAGGGTGTAGAAGAGCATGCCAGGGGCAGCACCAGGCGTACCTAAAAATGAGGTGCCAACCTGGTGAAGCTACAACTCAGGACTACATGCATGCTAAACAGCGGAAGCAACATGCTACAGACAGAGCTAAGCGAGTTCACAACCAACGGCTCAGATCAAAGCTCTGCAGTCCTGCCACATCCAGTCGTGAATGGTGGTGGACAATTAAACAACTAACGGGAGGAGGAGGCTCTGTGAACATCCCCATCCTCAATGATGGTTGAGTCCAGCACATGAGTGCAAAAGACAAGGCTGAAGCGTTTGCAACCATCTTCAGCCAGAAGTGCCGAGTAGATGATCCATCTCTGCCTCCTCCTGATATCTCCACCATCACAGAAGCCAGTCTTCAGCCAATTCGATTCACTCCACGTGATATCAAGAAACGGCTGAGTGCACTGGATACAGCAAAGGCTATGGGCCCCGACATCATCCCAACTGTCGTGCTGAAGACTTGTGTTGCAGAACTAGCTGCGCCTCTAGCCAAGCTGTTCCAGTGCAGCTGCAACACTGGCATCAACCCCACAATGTGGAAAATTGCCCAGGTATGTCCTTTCCACAAAAAGCAAGACAAATCCAATCCGGTCAATTACCGCCCTATCAGTCTGCTCTCAATCATCAGCAAAGTGATGGAAGGTGTCATCGACAGTGCTATCAAACGGCACTTACTCACCAATAACCTGCTCACCGATGCTCAGTTTGGGTTCCGCCAGGACCACTCGACTCCAGACCTCATTACAGCCTTGGTCCAAATATGGACAAAAGAGCTGAATTCCTGAGGTGAGGTGAGAGTGACTGCCCTTGACATCAAGGCAGCATTTGACCGAGTTTGGCACCAAGGAGCCCTAGTATATAGAAGTGAATGGGAATCAGGGGGAAAACTCTCAAGTGGCTGGAGTCATACCGAGCACAAAGGAAGATGGTGGTGGTTGTTGGAGGCCAATCATCTCAGCCCCAGGGCATTGCTGCAGGAGTTCATCAGGGAAGTGTCTTAGTCCCAAGCATCTTCAGATGCTTCATCAATGACCTTCCGTCCATCATAAGGTCAGAAATGGGGATGTTCGCTGATGATTCCTCAGTGTTCAGTTCCATTCGCAACCCCTCAGATAATGAAGCATTCCGAGCCCGGATGCAGCAAGACCTGGACAACATCCAGGCTTGGACTCATAAGTGGCAAGGAAAATTCGCGCCAGACAATTGCCAGGCAATGACCATCTCCAACAAGAGAGAGTCTAACCACCTCCCCTTGACATTCAACGGCATTGCAATCGCCAAATCCCCCACCATCAACATCCTGGGGGTCACCATTGACCAGAAACTTAAATGGACCAGCCACATAAATACTGTGGCGACAAAAGCAGGTCAGAGGCTGGGTATTCTGTAGCGGGTGACCCACCTCCTGACTCCCCAAAGCCTTTCCACCATCTACAAGGCACAAGTCAGGAGTGTGATGGAATACTCTCCACTTGCCTGGATGAGTGCAGCTCCAACAACACTCAAGAAGCTCGTCACGACCCAGGACAAAGCAGCCCGCTTGATTGGCACCCCATCCACCACCCTAAACATTCACTCCCTTCACCACCGGCGCACCGTGGCTGCAGTGTGTACAGTCCACAGGATGCACTGCAGCAACTCGCCAAGGCTTCTTCGACAGCACCTCCCAAACCCGCGACCTCTACCACCTAGAAGGACAAGAGCAGCAGGTACATAGGAACAACAGCACCTGCACGTTCCCCTCCAAGTCACACACTATCCCGACTTGGAAATATATCACCGTTCCTTCATCGTCGCTGGGTCGAAATCCTGGAACTCCCTTCCTAACAGCATTGTGGGTGAACCTTCACCCCACGGACTGCAGCGTTTCAAGGCGGCGGTTCACCACCACCTTCTCAAGGGCAATTAGGGATGGGCAATAAATGCCGGCCTCGCCAGCGATGCCCACATCCCATGAACGAATAAAAAAAAGACACGTAGCGTTGTAAATAAAGTAGGTGATCTGCAGGCTCAAGTCGCCACATGGGACTATGATCTAGTGGCAATAACAGAGACGTGCTTCAAAGAAGGGGAGGATAATATTTAAAAATATTTATTTAAAAAGTCGTCACCTTGTAGCTCGGTTGAAAATGTAGTCAACTTGAAATTGTAGTTAGCAGTGAGGAGGATAGTAGCAGACTTCAGACAGACTGGTAATAAAATGGGCAGACACATGGCAGATGATATTTAATACAGAGATGTGTGAAGAGATGCATTTTGGGAGGAAGAATGAGGCGAGGCAATATAAACTAAATAGTGCAATTTTAAAGGTGTTGCAGGAACAGGCAGACCTCGGGGTGTATGTGCACAAATCATGAAAGGTGGCAGTACAAGTCAATAAATCTGTTAAATAAAACTTATAGGATCATTGGCTTTAAAAATAGAGGTATAGGGAAAAGAAGCAAAGAGGTTATGCTAAACCTTTATAAATCATTGTTTTGACCGCAGCTGACGTGCTGCGTTCAATTCTGGGCACCACATTTTAGGAAGGATGTCAAGACCTTACAGAAGGTACAGAGGAAATTTATTGGAATGATATCAAGGATAGGGAACGTCAATTAATTGGAGAGACTAGAGACTCTGGAATTGTTCTCCTTCGAGCAGAGAATGTTGAAGGGCCATTTAATAGAGGTGTTCAAAATCATGAAGGGTTTTGATAGAGTAAATAAGGAGAACATGTTTCCACTGGCAGAAGAGTCGGTGGCCAGTGGGTCAGATTGAAAATTATTGGCAAAAGAACCAGAGGCGAGATGAGGAGAATTTGTGTACACAGTGAGGCCTATCAAGATGTCCGTTTGCAAATAATTCCAATAATCCATGGTCACTTTCAAAAGGTGGCCTTGAGCCTATTGACACAAAACAGCGTGTAAAGTTCTTCAAAATGCACAAAAGCCCCGGTTTGGGACAGAGTGAAACCGTCACTGAAAGATAAAGGAAAGCAGCTGGGTTGGGTGTGTGTCCAAACACTGTGCATTTTTACAGATTCCCACATCTCCACACCATGAAACAGAATTGCATTAGAAGTGTCGGAGCTCTATTATGGGATGGATGGATGGATGCATTAACGGTGGGAATTGATATGGAAACATTGGGGATTAATAGCTTCATGCTGATCCCAACGGGCAACTGCAGCACTGAGTTTATTGAAGGACATTAGTCTCCACCCACTGTACAGATCTATATCTCAGTGATATGGTCAGCTCTAGCATACTGAAAGAGGAAGTGGAGTCTAAATAATGAGAACCGAATGGTGTTAGAATCCACTGGAAACCGGTACTTTGAGAGACACTTTACTCACTGTCACGAACATCATAATATGAGTGTCATCGCTTTGGAGGGCGGACTAAAAATCCAAGATAAATAAGTAAAGAATTTGAAAATATTATGTGGTACATTTTGGTGGAAGGAATAAGAAGGCCACGTACTCCCTGGAAAATTAGAGTCTAAATTGGACACAGGAGCGAAGCAATGTAGGGGTCCAGATTCACAAATCATTAACAGCAGCAAATAAAGTTAACAAGGCCATAAATTGCAAACAAAGCACTGGGGTTCAATTCTAGAGCAATAGAATTGAATAGCAGATGAGTTATGTTAAACTTATATAGAACCTTGGTTAGACCACACTTAGAATACTGTGCACACTTCTGGTCGCCATATTAAAAAAAGGATGCAGAGGCAGTGTAGAAGGTGCAAAAAAGATTCACAAGAATGAAACCAGAACTGAGTGGTTACGCCCATCAGGAAAGATTGAACATGCTGGGGATCTTTTCTCGAGGAAAGAGAAGGCTGAGGGGTGAGATGATAGAGGTTTTAAACATTATAAAGTGGTTCGATAGGGTCATAGTAGAGAACACATTTCCACTTGTGAGACAGTCCAAATCCAGGAGCCCGAACTATAGAATGGTCACAATAAATCAAATAGGGAATTCAGGAGAAACTTCTTTACCCAGAGAGTGGTGAGAATGTGAGACTTGCTATCACATGGAGTAGTTGGGGCAAATAGTATAGATGCCTTTAAGGGGAGGCTCGATAGGTACATGAGAGATAAAGGTGTAGAAGGAAATGCTGATCGGGTTAGCTGATGTAGGATGGGGCGAGACTCGCGTGGAGCATAAACACCGGCACAGACCAGTTACGCCGAATGGACTGTTTCCATGCTGTAAATTCGAAATAATCCTCTGTAACATCAGACTGAAGTTAGCAGTGAGAGCAAATACATCAAACGGAAAACTGTGGTGAAACATATTAAACGTAAATTCACTGTGTCAATCTTTCTGATATGCTTTCAACCGAAAGTTAATTTCAAATAATTATTTAATTGTTTGAAAACCACCAATATTACAGGGGTAGTAACAGACTTATTCTTGGGCATTGATTTATGAATAAAATTCAATTCAAGTCACTGAAAATACATAGAAATATTTAATATTGCAACTAACATCTCCTAAGCTATAAATAAGGAGATGTATTTAGGTACAGTATTCAATCAGAATGGGAGAAAGCAGAGGAAACAAACAGTCTCACGGCAGTTTTGCAAGAGGAGGACAGTACCTGAGGAAACTGACCATTCACAATTTCAGCTGGTTTGGGGCCCGGAATGGAAGTTGTGTAGTCAGCTGTTTATTCCGAATAAGGTCAAGGGAGCAGGAGGTGGGTCTAATGGACAAGCTCAGCTCGGAAAGTACATGCGTGGAGATCGGAGGGAAACTAGAAAAAGGCTCAGGATCAGGGCTGGATGACGGGAGAGCCTGAGGAGAGGTTGGGCTTGGTGATATTGGGAATTGTGGGATTTTGCAGAGGCACCTGAATGGATGGTCTTAATCTTAGTGACTTCAGTTGTGTGGAGAGACTAGAGAAACTGGGATTGTTCTCCTTACAGCAGAGAAGGTTAAGTGGAGATTTAATAGGGGTGTTCAAAATTATGAAGGGTTTTGATCGAGTATGTTGGGAGAAACTGTTCCTACTGGCAGGGAAGTGTAAAGGCAGACCGAATAGAGCTATTCAAAATAATGAGGGGCTTTGATAGAGCAAGTAGAGTGAAATTGTTTCCGCTGGCAAGTGGTCTGTAACCAGAGGTCAGATTTCAAATAGTTGGCAAAAGAACTAGAGGGAAATGAGGAGAAATGTTTACATATGAGGTTTGCGAAGATCTGGAACACACTACCTGAAAGGGTGATGGAAGCAGATTCCATCGGAACTTTCAAAGGGCAATTGGACATGTACTTGAAGGGGACTAATTTGCAGGGTTATGGAGAAAAAAAAATTGGGGTGTGTTACTAATTTGGATAGCTCGTTCAAGGAGCCAGCATAGACTCGACGGGCCGAAAGGCCTCCTTCCACGTTGTAAGATTCTATGATTCTATGATTCTTGTCAACTTGAAATTTTAGTAAACAGTGAGAAGGATATTGGCAGAGCTCAGGAGGACATTGGTCGATTCGTGAAATGGGGAAACACATGGCAGATGACATTTAATGTAGAGAAGTGTGAAATGATGTATTTTGGAAAGAAGAGTGCGAAGAGGCAATATAACCTAAATGATCAAATTGCACAGCGGGAGCATTAACAGAGAGACCTGGGGATTCACATACAGAAATCATTGAAGGTGGTAGTTGGAGATTAAACGGTAAATGCCGACCCTCCTGCCACTGGAAACAGTCTCTCCCCAACTACTCGATTAAAACCTTTCATTATTTTTTTCTGAGCAACGGTCAGCAGTAGCACTGTGTTTGTTGAAGGACATTAGTCTCCACCCACTGTGCAGATCTATATCTCAGTGATGTGGTCAATTGCAGCATACTGAAGGAGGAGGTGGAGTCTAAATAATGAGAACAGAATGGTGTTTGAACTCACTGGGAACCGATACTTTTACAAACAGTTTACTCATTGTTACAAATGTCACAATTCGGGTGAACGGTATGGAAGGAGGAAGTAAATTGAACATGAATAAGTAAAGAATCTGAAAATATTGCAGGCAGAATTTAACAGTGACCTCAAATATTTTGAACGGAAGCCAATGGTTTCAGCTCAGAAGCGCTTCACCTCGGACAAAGAGGAAGTTTAACCGCTGACAGTAAGGACAGTCAGCAGAACAAGAATGTGTTTAAACACACTGAATGAAAATTCATTGTGCCAATCTTTCTGATTTTCTTCCAAGTGATGGTTACAGTCATTAATTCTTTGAAAGCAACCACTATTAGAGGTGCAGTAACAGATATATTCTCAGGCATTCATTTATTAATAAAATACAATTCAAGACACTTAAAATAAATAAAAATATTTAATATTGCAACTACCATCTCCGAAGCTACAATTAAGGAGATCTATTTAGGGACAACACTCAAACAGAATGGGAAACCCTGACATTAAGAACAGTGCAGTAGATGTGTTGAAATATTTTGAATGAAAAGACATTGTGGCAATTTTTCTGATAGGCTTTTAACCAAATAATTAATTAATTCTTTGAAAACCACCCCTAATAGTGGTGCAGTGGCACACTGATTATCAGGCATTCATTTATTAATAAAATTGAATTGAATTCACTTGAAATTGATAGAGATGTTTAATATTACACCTAATATCTCCTAAGCTAGCAATAAGTGGATATATTAGATTGTGCCCCCTTGTTCTCCATTTCACCACCATAACTGAATAAGGTCTATCGAGAGGTGTAAATTTGGAACTAATTCCATTAAACTATGGTAATTATCAATAGGTGTCCTTGGGTCTAATTACAAAAAACAGCATGAAAAGTTGGAGATAAGGGGTTAATGCTGCGCCCAACTTGCAGCTGCAGCACTGTGTTCATTGAGGAACTTTAGTCTCCACCCATTGTGTAGATCTGTATCTTAGTGACATGGTCAATTCCAGCACAGTGAAGGAGGAAGTGGAGTTAAAATAAATTCCTAAAACTGAATGCCGCCTGAGTTATTCACCAGAAACATTTATTCGTACAGACAGTTCACACGCACATAAATACCACAAAACCCCTAAAATCGAGATGCAAGATGGAATAGAGAATGAAAAATAATCAAGCAAACTGAAAATGACCAGTACTGAAGAGAACAGTAAGAGCAGTTGGCTTCCTGGCGGAAGAAAGCGATTTCAACTCAGCGGTGGGTTAGTTCAAAGAAAGAGGAACTTAACCTCTGACAGAGCGAACAATGTCTCAGCACCAACTGAGCAGCTAAAAATATATTTACGAGTTTATCCACTGAATGTGTTAAAATGTTTCTTCTCCCCTTTTTTCTCTCTGTCTCCCCCAAAGACGTGTATTCACGAAGGGAGTTGCTCAGGGCCGCCCTCCAATACCCCACCGCATTATCTGCTCATGTCTGAGTGCAGGGGGTTGATTGACCTGAGGTCAGCCGTGGTGACCCCTGGATAACTGCACCCACCTGACGCGCATGATCACTTCCAAGCCTGGACCACATCGCATCATAGAATCACAGAATCATAGAAGGTTACAGCACGGCAGGAGGTCATTCGGCCCATCAAGTCCGTGCTGGCTCTATGCATGAACAATCCAGTTAGTCCCACTGCCCCGCCAAAAATAGAGGGCTCGTCCGAGATGCAATATGATGCAATAAGGCGACACTTGGCCGACATTACATTCAATGGTTTTGGGGCACTGAGCCCAATAGGAGCGCCGCTATCGCCCCACCCCGCCCCTCCCCCCGCCCCTTGATCGAGATCAGCAAACTCAGCGGATGTTGATTGTTGAATTTTCCTTTTATAGACATCTTACTCCTACACTGCAGACAGTAACTGGGCAATCGGGAGACCAATATCTCCCCTTTTCAGCCCGTCTCAAGGCGCCTCACGGGAGCGTTATCAAACAAAATGTGACACCGAGCCGCTAAAGGAGATATTAGGTCAGGTGACCAACAGTTGGTCAAAGCTGTAGGTTTTAACAGACAGATTCTCATAGATTCAATTGTCAAAGAAAAACTAGATCCGAGATACTTTAATACCGATATGAAGAGAGATTGTCTCCTCACCGTTACACTCCCCTCACCGTTACCCGCAGAGAATTCAGCACAAGCAAGCAACCGCTCTGAATGCTTTCCAATGTCGAAGGCTCCACACCAAATTATGAGTTGCTTTCATCCACTGAGATACCGGAGTTCGGACACCGCCGGGTTCAGTCGCACTCTCCCGCTTACAGTTGCCCACTCAGACCGGGAATTGGTATAAAATTGTTTCACGACTCACCAAACAGCAGTAAAAAGCCGGTTGTATCCATTTTCGAAGAAGTGCTACTTTGAGACATGAGAGCTGTAAGGAACGGCAACTGAATCACTTGCTCCAACTCACAGAAGGACAAACCCGGAAGAGTTGAGAGACTGAGAGCGGATACAGAGGCTGGGTGGGAATGAGTTGGTTCCCACAATTGAAGCAACAACACAGAGTTTTGTAGAACCTGAAATAAGATGGGGTTTGGAACATTGCAATGATCTAACATGGCAGCCTTTGACTATTAGACGGTGATCACAGGATGAAGGGGTGAGAATGGACCATTTACCCAGAACAACAGCGTAAATCATTTGTGTTTAGTTGGAACGATTGCTCCCATCATGGTCAGGATCTCTATTACTGGGAAGGGACCGTGTCCCACTTCAGGCACTCGGTGTCAGCATCAAGCACCCAAAATTCAGGCGCAGCAAAATGTAACAACAAAGTGCCTCAACCCAAACCTCAGAAGAGCTACTGTATCGATCATTGCTTTTCTATTTCCCAAAACAGCCCTCCCGTGGGCTTGTTTAGTGAAGTGTTTTCCTTATTACATTACAGACGATTAAAAATAAAACTGGAACATCCAAACCCGGTAGCAATTTAGTTCCACGGATGTCTGGTATAATGAATATAGATGGATATGTTCAATGTGACTCTGATATTGAGTTGGTTTACTCTCTCATATCGCCCTGGTAACGACTGTGAGAATGAAAATACCACCTCCAGCTTTCTCCAACCGCCAATTTCAAACCGTTTCTCGACAATAGAACCAAAACACAGCGCTCCGCACAAACCCTTACAGACTCGGTCTTCATATTCACGGATTCCCAGAAGCCTGGAGCTTTTAAATAAACCCCGTTACAATTAACAGTCAGTAATATTCCTGCCTAAATACAGTCCCTTCGATAACAAGTCAACCCGCCTCCTTCCATTGCAGTCCCAGACCCGATTCTATCTCCCCACACATCCCCTCGCAGAAGGGTTCAGCAGTTTACAAACACCTTATTCCAGCTGATTTGGAGAATCTCGTGTGTTGGTGTTTGAGTTGTGGCGCAGAATTTCTCCGCCAGTGTTACCGTCGCACAGAGACTCTCGCCCTGAATCTGTTAAAAAAAAATGAGCATGAACTGGGACTGGAGCCGAACACAACCTCAGTTACTGTGAGGCCCGGCCCGGACATCTCATTCTCTCTGTTTTATATCAGACGGTCTCCCACCTTCATGTTCAGCACTAGAGAGAGACAAACACACACTGTCAGAATTACACTTCCAATCAGTGTGTCTGTATCACACTTGCCAACAGTATCCAACATACGTATACAGCACCAGAGAGAGAGAGAACGACAGACATATACAGTATTTGTTCCAGACTGATCTGTAAAGTTGCGTTTTATCCAGAAAGATCCCGTTGGAGAGAGAAAAGATGCGGTCTCATCTCTCACTGTTATTGTACCAGAGACAGACACGCTTTTAATCCCACACTCAGGGACAGTGCAGAGAGTGACAAAAACAATGGGCGACATTTAACCCTCTTTTGCCTGTTCTACCATCTGCAGTTATGCAGCTCAGGGCCTTTTGGTATTACTCTCAGTGACCGAGAGTTTCACTCCGGTTAAGTTAATCTGTGACTTTTGCTGTCAGATATGAATCCTATACGGTCCCAACAAACACACCGACTCACTCTTTCCTCTTATGTTTCTCCAGGATTGGTTTGAGAAATCCTCGCATCAGTTTTATCATTAAAGGGGCCACGAATGAACAGAATCCATAGGTTCATTTCAGAACCGCTCACTTTATCTCTGAAAGACTCTTTACCATCAAAAGATACCGAGAGAAACAGCAGGGATGGAAACATCTAGTTTAATAGTTAGAGATTGTAAAGTCAGTCTGGATTCCAGCGTTAGGCACTGGTGGAATCCCATCTGTTTCCCATTCTGGTGCCTGTTCCTGCACTGCCTGTGGACCCCATTCCCTCTGACCTTTCCCCCAGACCCACTTCCTTTGCTCAGACTCGGAAAAATTCCAATTGGGGAAAGTTTCCATCGATTTTTGTATTGGGAATTAAACCAGATATCTGCGCATGCGTGACTTAGCCCCGCCCCCAGCGCTGGTTGTTGGTGAGCAGAAGAGCGCATGCGCGCTCCCCTCCCCCAGCTCGGCCTGTGGGCGCCATTCCCTCAGTGAGCGGAAGAAGATGGTTTAAAACAGCCGGGAATGGAGAGATCACGGCCCCCGGGGGAAGGGAGCAAAGAGCAGCCTCGTTACAGCAGCTCATCGCTTCGGGACCGTGTCCGCAGATGGGCTCAGAGATCGGCATTGAGTCCGGGGGAAGGTCAGGGGGAGTCCGGGGGCTGTTTGTAAGAGGCGGAGTGGATCAGGAACTGGTCCCGGAACATGGAGTGAGCGGGGGAAGGGAGAGGTCATTCTCGGGCTGTGTGTGTCCAGGGTGTGTCCAGGGGAAGGGAGAGAGAATGGGAAGAACCTGCTATTTAAAATCATTGCTGCTTTCTCTCCCCAAATCAGTGGTGAATGTTCCTGGTTCAGTTCCAGTCTCACCCTGTTACTGGACAGTGAACAGTCAGGATGTGGGGAGTTAGACAAACAGTATCTATTGCAGGCACCAGGTGAGAAGTGTGAAGGACACATTTTAAACAGCGGTTGCTTGGTTTCGGGTGAACGGTTAGTCCCATGTTCGAGGAGTTGAGAAACCTGACCTGCACAAAGGTCCCTGCCCCATCGGGTAGTCCCATTCACTGATCAGTGCAGGGGTTGGGTTGTGTCTGGATGTCACGAAATTGTTTTAAAATCGTCGAACACACCTGGTGTGCAGAAGCTGAGTGCTGCAGTACTGCAGTGGAGTCAGACATTGACACTGTTTGTATCACTGGTTTTCATTTGTGGATATTCATAATAATCATTAACAGAGATATTAAACTGATCACTTTTGTATTTTCTACCTCACCTGTTCCTGAGTAACAAGAGATAATTTTCTTTCTACAGGCAAATCCTTGAAGGATCCAGAATGAATGTGATGTTTCCTCCACCCGAGGCACAAGGAACAGTGCAGCCAGCTCCTTCTCACACACAGTAAGTACGGAATCACAGACAGCTCATCAGCTCCACAGTCTCAGACAGCAGAAGTCGTCAGTCCCACACTGATCCCAAGACCCAGGGACACATTTTCAATCTAACTGTCAAACAGAGCAGGTGAGGCAGACACTGTTCCATTTCCCCCGAACTCAGTCCCGCTGACAGGTGGATACAAAAAGTCCAGTCCAAAATCACACTCTCGGATTGAAAGGCACTGTGTCAATCTCACAATAGGGCAACATTAAATACCAGATAGAAATCACACATAGTACTCAATTGAAAGGGACAGAATGAACCCCAATAATGTACCCCGAGATTCCAACTGAATACCACCCCACAACTCGCACATGTGACTTTAATACATGCAGTATCCATTTGAATAGTGTATCATGAGATACAAATTGCAGCCAAGTCCAAAACTCATCTGCAGCATCAGACCGAGAAATGCTGTGACAGTGTAACCTGAGAAAGAAATTAGAAACCAGTTTATAATACACTCATAGTATGAGAGTTAAAGATACAGTGTCAATTCTATTAGTGCAGACTGAGATACACATTACATACCAGTCCAAAAATCTCATACAATATTAGACTGAAAAACACAGTATCGATTACAATAGTACAGACTGAACTACACATTATATACCAATTCAAAAATCATTATCAGTTTGAAATATATATTACCATTCACAATAGTACACAGAGATATTGATTTAACAGTAGTCCAAAGATACACAAATTATCTGATTAAAAACCTCCAGCATGAAATTCTAAAGTTTATCCATATTTACCAATTAAATGAGAAAAAACTATTTAAACATGAAGATATTAAAGCTACAGTATTGAACACTATAATGTAATCAGAGAGAATAATTATAGACAGATACAGAATAAATCTCACACTCTTTTATGGTACCAAAGTTGACATAAAATGAATCCCAAATATCTCATAATGTAGCAGAGACTGGCAGATAAAGTATGAATCCCACACTCACACAGCATCAGAGACTGTATATATTGAATGAATCGCAAACTCAAACAAACTACTCACAAGATACACAATAAATCCCACACAGTATCACGGACTGAGAGATACAAAATGAATCTCACAGTCACCTACATTCGTGCAGACTGAGTTACAAATTAGGGACCAGTCCACAAATCTCAGTGTCAGATTGAAAGATACAGTATCAATTCCATTAGTGCAGACTGAGCTACATATTATATACCAATACAAAAGACCAATACAGATTCAGACTGAAATATACAGTGTTCCATTTATGCAGACTGAGCTACACATTGTAAACAAGTTCAAAAATGTCACCATATCAGTTTGGAAGATACACTAAATCACAACTGTGTTCACATCGATGCAGATTTAGTAGTAGCCCAAAAAGTGCACTCATTCTCTGATTATGACCGACAGCATCAGATTTTAAAGGATATGATTATCTACCACTTAAATACTGGGAAAAATTATTTATACATTTAGGTATTAAAGATACAGTTTTGAGCACCATGCTGTAAACTGAGATACAAATTAGATACAGATAAATAATGAATCTAATACTCAGATCCAGTGCCAGAGACTGACATATAAAATGAATCCCTCACTCACACAATGTACAAGTGACTGACAGATACAGAACGAATCCCACACTCACATACAGTAGCACAGACTGACAGATACAGTATATATATCACTCATATACAGTATCAGAGATTGATGGAAATGGAATGAATGTCTCACTCACATACAGCACCAGACACTGACAGATATGGAATTAATCCCAAATTCACACATGGTGCCACAGACTGACAGGAACAGAATGAATCTCATTCACACACAGTACCAGGGACTGACATATAGAGAATGAATCCTACACTCACACACAGTACAACAGGCTGACAGATACAGAATGAATCACAAAGTAACAGTCAGACAAATACAGAATGAATCTCTAAGTCAAATTACTGCAGACTGAGTTACACATAACATGCCAGTCCAAAAATCTTAGTGTCAGATTGAATGATAATGTATCAATTCCATTTGTGCAGACTGAGCCAAACATTATATAGCAGTCCAACACTGTCAGACCATACCAGACTCAAAGATACATCAATTCCATTAGCACAGACTGAGCTACATGTTACACACCAGTCCAAAAATCTCATACAGTAACAGACTGATTGATACATTATCAAATCTATTAGTGCAGGCTGAGCTATATATTACATTCCAGTCCAAAAATCTCAGTGTCAGACTGAGATACAGAATTAATTCCATTATTATCGACTGAGCTACACATTATATACCAGTTAAATAATTTCACCATGAACAGATTGAAAGGTACATTATCATTCACAACAGAGTTCAGAGATGAAGATGTAATACTACTCCAAAACTCACACACGTTGTTTGATTAAAGAAAATCCAAAAGTGTATCAATATTTACAAATTAAACACTCGATAAATACTGCATATACTTTAAAGTATTAAAGATATAGTTTCAAATACAATAATGTAAACTGAAATAAGAATATAGAATGAATCCAGACTTGCACATGGTCTCAGAGACTGAATTATAGAATGAAACCCAGACTGAGATAAATTAGCTGAGATTGACAGATACAGAATGTATCCTAAACTCATATACAGTATCAGACACTGACAGATACAGGAGAAACCCCACATTTGCATACAGCACCAGAGACAGACAGATACAGAATGAATCCCACACTCATACACAGTACCAGAGACAGACAGATACAGAATAAACCACATACTCATGTACAGTACCAGATACATTATAAACCCCACACTTATATACAGTGTCAGAGACTGAGAAGTACAGAATAAACCACACACTCAGAGACAGCACCAGAGACAGTCAGAAGCAGAATAAACCTGACACTCGCATACAGTACCCGTTACAGACAGATACAGAATAAACCCCACACACGTACAGTACCACAGACTGACAGGCACAGAATGTATCCCACACTCACACACAGTACCAGAGACTGACAGATACAGAATAATCCTCACATTTATGTTCAGTACCAGACACAGACAAATAAAGAATGAGCCCCACACTCATTTGCAGTACCAGAGACAGACAGATACAGAATGAATCCCAAATTCACACACAGTACCAGAGACTGACAGATACAGAATAAACCCCACATTCATATACAGTACCAGAGTCAGACAGAATACTGAATAAACCCCACACTCACATACAGCAGCAGAGACTGACAGATACAGAATAAACCCCACATTCAAACAGTACCAGAGACAGACAGATGCAGAATAAACCCCACATTCATTTCCAGTACCAGAGACAGACAGATACAGAATGAATCCCAAACTCACACACAGTACCCGAGACTGACAGATACAGAATGAATCCCAAATTCACACACAGTACCAGAGACTGACAGATACAGAATGAATCTCACAATCAAATACAGCACCAGAGACTGACAGATACAGAACAAAAACCACAATCATTTCCAGTATCAGAGACAGACAGATGCTGAATAAACCCCAAACTCATGTACAGTATCAGAGACTGAAAAATACAGAATAAACCCCACACAGGTACAGTACCACAGACTGACAGGCACAGAATGAACCCCACACTCTCACACAGTACCAGAGACTGACAGATACAGAATAAACCCCACACTCATATACAGTACCAGAGACTGACAAATGCAGAATAAACCCCACATTCAAACAGTACCAGAGACAGAGAGATACAGAACAAAAACCACACTTATTTCCAGTATCAGAGACAGACAGATACTGAATAATCCCCACATTCACATACAGTGTCAGAGACAGACAGATACAATATGTACCACCCACTCATATACAGTACCAGGGACAGACAGATACAGTATATACCCCCCACTCATATACAGTACCAGAGACAGACAAATACAGAATAAACCCCAAACACATCTACAGTATCGGAGACAGACGGACACAGAATAAATCCCACACTGACACACAGTACCAGAGACAGACATCTACAGAATAAACACCACACTCATATACAGTATCAGAGACTGACAGATACAGAATAAACCCCACAATCACATACAATACCAGAGAATGACAGGAACAGAATGAATCTCATACTCACACACATTATCAGAGACCGACAGATACAGAATAAACCTCACAATCATGTAAAGTGCCAGGAAAAATTGTTTGGTTAGGGAGTGTCTGTAAATGATGGAAACATGGTGTCTGGTAAGGGAGTGTCTATACATGAAGGAAAAACGGTGAAGGGTCAGGGAATATCTATAAATGAAAGAGAAATGGTGACGTGTCAGGGAGTGTCTATAAATGAATTTGAAATGGTGTCTGGTAAGGGAGTATTATAAATGGGAGAAGACATGGTGACAGGTCAGGGAGTGTCTAAAAATGAAGGCGAAATGGTGACGGGTGACGGAGTGTCTATAAAGGAGGGAGAAATGGTGACAGATGAGGCAGTGTCTGTAAATGATGGAGAAATGGTGACTTGTCAGGCAGTGTCTGCAAATGAAGGAGAAATGGTGTTTGTTCTGGGATTGTCTGTAAATGAAGGCAAAATGGTGACTGGTCAGGGGGTGTCTGTAAATGAAGGAGGAACGGTGATTGGTCCGGGAGTGTCTGTAAATGCAGGAGAATTGTTGACAGGTCAGGTAGTGTCCATATCTGAAGGAGAAACAGTGATGGGTCAGGGAGCGTCTAATAATGAAGGGAAATGCTGACGGGTCAGGGAGAGTTTGTAAATGAAGGAGAAATCTGAAGGAAAAGAGAGCATCTATAAATGTCGGAGAAATGGTGTTTGATCAAGGAGTGTCTGAAAATGAAGGAGAAATTGTGACAGGTCAAGGATATTCTTTAAATGAAGGAGAAATGGTAACTGGTCAGAGACAGTCTGTCGCCAAAATTGGGAGATATCACAGATGGACGGCTTACAGGCAGCTATAGCGAGGGACATTGTGTAGAAATGAGGGGCAGAGCATATACACACAGCCAGAGTCAGCATATTCAGGAGAGGAGAGGGGAACCAGTGAGTGTAGAACTGATCCCAACCAGAGTCAGCACCTTCAGGGGAGGAGAGGGAGGGGAACCATTTAGTGCAGAACTGAACCCAGTCAGAGTCAGGATCTTCAGGAGAGAGAGAAAACTTAAATAGAAGGAAAAATGTTGGAGATGGTGTGATGGGTTTGGGTTTCAGCAGAGGGAGGAGGGTGAGTGTGTGGGACAGGGATTTACAGTCTGGGGGAATGAGCGGGAAGAATGTTCCACAGGAACTGGAATGGCCTGTTCTGAATTTCTATCCTGTATTCACAGTGAGGACTTTTGTTATCTCCTTTTACAGGGTATTAGAAGGGGCGGATTTGCAGACGAGAAACTCAAACCAAACATCACGTCAAGATCTGACTCCATTCACCAGCACCTGAAGATTATCGGCCTTAAAATATAGGAGAAATGTTGATCTGTTCTATCTGTGGGAAAACATTTCAAACATCACTGTGACTGCAATAGCAGCGAGACACACACACCCGATTGAGAGTGTTCCAGTGCACTGACTGTGGGAAGAGCTTTCACCAGTTACACAGCCTGAAGAAACATCACACCATTCACAGTGGAGAGAAACGAGACACGTGTTCTCTGTGCAGACGAGACTTCCACTGATCTCCAACGTGGAGAGAAATGAGGACACCCGCACCATGGAGAAACCGTGGAAATGTGGGGACTGTGGGAGGGGATTCAGTTACTCATCCCGGCTGGAAACTCATCGACGCAGACACAATGGAGAGAGGCCGTTCACCTGCTCCGTGTGTGGGAAGGGATTAACTCAGTCATCCAACCTCATTGAACATCAACTTGTTCACACTGATAAGAGACTTTTTAAATGTTCTGTCTGTGAGAAGAGCTTTAAAAGAAAAAGTGATCTGCTGACACACCAACGCACTCACACTGGGGAGAGGCCGTTCACCTGCTCCGTGTGTGGGAAGGGATTCATTCAGTCATCCAACCTGCTGACACACCAGCGAGTCCACACTGGGGAGAGGCTGTTCACCTGCTCCGTGTGTGGGAAGAGTTTCACTCGATCATCCCACCTGCTGAGACATCAGCAAGTTCACACTGGGGAGAGGCCGTTCACCTGCTCCGTGTGTGGGAAGGAATTCACTTGTTCATCCGGCCTCATTGAACACCAACTTGTTCACACTGATAAGAGACCCTTTAAATGTTCGAACTGTGAGAAGAGCTTTAAAAGAAAATGGGATCTGCTGAGACATGAACGTATTCACACTGGGGAGAGGCCCATCACCTGCTCTGTGTGTGGGATGGGATTCACTCAATCATCCCACCTGCTGAGTCACCAGCGAGTTCACATGGACTGCAGGGGTTGGATTCTGCTGTTATTGCTGATGTTAATCACATCCAGGACTGAACCATGTTCATTCTGACTGTTGGGGGTTGTTTCTGATGTTAATAATCCCTTTAACTGGGCTGGAGTTTAATATTCTGTACAAGTGTCAAATAAATAAGCTTTCATTTGAACACAGTGTGTCCAGTCCTTGATATCTCGATGATAAGAGAGGCAGTTTGAGAACTCATGATGAAGTGAGTGGAATCCATCTTATCACTCAGTTCCTCCACCAATTTAAAAAATGGATCTACAAGATGTCCAAGTCTGACAGGACAGAAAATTACATTATATCACATGGTCCACTTCAATCAGCCTGAGCAGATTTCCACTACCCTTGTGTGAAAAAGAGATTCCTGATTTGAATCCAAGACACCCTAGCTCTAAATTTAAGTTTATGACCTCTTGTTCTGGATTCACCGACGAGAGAAAATAGTTTTTATTTCCACCCTATCGAATCCCTTTATAATTTTAAATATCTGGATCAGATCACCCCCCAACCGTTGAAACTCAAGGGAATGCAAACCCAGTTTGTACAACCGGTCCTCATTAATTGAACCCTTCAAGCTTCAGTCTCATTCTGGTGAATCTGCACTGTCCTCCCTCCAAGGCCAATATATCCAATATGTCCCAGCACTGACTGTGTGTATAACAGGAGTGACTCACCCAGCACTGACTGTATGTATAACAGGATTGGGTGTCCCAGCACTGACTGTGTGTGCAACAGGACTGAGTGTCCCCGTATTGACTGTGTGTTCAACAGGACTGAGTGTCCCAGCACTGACTGTGTGTATAACAGGACTGAATGTCCCAGCACTGATTGTGTGTATAACAGGACTGAGTGTCCCAGCACTGACAATGTGTATAACAGGACTGAGTTTCCCAGCACTGACCATGTGTATAACAGGACTGAGTGTCCCAGCTCTGACAATGTGTATAAAAAGGACTGAGTTTCCCAGCACTGTCTGTGTGTATAACAGGACTGAGTGTCCCATCACTGACTGTATGTATAACAGAACTGAGTGTCCCAGCACCGACTGTGTGTATAACAGACCTGAGTGTCCCAGCAATGATCGTGCGTAGAGTATACATGGGCTGTGAGCGAAGATAAATGGGTTGGGTCGAATCCATGATAGGTTGGAGTGACATGGGGTTGTCGGTGGAGAATAAATCGGTTGGAGGAGGTTACAGAGATAGGGAGCGGGCGAGGACCATGGAGGGATTTGAAAACGAGAACGAGTGTCTTAAAATCGAGGCTTTGCCGGACCGGGAGCCAATGTAGCAACACACGAACAGAAACTTAGGGTTCACTGCCCGGCAGACAGGTGGAGAAGACATTGATGTCCGCGGAGGAACAGTCAGGGTCACAGCAGCAGTTGAGGTCGCAGACTCCGCCAGTCAGGTCACAGGTACAAATGGGAACGGCTGGAACAAGACACACACAGTGAGATCTTATAACAGAGCACGGACGGTCTCAAAGACCACCTCCCTCCCTTGTCTGAATCCACGATCACCGTCTTCACCATCTCCCAAAATCAATCTGCAGACTTATCCTCCCACTGCTTTCTACTCACCGAATTACAGCTTCCAGATACCCAGCACAACCCACTTAATAAATAATAATAATTATGTGGAGAGAATAGAGAAGCTGGGATTACACTCTTTGGAGCAGAGAAAGTTCAGGGGAGATTTACCAGAATGGTCCCGGGGATGAGGGACTTCAGTTACCGGGAGAGACTGGAGAAGCTGGGATTGTTCTCCTTGGAGCAGAGACGGTTTAGGGGAGATTTAAAAGAGAGGTTGAAAATGAGGAGGGGTTTTGATGGAGTCGATGGGGAGAAACTGTTGCCACTGGCGGGAGGGTCGGTAACCAGAGGACACAGATTGAAGGGAATTGGGAAAAGAGCCAGAGGGAGATGAGGAGAATGTTTTTAGGCAGCGAGTTGTTCTGATCTGGAATTCACTGCCTGAAAGGGCGGTGGGAGCAGATTCAATAATAACTTTCAAAAGGGAATCGGGTCAATTCTTGAAGGGGGGAAATTTCCGGGACTGTGGGGAAAGAGCAGGGGGGAGTGGGACTACTGGGATCGCTCTTTCACAGGGCCGGCACAGGGGCGATGGGCCGAGCGGCCTCTTTCACAGGGCCGGCACAGGCGCGATGGGCCGAGCGGCCTCTTTCACAGAGCCGGCACAGGCGGGATGGGCCGAGCGGCCTCTCTCTGTGCTGTTTGATTCTCGCTCACTTTTGGGCTCCGACCCACGGCCCGTTTGACGGGGAGGCGGGAGAGTGACTCCCCCCCGAGCCCAGCTCGACACCGGCCGCTGACAGAGTGGAGATTCACGGGGCCCGCAGGAGTAACTCCGCCCGCCTCCCCTCTCAGGCCACTCCCGGGTGCGGGCCCTCCCTCTGTCGGCCTCGCCCCCGCCCACAGCACCGCCCGCCCGCCGTCATCTTCCCGGCGCCGGCCTGTTGCTGAGGGAACGCGGCACAGGAACCGCGCGGCGCATGTGCGGCATCCCTCTGGCCCGAGCGGCACATACGCCTCGTGACGTCAGCGCGCAAAGGTGGGTGACGCTTCAGAGTGTCACGTGGTGGAAGGTGTCAGCCCAGCAGACGGGGGGAGGAGAGAGCTGTCAATCAAAGGGCCCGGATTCAGCACTCACTGCGCACAGGGTTTGGAGAATTTGTGTAAAATGCAAAATGTGCAAGAATGAAATAAAATTAGAAATGTACCAAAAAAAGGGAAAAAAAACTGCAAATACAATAAGCTGAATTTAAAACAGAAATGTCTAAACTCACATAAGGCTGATGGTCTGGGTCCTCCCGCCACGATTCGTCTTATCCACCTGGGGCACAGGATGAGCAGAATGCTTGAATGTAACTTTTTTTAATGCATGATGTGGAGATGCCGGTGATGGACTGGGGTTGACAATTGTAAACAATTTTACAACACCAAGTTATTCACAAGCTTTCGGAGGCTTTCTCCTTCCTCAGGTGAACATTCACCTGAGGAAGGAGGAAGCCTCCGAAAGCTTCCTCAGGTGAATGTTCACCTGAGGAAGGAGAAAGCCTCCGAAAGCTTGTGAATTTCAAATAAAATTGCTGGACTATAACTTGGTGTTGTAAAATTGTTTACAATTTTTTAATGCAGATGGTGCTGGATGGATGGAATGGACCAGCGAGGGAGGTCGTGGTGCCTGATTGTGTCAGCAAATTCCAGAGAGTTGGCGAAGTAACTGATACCTTGGGATACGACAGCCTCGAAATTTAAAATAATTTTTGGTACATGTGCACTAGTTTTTTTGTGATTGCTGTACCTGGGCACCTAAGTCTCTTTGCTCATCGACAGTCCCCAATTTCTCACCATTCGGAAAATTCTCCTATTTCTCACCTGGTGCCAGCAATAGAATTACATAGAATGTGCAGAAGGTCCATGCCGGGGATTATGCTCCACATGAGCCTCCTGTCACCCTTCTTCATCTAACCCTATCAGCATATCTTTCTATTCATTGCGATATGACAGCCTAGAAATTGGGATCTTCAATGTTATTTTTGGTACATGGTGCGCTAGCTTTCCACTCTTCACCATCCAATAATAACAGACCTTTATTGTTTGGTGTACCTGGACACCAAAAGCCCCTTTGCTGCTCTACAGTCCCTATAGATGCTCTTTGTACTACTACCCGCATCTTTACAGTCTGGCAGTGTTTACTCTCTTCACTGTCCAATAACAACAGAGACGGCGAGACTGGAACTTTTTTTTGTATTTCAAAATATAGTTTATTTCATAAAATTTATGGATGCACACAGTTCAATGTAATTATCACAGTTACAATTCAAAATAATCAATACAGATCGTGCACACTACGATTCCATTTTTACAATTCAACACACAGTATATATTTTCTAAGACATGATGTACAATACAAGGTGAAATAGCCTAACACAGTGGCCTTTCCCCATAGAGCTTTTGCCTGGGCCGCACCTCGCTTCAGTGTGTCCCACTGCTGTCGGGGGTGAACCCTCTTCTACTCCATTGTATAGGGATCCTGTCTCTGTGGATGGGGGTTATCACCTTTTACCCGAATACATGGATCCATTCGCCCACATTCATGTTAGTGTTTGGCAAACACTGTCTGATGTCTTTCACACACCTGTAGAAGCTTGGTGTCAGAGACGTAGGGGGTAATTTCGCCTTCACTGCTTGGGCGGCAAAATGAGGGAGCAGAAATTAAAATCGGGCCGGTTCTTTCAGCGGGGGGTTGGGGGGGAGGGGGGGTGATCCACTCCATCGGTTCAGCCCCCAGCGATGGTGAAAATTTCCCTCCACGTGTTGTGAACCGGTGCAGTTTGAAACAATGAACCAGCTTGTGGTCTTCGAAGATTGATATTAGGGCGGAGGTCAGGAAAAGTGTGGCCGATTTTAACTATCCCCGCCTGGCGGAAATGGGGTGGTAGAGGCGAGTAAATGGTGTCAGGTCACTTACCGCCCCTTTAACGTTGGAGTTCCTGCCTCCACCACCGTGGGTCGGGTCCTGAGAAGAGCGGCCGGAGCAACACCCACCTGTTTCCGGGTCAGACCACGTGTAATATGTAAATCTGGGTATTGTGACGTATCTGGGACAGTATTTAAATTTGGTGACGAATGGGAGGAGGAGCCGCCCTATCGATGGGCATTGAGTGATCCAGAACACTGAGAAGTTTATTTTTAACTTATATTTTTTGGAGTAAGGAGGAGCAGGAGAGCCTCATGTCCCATTAAACTCCCTGCACTGAGTAAACATTGCTGAACAGCAGCTCAGAGAGGAAACGATCTTCGGAACTCCCCACTGGAGTTTGAAATTACATTAATATTTTACCAGTTAGTAACGGTCCGGGTGTTGTTCCATTATTATTCTGTTCTGGTCAAAACAAATCTCCCAATGAACAGGACGCTGTCTGACCCTGACAGCTCACCCTCAGTCCATCCCACCGGGCAGTGTGTGTGATGGGAAATAATCAGCAACCGAAAAGGAGCATTTTTGATTTTACACGTTTCAGGCTGAAACATTTAATATTGAAATCATGTTATTTCCAGATTATTAACAGCAAACCTTTTCACGTTAAAATCAACTTGTATCATTTCACAAACACCGCATTTGTCGTGCAAAATATAATTCCTGTCTGGCATTTCCAAATATTTTTAACGTATTGGATTGGTATCAGTTAAGTTATCGAACACATTGATCTCAATGGATAGTAAAATCAGGTGCGGTGAAGAACGGAAGCCCGATCCGCTACCGCCCGTCTTTTGCCACCGCCAAACGTGAATATCTACTCTCATTGACTTTTTATTTGATTTTCGATGAAAATTCTCAGACGTTTCTATGATTTAACTAATGTAACAATTAGATTCAGTGGGTATTTCAGCCCGTTCTTCAGCTCTTCCCTAAGTCTGCTTTGAATGTATCAATGACTGAAACTCCACAGCCCTCTGGGGTAGAGAATTCCAAAGATTCACCACTCTTTGATTGAAGAAACTTCTCCTCATCTTGATTTTAAATGACCTACCCCTTATTCTGAAACTGTGATCCTGCCTCTAGACTCCCCAACCAGGGGAAACATCCTCCTTGCATCTACCCTGTCGAGCCCTGTAATTAAAATGCATTCATTAGCCTCGTTCTTTATTGAATTAAGCTGACACATAGCTTCTGGAATACAATATCCTAACAATTCAATGCGATCAAGGAATCACTGATCCTTTTTCTTTAAATACATTTCAATTATGTTTATGTATTCAGCCGGTAAACAAGTAAAAGGAACATTCACATAAACAGACTGAGGATCTGTTTGTGATAAACACACCCGGAGAGAGTACAATAAAACTCTCACAAACTGACAACATCCTAATAACGCCTTCAAGTCACATTTCCTCTTCATAATTGTATTCCAAGTTTCAGCAATTCATCCCGCTTTCTCCCTCCATCTCTCTTTCTCTCCTTCTCTCTCATTCTGCTTATGTGTCTCTCTATCTCTCTCTCCCCCATTCTCTCTCTCTCTCTGTCTTTCTCTTTCTCTCGTTCCTTCTGCTCCTCTCTCGCGTTTTTCTTCTCAGTTGCGTTCTCTATCGCTCCTCTCTAACTCTCCGCACTCTCTCTGCACTCTTTTTCAATGCCCCTTTTCACATCCGAGTAAATCCTAACATCCTGCGCCTGTTTTCTCTTCACCAGCCCCGTGTTCCAAAGATCCTATTCTTAGTGTCAGTTTGTTGAATAGTGGAGCCTCTGTGAACAGTTTAATGTTTCTACAGATCTTCCAAGTCTCCAGCTGTTCACCTACACTGTTCACTTCATCTACAATTCATGGAATAAACAGAATCGAATGCCTCTCCCAGACACACCTCACAATGATTGAAATTCCTTCTCCTGTAATTACAAAGTACAGCGTTAGATGGCGGCATTGTTCAATTAACAAAACGCCAACATCACCGCTGCTGCTAAAAATCTACAGATAAATAGAAGGGCTCCTGATTCCAACAGAAAAAGTGCAAACTGATACAACATAAATACAAAACATTGCATTTTACAGTGAATTCATCCACAGTCAAGCAGAGAAGGAGATATGAAAGAATCAGCAGCAAACGCTGTTCAGTAACCAGACTTCTGGAGCTGCGTCAGATACACACATAATGAAATAATATCTCATAACAGTGATAACCAATAAACACAATGAAATGCCACTTAAACTAAACCATGTGATTGAAGAGGGCGGACATTGCGCTGCCTCCTTGGAACAATGAGACCGTGAGCTGTCTCATTATCAATCACTGAAAACACATTTATAGAAACATTTTCCAGGACAGGTTATTTCAACAACATGAAAATGTTAACCAATTCTGATGGTCTGATACCAGCTCTTAGCCCAGACAACTGATTCCAATACATTCAATACAGAGAATAATCCAGTAACAAAGCCAGGGTTGGATAAACAACGTTCACGACAGAAAAAATGCAATTGCTACAGGACCGACCATTTGGAATGATAGATCATTATTCCACGATAAATTCAGTGCACAGAATAATCCAGTAACAATGCCAGGGTTGGATATGTAATGATCATAATAGATATAATGCAGCTCCTTCAAGACCGAACTTTTTGAATTTAAGTACATACCATTATTCAACATTATATTCAGTACAGAGAACAATCCAGTAACAGTGCCAGGGTTGGATATACAATGTTCATTACAGATATAATGCAGCTCCTACAAGACTGAAAGAGCAGAGACTTTAAACATTCAATCATTCAACTGATATAAGAGGTGACTGCGCAAAACGTGGTGGGAGAAAAAATAATTAGCCAAGTACAGCAGCACAGATAGCACTGATTTGCAATATTCACAGATGAGATAACGGCTTACCTGGAACTCCAATGGCTGCAAGAACAGGATAGTAAATGCGTTCGATCTGAAACAGTACTGAATATCCCATTTCTGTGAGAAGCAGTGACTTCTGCTGATCTGGAAACCGGAGCTCCAGAAAGCACTCTGCGCTGATACATTGCAACGAGCTTAATTTATACAGGGGATAAATCTCCACTGAGACGGTTATACCCCTGTTCATTGCTATTAGTTACAGTCACCTGAACAAACACATTACATCAGCAGCTTTGTCTCCAATGTAAATGATGGCGTGGATATATCACAAACATCTCAAAGTTCAGAACCTTGTCTTAATGAGACTTCTCTCAGGAATAAAGTTAAAAGCTGTGTTCAGAAAGGACTGGTCCAACAATGAGCGGCTCCATTTACAGTTTTCATATAATTGTATTGACCATGTTCACTCCTGCCCATTCATTTGTGCATTTTACCGATTTCACTGCGTCTACACTGAATCCATGGGCAAAAGTGGACCGGTTTCACTCTGTTCCTGCAGTTACTCAGTTAAAATATATATTTTGAGTCTCTGACACGGGGACAGTTCAAGGCCACGCTCAGAACTGTGGGTGATATTAGGGGACGGACACTGAACGAGCTTCATTGCCATTCCTCTCTCCGTTATTTTCCTGCAGATATTTACCCGTTTATTTTATATTGGTTGAAGGCTGCAGTAAAATTGCTCCCGTGCAACCCCGAGCAGAGCTCATGACCCGATTTGACCTCCATCACAAAGGCCCCGTGCTTCCCTCACCCGCCTCCATTCCTTCCTCAGCATATTGCCATTCAAACCCTCATTAATGCCTCTGACCCTCCAGACTCCATTCCTCCAATGCACGCCTGTCCGGTCATTCAGCCTCCTCCTTCCAACCAGCACCAGGTCCTGCTTGGCCCCATTACCCTCACTGCCTCCCACTTCCCGATTGCCTGACGTTTAACATTTTCAGCATGGGGTTTAAATCCCTCCATGGCCCACCCCTCCCCATCTCCGCCCTCTACTCCACACCTACAGGAAACCCACCCGTGACCTCCTCATTCATCGATCATTGGCCTGTTTTGGTCGAATATTCCTCGCTTGGTTCCACTCACCTATCTGATCATAGTCAGGAGAAGCTTCTCTTCCCACCCTATCGCCGTTATATCTGATGTCTCTAAAGGTTCAATCCTTTGCTCCCTCCTCTTCCTCATCTGCATGATGCCCTTTGGTGACATTGCCCTCAGACATGGACTAGCTTTCAGATTTACGCTGACAAAACCACCGCCTCTGTTGACTCTTCCAATGTCTTTGTGTTGTCAGAGCGACATTCTGTTTTAGAGGAGCCATAATTTCCTCTCGTTAAAAATTGTGAAGTCAAGATCTTTGACCCCCTCCCAATCTCCACATCCTTGCCACTGATTCCATCTCCAACCCTCTCTTTTTGATTGGTGAGTCCCTCACCAATACTCCATTCCCCCACCTCTAGCGCTTGTGCATCCACAGTCCATTTGCCCTACTTTTGACAGCCGTGCATTCAGCCATATCCACGCTCCAAAATGCCCTGCCTATGCGCCTCCATCTCCCTCTACCCCTTTCAGGTATCAGGCGTGGCTCAGTGGTAGCGGTCTCACTTCTGTGTTCGAAAGTTGTGAGTTTTAGTCCCACTCCAGAGACTTGAACACATAATCCAAGCTGACACTGCAGTGCAGTAGTGAGGCAGCACTGCACTGTCGGACATATCGACTTACGTAAGACACGTTAAACGGAGGGCCCATCTACCCTCTCAGGTAGATATAAAAGATCACACGGCAATATTCGAGAAATAGCAGGGGAGTTCTCCCCAGTGACCTGGGCAATATTTATCCCTCAACTAATAAAACTGAAACTGATTTTCTGGTCATTTATCTCATTGCAGTTTGTGTGAGCTTGCTGTGTGCAAATTTGCTGGCGCGTTTCCCACATTACCACAATGACTACACTTCAAAGTGCATTTCATTGACTGTAAAGCATTTTGGGACGTCTGGGGGTCTTGAAAGGCGCTGTATAAAGGCAAGTCCTTTCCTTCTTTCAGACCTTCCATCAAAGCCATCTCTTGTGTCATGATTTTCTCATGGCGCCGAATATCTTCTTCTTCAGCTGGAGTTCCATATTTGTCTGATTATACCTCAGTAAATCGGATTGGTCTATTTATCTATGGGGGGTTAAATGCGCTGTTTAAATGCAAGTAGTTATTTCTATGAGTTGCAAATTTTCAGTGACTTTGCTTCTAACAGCCAATCGAAACCTTATAGTAGTGTCGTCACTGTTGCCCACGTGTTCCCCCACACAGAAGCCTGATACCAGCTCAGGCTCATAATAAACACTTGATTAAATATATGGTTACCTCGTGAAGGATTTTGGACTTTTCAATATGGATCTTTCACTTGCTAAAGGAGCAGAGTTGGGTTCAACACAGGATGGAACACAGAGCTGTTAGACTTGACTATTCAAGACTGCATTCTGGGAAGATTGAACAAGTTCAAAAGGTTTTATGATTGCTTCAGATTGTTTAGAAGTCTAACTGAGGCGATGTACTTGCGCTGAGGTAAGCGGCGAGGTTAAAGTTAAGACAGCTGCCGAGCTCGGAATTGAAAGTCTGTGGGAAACTGTCGTAAACTTCAGATGCTGCAGCAACAGTTTGTTTGAACCATGGGAAAGAGAGAGAGGGAAAGGAGAGAGAGTGAAAAGTTCCAGCAGCTTGTTTTTACCAGCGAGGATGGGAAAACATTTCTCCTCATTTCCCCTCCAGTTCTTTTGCCAATTATTTTGAATCTCTGTCCTTTGGTTATTGACCCACTTGCCGGTGGAAACAGTTTCTCCCTTTTTGGCTGCCCAAACCCCTCATTATTTTGAATACCTCTATTAGGTCTCCCCTCAAGCTTCTCTGCTCCAAGGAGAACAAACCCAAATTCTCCAATCTCTCCACATAACGGAAGTCCCTCTTCCCTGGCATCATCCTAATCAAGCTCCTCCGTACCCTCTCCAAGGCCTTGCCATCTTTCCTAAAGTGTACTGTCCAGAATTGTACACAACACTCAAGCTGAGGCCTAACCAGTGCAGCGTGACTTCCTTGTGTTTGTTTTCAATGCCACTATTTAGAAAGCCAAGTGTCCCATTCACTTTCATAGCCGCCTGTTCAACTGGCCCTGTCGCCTTCAACGATTTGTAAATATGCACACCCAGGCCCCTCTGCTCTTGGATCTACTGAAAATAGTACCATTTATAAACTTGCCCTGTCACCTTCAAAGATTGGTGAATATACACCCCCAGGTCCCACTGCTCTTCCACCCCCTCAAAATAGTACCATTTAGATGCTACTGGCTCTACACGTGGTTCCTCCAAAAGTGCATGAATTCACTCTTATCCGCATTAAATTTCAACTGCCATGTGTCTGCCCATTTTGTCAGTCTGTCTATGTACTCCTGAAGTCGGCTACTATCCTGCTCACTGTTTATGTTTCGAATTTTGGCTACAATTGTGAAAAGATCCTCTGAGGCTCGCCTCACCTTTAAACACAAGGACAGGCAAGACTTCCGCTACCTCGTGAAAAACCTAATGCTCGGCACAGGATAGCATTCAGTGGAAGAGCGCACGCACCGTATCAATGGTTTCGAACCCAGGGCTGGATTGCGGGCCCAGTGAGAGATTATTCCACTTTGACAGATTGGGGAGGACCTGGGACAAGAGTTTAGACTACGCAGAGGTAGGAATAGGGTGGATTTTAGGCGGTTCTCCTTTTCCCAGTGAGTAGTGAGCCTCTGGAATGCGTTGCTGGCTGGTGCGGTGCGTTCTGACTCTCTGCCTGCCTTCTCCAGGGAGCTGGACCGGTTTTTGGCTGGGGCAGAGGTCACAATATATAAAAGGTAAGAGGATTTACAGTTAGTGTCCCTCCGATCCATGTGATCTCCTGGACTGGTTTCGATCACCTGAGGAGGTGGGGGAGGAATTTTCCAGTGTATTCTATCCCTTAAAGGCCCTGGATTTTTCTCAGGATCTTTGTCTCTCCCAGGAGATTACATGTCTGCGGGCGGGTGAGGTGGAGTAAGTGTCAGTAATGATGCTCCAGCAATCCCGAGTGAGGGGCAGGCCTGATGGACCAGCTGGTCTTTTTCTACCCGTCATTTCTGTTTGTTCGTCTACATCCCCAGCTCGTCAATGTGTTTTCAATGAATCGATCATCACACAAACCCACACCTGGGGCATGTGCTGCGTCTGTCTTTAGTGAAACGAGACTCATTGTCTCTGTGCCTCACGTTATTCTCCTCTAAAGTTCAAGGGCTCGAAATATTCTTGCAGGCCTCTGCTACAATGTGCCTGAGAATTTCTAGTCCCGTCCAGCCGTCTGCTACGTGTCTCGGTGGCTGTTGTCCGCTTGGAGCACAAGAGGAGATGACTTTCAACCCAGTAAATCATTGGGTGGTCTTAAGACAGTGAACACTCAGTCCTTATACCCTTGGTTATAGGTCTATTGGATTCGGGGTTGTAGCTCAGTGGTATAGCGCCTGCTTTGCGTGTATATATTTCTGGGTTCAATATCTAACATCTCCAAAATTTATTTTCACCAGAATGTTCCACAGAAAGATGAATCGTGCTTTCAGAGGGAAGCGAGTTCCAACTTCTGAGACAAACATTCAATTGTCCCGGAGCAGGACTTCATCTCACGGTCCCCTCAGCTGCTCAGCTCATACCAGCCGCCGACTGACCGGAATTCAAAACTCGAACCATAAAGTGCTTGGAGAGAGAACCCGGGACCTCATACACGCGAAGCACGCGATCTATCACTGAGCTACATCACCAGATAGGGAAGACCTCTAACCAAATATAAAAGGACTCAGTGCCTCACTTTCCTAAGGCCATCCGAGGATTTACTGGGCTGAAAAGCATCTCCTTTTGTACTCCAAGCAGACAACTATACCGAGGTATGCGGACCTGATATATACTCAGAGACTCAGAGTAATGAGAAAGGGGGCGTTGAGAAATAAGACTGGGAGAGGGGGAGAGCCACCATGGGCTGTGCTGTAACCATCCTTCCTATTCGAGGGCGCAATTTTCGTACGTTATCAGTCACTTTGCCTCTGATTGGACGGGACTAGAAATGCTCAGGCACATTGTAGCAGAGGCCGGCAAGAATATTTCGAGTCCTTGAGCTTCAGAGGAGGGCAACTTAAGGCCTGGAGAGTATTGCGTCTCATTTCACTATAGACGGATGCAGGACTTGCCCCAGGTGTAGGTTTGTGTTTAAAGATCACTTCACTGAAAACACCTTGACGATCTGGGGTTATAGACCGGCATGACGGGCGGGAAAACAGTTGGTTCATCAATCCTGCCCCACATGCCTAGAGCATCGTGACCAGACATTTCCTCCCTACAAAACCCGCAGCACCCACCGGAAACATGTAATCTCCTGGGAGCGGTTACAAATCAGAAAAACAATCAAAAGCCGATAATGAGGGCGAATTCTGGGAAATTCCTCCCCGACTCCCTCAGGCGATCGAATCGAGTTCAGTGGATCACACTGACCATGTGCAGGTTAACTGTAAAACCACTCACCTTCTATATGATGCGATCTCTGCCCCAGTCAAGAAATGGCCCAGATCCCTCGAGAACGCGGAGGGAGTCAGCACCCACCACACCAGCCAGAATTGCATTCCAGAGACTCACTACTCTCTGGGAAAAGAAGAATCACCGAACATTAAGAATATTTTTACCTCTGTGTGGTCTGAACGCCTGTCAGCTGCTCCTCCCCAATCTGTGAAACTGGATGGTGGTGAACCTGTGGAATTCTCCACCACAGAAGGCTGTGGAGGCGAAGTCACTGAATATATTTAAGAAGCAGATAGAGAGATTTCGACACACACAAGGCATCAAGGGGTATGTGGAGAGCGCGGAAATATGGTATTGAGATAGAGGATCAGCCATGATCCGATTGAATGGCGGAGCAGGCTCGAAGGGCCGACTCGTGATCCTATTTTCGATGTTTTAATAACTCCGCACGCAATCCAGCCCCAGGACGGCAGCCATTTCAAAGGCGCGTGCGTGCTTCCATTGAATTTTATCCTGTGCAGAGCATTTGCCTTTTCTCGAGGTGAAGAAACCCTTTCCTGTCCTTGTGTGTGAAGGTGAGGTGAGGACAAGAGGGTCTTTTCAAAATTTCAAACATAAATAATTTGGAAATGCCGGGGATTGAACCCGGGACCTCATACATGCAAAGCATGCGCTCTACCACTGAGCTACATGCCCTCTGCAAAATCTGTTCCACTTTAGAAATAAACAAGTGGGATTTCAGCTCCGTCTCTCCCGGACAACGAGATGCCCAGTCATCACACGTGCTCACAATGATGAACCTCCGTTTCAGTTCACGGGGTTTCTGCTCCTCTTCACTTTGAACTTTCCAAAAAAAAGTCAGCGGAAATAAAAAAATACAATTGCCAATAGTCAGTGACGAGGCTGACATCCAACCTCTGAATCAGAAAGTGAGATGGATGAATGACACAGCGTCAAACAAGAGCTGGGACTGCTCGCTAGAAATTGCACTGTCACATATTCCGGTCAGTCGGCGCCTGTTATGAGCTGAGCTGCTGAGGGGACCGTGAGATGAAGTCCTGCTCCGGGACAATTTAATGCTTGTGGAGCCTCAGAAGTTGGAACTCGCTGAGCTCAGAAAGCGCGATTCGCCTTTCCGTGCGTAATTCTGATGAAAAATATTTTTGGAGATGCTGGGGATTGAACCCAGGACCTCATACATGCGAAGCATGCGCTCTACCACTGAGCTACATCCCCCGATGATATAAATAGCTACCCAACGAAAGAAGAACTGATTGTCCTCATTTTATGAGACCACCCATGGTGGGTCTGTCACGTGATAGATTATTTCCAGTTTCAAAGATTGGGGAGGAGCGGGGAACAGGCGTTGAGACGACACAGAGGGAAGAATCTTCTGGATGTTAGGCGGTTCTTTATTTCCCAGAGTGTAGTGAGTCTCTGGAATGCATTGCCGGCTGGTCTGGTGGGTGCTGACACTTTGTATACTTGGCTTAAAATCATCGAGTTTTCTGTTCCAAGCAGACAATTAAAGATGAAGTATGCGGACCTGATACAACTGTGGGTGAACGGAAGAAACCAGGCCTCGGCACTTAGTCTAATGAGAAAGGGGGAGTTGAGAAGAAAGGCTGGGAAAGTGGGGAGAGACTCCTTGAACCGTGCTGTAAACATCCTTCCTATTTGAGGGCGCATTTTTCGAACGCTCCCGTTATCAGTCACTTTGCTTACGGTTGGACGGGACTAGAAATGCTCAGGCACATTGTAGCAGAGGCCGGCAAGAATATTTCGAGTCCTCCTGCTTCAGAGAAGGGCAAGGTGATGCACAGGCAGCATTGAGTCTCATTTCACTATAAAGGGCCAGGTGTGAGTTTGTGTTTAAAGATCACTTCACAAAAAACACCTTGACGAGCTAAGGTTACTGACGGACATGATGGTCAGGAAAAGACCAGCTGGTTCATCAATCCTGTCCCACATGCCCGGAGCATCGTGACTGGACACTTCCTACTGACACCACCCGCCCCACCCATCGGAAACATGTAATCTCCTGGGAGCGGTTACAAACCAGAAAAAAATACAGGGCCAATTTCTGGAAAATTCCTCCCCAACATCTTCAGACGATTGAAACCAGTCCAGGACATGACAGTGACCATGCGTTGGTTAAGTGTAAAACCACTCACCTTCTTTCTGATGCGATCTCTGCCCCAGTTCAGAACAGATCCAGATCCCTCGAGAAGGCAGAGAGAGAGTCAGCACCCACCACACCAGCCGGCAATGCATTCCAGAGTCTCACTACTCTCTGGGAAATGAAGAACCGCCTGACATCCAGACTATTCTTACCTCTGTGTAGTCGAAACGCCTGTTCCCTGCTCCGCCCCAATCTTTGAATCTGCAAATAATCTATCAAGTGGCAGACCCACCTTGGACGGGCTCATAAAATGAGAACGATCAGTTCTTATTTCCTTGGGTAGCTATTGATTTTATCTGGGGATGTAGCTCAGTGGTAGAGCGCATGCTTCGCATGTATGAGGTCCTGGGTTCAATCCCCAGCTTCTCCAAAAATATTTTTTCATCAGAATTACGCACGGAAAGGCGAATTTCGCTTTCTGAGCGCAGTGAGTTCCAACTTCTGAGGCTCCACAAACATTAAATTGTCCCGGAGCAGGACTTCATCTCACGGTCCCCTCAGCAGCTCAGCTCATAACAGCCGACGACTGACCAGAATTCAAAAGGTAAAGTGCTTGGGCATAGAACCTGAGACCTCATACACGCGAAGCATGCGGTCGATCACTGAGCTCCATCACCAGATAATAACGACCTCGAACCAAGTGTGAAAGGACTGAGTGCCTCACTTTCCTAAGGCCACCCGAGGATTTATTCTGCTGAAAAGCATTTCCTCTTTTAAGCATAGGAGATACCTGAGGTCTGCGGACCTGATACTAGTATTTTAATTCCAGATTTTATTCAATTAATTCAATTTTTAATTAATTGAAATTGAATTCCCCAGCTGCCGTGGCGGGATTATTAGTCCAGGCCTCTGGATTACCAGTCCAGTAAACTAACCACAATAATACCGCACCCGCTGGGTCAACAGAAGAAACCAGGTCTCGTCACTCAGAGAAATGAGAAAGGGAGCGTTGCGAAGAAAGTCTGGGAGAGAGGTGAGTCTCCTCGGGCTGTGCCGACCAGCATTTTTGTTTCAGGTCGCTGTTCTTCCAACTGCTCGCTGGACATTGCACCGTCACACATTCCGATCAGTCGGCGGCTGCTGTGAACTGAGCTGCTGAGGAGACCGCGAGATGAAATCCTGCTCAGGGGCAATTTGATGCTTGTGGAGCCTCAGAGGTTGGAATTCGCGGCACATCGAAACCAAGATTCGCCTTTCTGTGGGTAATTCTGGTGAGAAAATAGCTTTGGAGATGCTGGGAATTGAACCCAGGACCTCATACATGCAAAGCACGCGCTCTACCACTGAGCTACATCCCCACATCGGATCACATTCCAACGAAGAGCTGTTCTCCTTCATTTTATGAGAACACAAAAGGTTTTTTTTGGGCTTCAATTCATCTCCTTTTCTGCTCCAAACAGACAATTAAACATGAAGTTTGCGGACCTGATATAATTGTGGGTGAACGGAAGAAACCAGGCCTCGGCACTCAGAGCAATGAGAAAGGGGGCGTTGAGAAGAAAGTCTGGGAGAGGGGGAGAGTCTCCTTGGACTGTGCTGTCACCATCATTCCGATTTCAAGGCACATTTTTCGAACGCTCCCGTTATCGGTCACTTTGCTTCCGGTTGGACGGGACTAGAAATCCTCAGGCACATTGTAGCAGAGTTCGGCAAGAATACGTCGAGTCCCCGAGCTTCAGAGGAGGGTGAGGTGAGACACAGACAGCATTGAGGATAATTTCACTATAGACGGATGCAGGACTTGCCCCAGGTGTGGTTTTGTGTTTAAAGATCACTTCACTTAAAACACCTTGACCAGCTGAGGTTACAGACGGACATGATGGTCAGGAAAAGACCAGTTGGTTCATCAATCCTGCCCCACATGCCTGGAGCATCGTGACCAGACACTCCCTACCGACACCACCCGCCCCTCCCAACGGAAACATGTAATCTCCTGGGAGCGGCGACAAAGTAGAAACAAATCCAGCGCCAATAAGGAGGGGAAATTCTGGGAAATTCCTCCCCGACTCCCTCCGGCGATCGAATCGAGTTCAGTGGATCACACTGACCATGTGTAGGTTAACTGTAAAACCACTCACCTTCTATATGATGCGATCTCCGCCTCAGTCAAGAACTGGTCAAGATCCATCCAGAAGGCAAAGAGAGAGTCAACACCCACCACACCAGCCGGCAATGCATTCCAGAGACTCAGTACTCTCTGGGAAAAGAAGAACCGCCGAACATCCAGACTATTCCTACCTCTGTGTAGTCTGAACGCCTGTCCGCTGCTCCTCCCCGATCTGTGAAACTGGGAATAATCTATTTCTTCACTCAGAGGGTGGTGAACCTGTAGAATTCTCTACCATAGGATACTGTGGAGGCCAAGTCACTGAATATATTTAAGAAAGACAGATTTGTCCACACAGAAGGCATCAAAGCGTATGGAGAGAGAGCGGAAATGTGGTATTGAGATGGAGGATCAGCCATGATCATATATCATGGCGGAGCAGGGTCGAAGGGCCCAATGGCCGACTCGTGATCCTATTTTCTCTGTTATTATTACTGGGCCCGCTCTCCAGCCCCGGGATGGGAGCCTTTCAAAGGCGCGTGCGTGCTTCCATTGAATTTTATCGTGAGCAGAGCGTTCGGTTTTTCTCGAGGTGAAGAAACCCTTTCCTGTCCTTGTGTGTGAAGGTGAGGTGAGGACAAGAGGGTCTTTTCAAAATTCGAAACATAAAGCGTTTGGAGATGCCGGGGATTGAACCCGGGACCTCATATATGCAAAGCATGCGCTCTTCCACTGAGCGACATCTCCTCAGTAAAACCGCTACAAATTTAGAATAAAAAAGTGGGCTTTCCGCTCTGTCTCTCCCGGACAATGCGATGTCCAGTCGTTCCACGTGCTCACAATGTTCAACCTCTGCTTCAGTTCACGGGGTTTCTGCTCCTCTTTACTTTGAACTTTCCAAGAAAAAGTCAGCGGAAATATAAAAAATATAATTGCCGATAGTCAGTGACGAGGCTGACATCCAACCCCTGTATCATAAAGTGAGATGGATGAATGACACAGCGTCAAACAAGAGCTGGGACTGCTCGCTCGACATTGCACCGTCACACATTCCAGTCAGTCGGCGGCTGCTGTGAACTGAGCTGCTGAGGAGACCGTGAGGTGAAATCCTGCTCAGGGGCAATTTAATGCTTGTGGAGCCTCAGAGGTTGGAATTCGCGGCACATCGAAATCAAGATTCGCCTTTCTGTGGGTAATTCTGGTGAAAAAATAGCTTTGGAGATGCTGGGAATTGAACCCAGGACCTCATACATGCAAAGCACGCGCTCTACCACTGAGCTACATCCTCAGATAGGAGCACATTCCAACGAAGAGCTGATCTCCTTCATTTTATGAGGTCACATAAGGTTTTTCTTGGGCTTCAATTCATCTCCTTTTCTGCTCCAACCATAAAATTAAACATGAAGTTTGCGTACCTGATATAATTGTGGGTGAACGGACGAAACCAGGCCTCAGCACTCAGAGTAATGAGAAAGGGGGCATTGAGAAGAAAGGGTGGGAGAGGGGGAGAGACTCCTTTGGCTGTGCTGGAATCATCCTTCCGATTTCAGAGCACATTTTTCGAACGCTCCAACGGTTGGACGGGACTAGAAATCCTCAGGCACATTTTAGCAGAGGCCGGCAAGAATATTTCGAGTCCCCGAGCTTCAGAGGAGGGTAAGGTGAGACACAGACAGCATTGAGGATAATTTCACTATAGACGGATGCAGGATTTGCCCCAGGTGTGGTTTTGTGTTTAAAGATCACTTCACTGAAAACACCTTGACGATCTGGGGCTACAGACGGACGTGATGGTCAGGAAAAGACCAGTTGGTTCATCAATCCTGCCCCACATGCCTGGAGCATCGTGACCAGACACTCCCTACCGACACCACCCGCCCACCCACCGGAAACATGTAATCTCCTGGGAGCGGCGACAAACTAGAAACAAATCCAGCGCCAATAAGGAGGGGAAATTCTGGGAAATTCCTCCCCGACTTCTTCGGGCGATCGAATCGAGTTCAGTGGATCACACTGACCATGTGTAGGTTTACTGTAAAACCACTCACCTTCTATATGATGCGATCTCTGCCTCAGTCAAGAACTGGTCCAGATCCATCCAGAAGGCAAAAAGAGAGAGTCAGCACCCACCGCACCAGCCGGCAATGCATTCCAGAGACTCAGTACTCTCTGGGAAAAGAAGAACCGCTTAACATCCAGCCTATTCCCACCTCTGTGTAGTCTGAACGCCTGTCCGCTGCTCCTCCCCAATCTGTGAAACTGGGAATAATCTATTTCTTCACTCAGAGGGTAGTGAACCTGTGGAATTCTCTATCAAAGAAGGCTGTGGAGGCCAAGTCACTGAATATATTTACGAAAGATCGATTTCTGCACACAGAAGGCATCGAAGCGTATGGAGATAGAGAGCGGAAATGTGGTATTGAGATGGAGGATCAGCCATGATCATATATAATGGCGGAGCAGGTTCGAAGGGCCGAATGTCCGACTCGTGATCCTATTTTCTCTGTTATTATTACTGGGCATGCTCTCCAGCCCCGGGATGGGAGCCATTTCAAAGGCGCGTGCGTGCTTCCATTGAATTTTATCGTGTGCAGAGCGTTCGGTTTTTCTCGAGGTGAAGAAACCCTTTCCTGTCCTTGTGTGTGAAGGTGAGGTGAGGACAAGAGGGTCTTTTCAAAATTCGAAATATAAAGCGTTTGGAGAAGCCGGGGATTGAATCCGGGACCTCATACATGCAAAGAATGCGCTCTTCCATTGAGCTACATCCCCTTAGCAAAGCCTCTTCAAGTTTAGAATAAAAACGTGGGCTTTCCGCTCTGTCTCTCCCGGACAACCAGATGCCCAGTCGTTCCAGGTGCTCACCATGTTCAACCTCTGCTTCAGTTCACGGGATTTCAGCTCCTCTTTACTTCGAACTTTCCAAAAAAAACTTCAGCGGAAATAAAAAAAATACACTTGCTAATAGTCAGTGACGAGGCTGACATCCTACCTCGGAATCATAAAGTGAGATGGATGAATGACACAGTGTCAAACAAGAGCTGGGACTGCTCGCTAGACATTGCACTGTCACACATTCCGGTCAGTCGGCGGCTGCTGTGAGCTGAGCTGAGGGGACCGTGAGATGAAGTCCTGCTCCGAGACAATTTGATGCTTGTGGAGCCTCAGAATTTGGAACTCGCTGCGCTCAGCAAGCGCGATTCGCCTTTCCGTGCATAATTCTGATGCAAAATATATTTGGAGATGCTGGGGATTGAACCCAGGACCTCATACATGCGAAGCATGCGCTCTACCACTGAGCTATATCCCCAGATGAAACAAGCAGCTAACCAAGGAAGGAAGAATTGAATCTCCTCATTTTATGAGACCACCCATTGTGGGTCTGCCACGTGATAGATTATTTCCAGTTTCAAAGTTTGGGGAGGAGCGGGGAACCGGCGTTTCGACCACACAGAGGTTAGAATCGTCTGGATGTTAGGCGGTTCTTCATTTCCCAGAGTGTAGTGAGTCTCTGGAATGCATCGCCGGCTGGTGTGGTGGGTGCTGACACTTTGTATACTGGGCTTAAAATCGTCTAGTTTTCTGCTGCAACCAGACAATGAAAGGTGAAGTTTGCGGACCTGATACAACTGTGGGTGAACGGAAGAAACCAGGCCTCGGCACTTAGTCCAATGAGAAAGGGGGAGTTGAGAAGAAAGGCTGGAAAAGCGGGGAGAGACTCCTTGAACCGTGCTGTAACCATCCTTCCTATTTCAGGACGCATTTTTCGAACGCTCCCGTTATCCGTCACTTTGATTACGGTTAGACGGCACGAGAAATGCTCAGGCACATTGTAGCAGAGGCCGGCAAGAATATTTCGAGTCCTTGAGCTTCAGAGGAGGGCAAGGTGAGGCGCGGAGAGCATTGAGTCTCATTTCACTCTAAAGGGCCAGGTGTGAGTTTGTGTTTAAAGATCACTTCACAAAAAACACCTTGACGAGCTGAGGTTACTGACGGACATGATGGTCAGGAAAAGACCAGCTGGTTCATCAATCCTGTCCCACATGCCCGGAGCATCGTGACTGGATACTTCCGCCCCGCCCACCGGAAACATGTAATCTTCTGGGAGCGGTTACAAACCAGAAAAAAAATTCTGGAAAATTCTTCCCCGACATCTTCAGGTGATCGAAACCTGTCCAGGACATGACAGTGACCATGTGTAGGTTAACTGTAAAACCACTCACCTTCTATATGATGCGATTTCTGTCCCAGTCAAGAACCGGTCCAGATCCCTCAAGAAGGCAGAGAGAGTGTCAGCACCCACATCACCAGCCGGCAATGCATTCCAGAGACTCACTGATAGCTGGGAAATGAAGAACCACCTAACATCCAACCTATTCTTACATCTGTGTAGTCTGAACGCCTGTCCGCTGAACTCCAGCCTCTGAATCATAAAGTGAGTTGTATGAATGACAGAGCGAGAAACAGGACCGAGAACTGCGATTGTTCGCTCCACATTGCAACGTCACACATTCCGGTCAGTCGGGGGCTGCTATGAGCTGAGCTCTTGAGGGGGCCGTGAGATGAAGTCCTGCTCCGAGACAATTTAATGCTGTGGAGCCTCACATGATTCATCTTTCCGTGGGTGGCGGGTGGGAGAGAGGCGAAAGACACCTTGGTGTAAGATTGGGCATTTTTAGCATATAAAGCATACATTTAGATTAGGAGTTTTCAAAATATAAACCAGAGATACCACTCACGTTTACATTAGGCATCTTAATGCATAAACAGCACCCGCTTATAAACATAAGATCGCTGGGAATCGGAGGATAGTCGCTGAGGATCATGAAATGGCCGAGTTAAAACTTAACCAGAATTCAGAAGGTCAGACTGAGCGACGTGATGCTGGAAACTGTTTACACTGCAGGGTTCAAGCATTTTGCAGAAGATAATAGACGACATTGTGAATGTGTTAAGAATGTGTTGAGAATGAATTGAGAATATGTGGACCTTGAGCATGTCGAGATATAGGGGTCTTGAGTCCGCACAGACCATGAGCAGTTCTGATAGGTGTCAAGGAATGTGAATAACAAATAAAGATAAAGGAGAGTTTGCATGAAATGAGCGGTATAAAGAATTCTAGTTTTACATTTGAATTTATCGAAGGACAAGACGGCGAGAGAGAGAGAGACGGATAAGCAGCCACCCGAGGGTACAGCTTCTGTCCAAAGCAAGCATAAAGGTTAGTATCATGTCCTTCTGAGTAATAATATGGCCTGAAAAATTGTGTGTATTGATAGTTGCTTACATTCAATAAAGGATTCATCGTAACTATTGGTGTCGAGTCTGAATCGATCTTATAAACTGGCGACTGCGGCGTCGGACCTTGACATAAGATAATGTGGATTGAGTGAAACTAAGTGCCTCGGACGGACAAGGTGCTGAACACAGTCAATAGTAACAGCATTGCAACGTCTTCAGCATCTCTTCACGTGGTCCAGGCCAAACGGGTCCTTCCGGTCCAGGATGGACTTCCCATTTGTGTCCCCAACGCTCAAGGTCAGATCCATCGACGTCCAGCCGGTGTTCCTCTCTCACCACTGCCTCCTACTGGCCGACTGCCAATCGCAGGTGCACCAGAGGGTGGGCAGGGGGATATGGAAGCTGAACTTGAGACTGTTGACCACGGAGAACATCGAGGAACGAAAGAGGGATTAAACAGGTTGGAGGACCGTGAAACCCCTTTTCGACTCCATGGTGCACCGGTGGGAAATGATCAAAGCCAATATCAAGAGCTTCTTCATCCTCAAAGGTGTTCAGAAGGCGAGAGAGAGAGACAAAGGGAATTTACAAAAATTGGCAACCCATTCCCTTCCTAAATGTCGACGACAAGATTCTGTCCAAGGTCATCACCCACAGGCTCGAGTCTGCTCTGGAACAGGTGAACAATCCTGATCAGACCTGTAGTCTACCCGGCAGGAAGATCACTGATAGCCTTGCGGCGCCCAGGGATACGATCGCCTTCGTGCAGGGCAGGGGGTTGAACATCTGCCTCATCAGCCTGGACCAGGCGAAGGCCTTCGACAAAATATCCCAGACGTACATGATGGGTTTTGGGGAGGGAATCCGCAATTCGATTCGACTGCTCTACGTGGACATCCATAGCACAGTCCTAATCAACGGGTTGGAGTCAGAGAGCTTTCTGATTAGATCCAGAGTCAGGCAGGGTTGTCCTCTCTCCACGGACTTGTTCGTATATTGTTTGAAGCCGTTTGCCACATCCATCAGGAAGGACACAGGTATCAAAAGGTTGACGATTCCAGCCAGTGGAGGCTCTCAGATTAAAGCTTCCCTGTACATGGACGATGTCACCGTTTTCTGCTCCGATCAGCGGTCGGTACACAGGCTGGTGGGCGTCTGCCATCGTTTTGAGCTGGCCTCGGGTGCCAGAGTGAACGAAATAAGAGTGAGGACATGTTCTTCAGCAGGTGGGATGCCCGGTCCCTTTTCCACTTCACCGTCAGGTCCGACTACCTGAAGGTGCTGGGGATCTGGTTCGAGGGACCCCTGACCTGCACCAAGAACTGTGAGGAGCGGGTCGCCAACACCAAACACAAGTTTGGTATGTGGATGGGGCGCTCCCTCTCCATAACTGGCAGGAACCTGGTGATAAGGTGTGAGGTACTCGCAGTGTTGCTCCACGTGGCCAGGGTCTGGCCCATTCCCCGCTGATCCGCCGTCACAGTCGCCAGAGCTATCCACCACTTTGTCTGGAGGTCCAAGGTAGAACACGTCCGCAGGGAACCCATGTACAAGCCCCCAGGGAAAGGGGGCAGGGTGTCCCCAACGCCGCTCTGATGCTGATGGCCACTTTTGTGTGTGGCTGCCTCGGGATATGTGTAGATCCCGAGTACATAAAAATACCAAGTGTCACGACATGCTGAGTTTCTACCAGTCCACCACACTGAGAAGGCTGGGTCTGGCCACGCTGGCTGAGCAGATGCAGGACGTTCCGTCCAGCTGGACCAGTCGGGGACGTTCCTGAAGACCACAAGACCGTCAGACAGTGGTCAGCACGGAACATTCTAGGAGTCCTGCAAGTAAAGGGAAGGGTGGATCCGATCGGGCAGTTCCCCGACCAGACGTTCGATGCCATTTGGCAGATCGTCTCGTCGCCAGAACTCACCAACAGGCGCCAGGATGTAGCCTGGATGGTGGTGAGAAAGGATCTCCCAGTGTGGTCCGTCCAACGCTGATCTAATCACAGCACCACAGCAAGCTGCCCTTGAGGCTGCGGCGAGGAGGAGGGCATCGTCCATGTCCTGGTGGGCTGCCCCTTTGTGCAGAATTTGTGGCGAGACATGAGTTGGTATCTGCCCCGGTTCATCCCCAACACCTTAGTAACACAGGACACTGTGCTCTACAGCTGCTCCGCGGGATACACACCGGGACAGGTATCAACTGCTGCTGGAAGACAATCAACTCGGTGAAGGAGGCCCTTTGGTCCGCCCGAAACCAGTTGGTCTTCCAGCTGAAGGAGCTGCCCATGACCGAGTGTTGCCGACTGGCACTCTCCAACGTCCAGGATTTGGTGCTGAGGGACGCACAGAAGCGAGGTGCGGCCTATGGAAAGGCTCTATGGGGAAAGGCCACGTTGTAAGGGCATTTCACCTTGTATTGTACAGCATGTATTAGAAGATATGTACTGTGTGTTGAATTGTAATAATGAGGTCACAGCTTGTACGATCTGTATTGTAATGTTTTGAACGGTAATTGTGACATTTACATTGAAATGTATGTATTCTTAAATTTTATGAAAAAAAGAATAGTTTGAAATTTTAATAAAATATTGGGCTACAGATACACAAATCACTAAAAGTAGTGATGCAGGTTTAATAAAGGCAAATCAAGCACTGGGGTTCAATTCTAGAGGGATAGAATTGATAATCAAAATATTATGTTAAACTTGTGTGGTGCCTTGGTGAGGCCACACTTGCATTATTGTAAACAGTCTGGTCTCCAGATTATAGGAAGCACAGAGAGGCATTGGAGAGGGTGCAACAATGATTTTTTTTTTATTCGTTCACGGGATGTGGGCGTCGCTGGCAAGGCCGGCATTTATTGCCCATCCCTAATTGCCCTTGAGAAGGTGGTGGTGAGCCGCCTTCTTGAACCGCTGCAGTCCGTGTGGTGACGGTTCTCCCACAGTGCTGTTAGGAAGGGAGTTCCAGGATTTTGACCCAGCGACAATGAAGGAACGGCGATATATTTCCAAGTCGGGATGGTGTGTGACTTGGAGGGGAACGTGCAGGTGGTGTTGTTCCCATGCGCCTGCTGCCCTTGTCCTTCCAGGTGGTAGAGGTCGCGGGTTTGGGAGGTGCTGTCGAAGAAGCCTTGGCGAGTTGCTGCAGTGCATCCTGTGGATGGTGCACACTGCAGCCACAGTGCGCCGGTGGTGAAGGGAGTGAATGTTTAGGGTGGTGGATGGGGTGCCAATCAAGCGGGCTGCTTTATCTTGGATGGTGTCGAGCTTCTTGGGTGTTGTTGGAGCTGCACTCATCCAGGCAAGTGGAGAGTATTCCATCACACTCCTGACTTGTGCCTTGTAGATGGTGGAAAGGCTTTGGGGAGTCAGGAGGTGAGTCACTCGCCGCACAATACCCAGCCTCTGACCTGCTCTCGTAGCCACAGTATTTATATGGCTGGTCCAGTTCAGTTTCTGGTCAATGGTGACCCCCAGGATGTTGATGGTGGGGGATTCGGTGATGGTAATGCCGTTGAATGTCAAGGGGAGGTGGTTAGACTCTCTCTTGTTGGAGATGGTCATTGCCCGGCACTTATCTGGCGCGAATGTTACTTGCCACTTATCAGCCCAAGCCTGGATGTTGTCCAGGTCTTGCTGCATGCGGGCTCGGACTGCTTCATTATCTGAGGGGTTGCGAATGGAACTGAACACTGCGCAGTCATCAGCGAACATCCCCATTTCTGACCTTATGATGGAGGGAAGGTCATTGATGAAGCAGCTGAAGATGGTTGGGCCTAGGACACTGCCCTGAGGAACTCCTGCAGCAATGCCCTGGGGCTGAGATGCTTGGCCTCCAACAACCACTACCATCTTCCTTTGTGCTCGGTATGACTCCAGCCACTGGAGAGTTTTCCCCCTGATTCCCATTGACTTCAATTTTAACAGGGCTCCTTGGTGCCACACTCGGTCAAATGCTGCCTTGGTGTCAAGGGCAGTCACTCTCACCTCACCTCTGGAATTCAGCTCTTTTGTCCATGTTTGGACCAAGGCTGTAATGAGGTCTGGAGCCGAGTGGTCCTGGCGGAACCCAAACTGAGCATCGGTGAGCAGGTTATTGGTGAGTAAGTGCCGCTTGATAGCACTGTCGACGACACCTTCCATCACTTTGCTGATGATTGAGAGTAGACTGATGGTGCGGTAATTGGCCGGATTGGATTTGTCCTGCTTTTTGTGGACAGGACATACCTGGGCAATTTTTCACATTGTCGGGTGGATGCCAGTGTTGCAGCTGTACTGGAACAGCTTGGCTGGAGGCGCAGCTAGTTCTGGAGCACAAGTCTTCAGCACTACAGCTGGGATGATGTCGGGGCCCATAGCCTTTGCTGTATCCAGTGCACTCAGCCGTTTCTTGATATCACGTGGAGTGAATCGAATTGGCCGAAGACTGGCTTCCGTGATGGTGGGGATATCGGGAGGAGGCTGAGATGGATTATCCACTCGGCACTTCTGGCTGAAGATGGTTACAAACGCTTCAGCCTTGTCTTTTGCACTCACGTGCTGGACTCCGCCATCATGGAGAATGGGGATGTTTGCAGAGCCTCCTCCTCCCGTTCGTTGTTTAATTGTCCACCACCATTCACGAGGATGATACCAGAACTGAGAGGTTATCCTTATCAGGAAAGGCTGAACAGGATGGATCTCTTTACTCTAGAAAAGAGAAGACTGAGGGGTGACCTGACAGAGGTCTTTAAGATAATAATAGGGTTTGATAGGTTAGACGTAGAGAAAATGTTACCACTTGTGAGGGAGCCCATAATTAGAGGTCATAAATATAAAACAATCACTGATAAATCCAATACGGTATTCAGGAGAAACTTCTTCAACCAAAGAGTGGTAAGAATGTGGAATACGCCATCACATAGTTGAGGCAAATAACGTATATGCATTTAAGGGGAAGCTAGATAAGCACAAGAGGGAGAAAGGAATAGGGTATCCTGATAGGGTTAGATTATGGGAGGGAGGAGGCTCATGTGGAGCATAAAGGCTGGCATAAATCAATTGGGCCGAATGGTCTGTTTCAGTGCTGTAGTTTCGTTGTAACTCAATGTACTATTTTGAGGGTGGTGGAAGAGCAGAGGGACCTGGTAGCGCATATTCACAAATCTTTGAAAGTTGCAGGGCAAGTTGATAAGGCGGTTAAGCAAGCGTATGGGATGCATGCGTTTGTAAATAAGGGCATTGAATACACAAATAGGGAAGTCATGTTAAACCTTCACAAAAGGCTGATTAGGCCTCAGCTGGAGTATTGTACACAACACAGGGCACCACAGTTTAAGAAGGATGTCAAGGCCTTGAAGAGGGTACAGAGGAGACTTACCAGGGTGATGCCAGGGATGAGGGACTTCGGTTATGTGGAGGGATTGGAGAAGCTGGGATTGTTCTTCTGAGATCAGAGAAGGTTAAGGGGACACCATTAGTGGTGTTCAAAATAATGTGGGTTTTTATCGAGCAAATAGTGGAAACTGCATACTTTGGCAACTGGATTGGTCACCAGAGGTCATAGGCTTAAAACAATTGGCAAAACAACAAGAGGGGAAATGAGGAGCATATTTTTCACACGGAGTGTTGTTAAGCACTGCCTGAAAGGATGGGATCCCTTTTAGAGGCTGTGTTCGTGTCGGAGACTCAAAATTCATACTTTAACTGGGAAACTGCAGGAACAGAGTGAAACGGTTCTGCTTGTGTCCCTGGATTCAATGCACAATGTGGAGAAATCTGTGAAATTAATAAATTAATCGGTAAAAGTGAACATGGTCAATACAATTATATGAAAACTGTAAATGGAGCCGCTCATTGTTGGACCAGTCCTTTCTGAGCACAGCTTTTAACTTTATTCCTGAGAGAGGTCTCATTAAGACAAGGTTCTGAACTTTGAGATGTTTGTGATATATCCACGTCATAATTTACATGGAGGCAAAGCTGCTGATGTAATGTGTTTGTTCAGGTGACTGTAACTAATAGCAATGATCAGGGGTATAACCGTGTCAGTGGAGATTTACCCTCTGTATAAATCAGGGATCGCTGCAATGCACCATCTCAGACTGCCTGCCGGAGCTGCGGTTTCCAGGCCAACAGAAGTCATTGCTTCTCACAAAAATGGGATATTCAGTAATGTATCAGATACAATGTATTTATTATCCTGTTCTCGCAGCCGTTGGAGTTCCAGGTAAGCCATTACCTCAGCTGTTCATGGTATAAATCGGTATTAACTCTGCTGCTGTAATTGGCACTCTTTTATCTCCCATCGTGTACTATACAGTGGAATGTTCTGTTCTATCAGTTGATCGACTGTCCTAAGTCTCTGCTCTTTTGGTCTTGTAGCAGCTGCATTATATGCGTTATGATCTTGTATATCTAACCCTGGCATTGTTACTGGATTATTCTGTGTCCTGAATGTATTGGAATCAGGTGTCTGGGCTAAGAGCTGGTCTCAGACCATCAGGAGCTGTGAACAGTTTCATGTTGTGGAACTAACCTGTCCTGGAATATTTTGTCATCAATGTGTTTTCAGTGATTGATAATGAGACAGCTCACGGTCTCGGTGTTACAAGGAGGCAGTGCAATGTCCTCCCTCCCCGATAACATGGTACGGTTTAACAGGGATTTCAATGTATTTATTGGTTATCACTGTTATGAAAGATGATTTCATTGTGTGTGTATCTGACACCGCTTCAGATGTCTGGCTACTGAACTGAGTTGTTGCTGATTCTTTCACATCTCATTCTCTGCTTCACTGTCGATGAATTCACTGTAAAATGCAATTTTTTGAGGTTATGTTGTATCAGTTTGCACTTTATCTGTTGGAATCGTGAGCCGTTCTATTTATCTGTCGATTATAAGTAGCAGCGGTGATGTTGGCGTTTTGTTCATTGAACAATGCCGCCATCTAACGCTGTACTTTGTAATTACAGTGGAAGGAATTTCAATTATTGTGAGGTGTGTCTGGGAGAGGCATTCGATTCTGTTCACTCCATGCATTGTAGATGAAGTGAACAGTGTAGGTGAACAGGCGGAGACTTTGAAGATCTGTGGAAGCACTAAACTCTTCACAGAGACTTCACCATTTAACGGACTGACACTAAGAATAGGATCGTTGGAACACGGGGCTGGTGAAGAGAAAGCAGGCGCAGGATGTTAGGATTTACTCGGATGTGAAAAGGGTCATTGAGAAAGAGAGTAGAGTGCGGAGAGATAGAGAGGAGCGATAGGGAAAGAAACTGAGCAGGAAAACGAGAGGTAGGGGGAGAAGGAACGATAGAAAAAGAGAGACAGGGAGAGAGAGAGGGGGGGGAGAGAGAGCAGCAGAGGTGTGAATAATTCATCAGAATGAACGGCTGAAACTTCCAGTACAATTATGAAAATGAAATGTGAATTGAAGGTGTAATTAGGATGTTGTCAGATTGTGAGAGTTTTATTGTACTCGCGTCTGGTGTGTTTATCACTATCAGGTCCACAGTCTGTTTATGTGAATGTTCCTTTCACTTGTTTACTGATTGAATAAATAAATATAATTGAAATGTATTTAAAGTTTTGGATCATTGATTTCTTTATCGCATTGAATTATGGGAATATTGCATTCTAGAAGCGATGTGTCAGCTTTATTCAATGAAGATAGTAGCCATGATGTGGAGATGCCTGTGATGGACTGGGGTTGACAAATCTAAGGAATCTTACAACACCAGGTTATAGTCCAACTGTTTTATTTGAAAATCACAAGCTTTCGGAGGCTTTCTCCTTCTTCAGGTGAGTGTGGGATTCCATGGAAGGTTACCGCATTTATATTCAGAGAACAATATCTGGTGATTACAGATAATCTTTCCAACTGCCCGTTGTCAAGGCAATCAAAGTGTTCAGACAGAGAGATGTTACCTACAGGACCACAAACGGCCAGAACAAAAGACAGAGAGAGAGAGAGAAACATCCAAAAGGAGGAGAAAGACAGAGAATGACCCGTTGTATTAAAAACAGATAATTTTTTTTCGCTGGTGGGGTTACGTGTAACTTTGATTGCCTTGACAACGGGCAGTTGGAAAGATTATCTGTAATCACCAGATATTGTTCTCTGACTATAAATGCGGTGACCTTCCATGGAATCCCACACTCACCTGACGAAGGAGAAAACCTCCGAAAGCTTGTGATTTTAAAATAAAACAGTTGGACTATAACCTGGTGTTGTAAGATTCCTTACATTATTCAATGAAGAACGAGGATAATTCAATGATTGTATTTTAATTTAATTTTAGTTGACTGTGCAAAGTAAATTTATTGAACACATTATGTAACCAACGAGCAGTTCATTGACACCAATAACCACAGAAATTAATGGTTGAATTCATCAATTGGATTGTGTGAGTTGGATCTAGAGATTAGAATTCCTCTAACACTCATCTCCAGTCTCTCCCTGTCAATCCCGGCCTCTCCTCCCACTGCAGTGAATCCTCCGTCTCCTCATTCGTTCCTTCAGTTCATTCGCTTTCCCAAACTATCTGCTGCTGACTTCCCTCCAGCTCATGAAGGTCCTTTTCCTTTGTCTCCCTCCCAATCACATTCGCTCGCTCGGCCTCCAGCTGCCTCTTCCAATCCATGATGTGGAGGTGCCGGTGATGGACTGGGGTGGACAAATGTACGGAGTCGCACAACACCAGGTTATAGTCCAACAGTTTTATTTGAAATCACAAGCTTTCGGAGCTTTGCTCCTCCGTCAGATTTCAAATAAAACTGTTGGACTTTCACCTGGTGTTGTGCGACTCCATACAATCTTCCAATCCAATCCGTAGCCTCAATCTCACCGCCACGGATCTCGGTCTTTCCCGTTTTGTGCCAGCCCCAGTCGGCTCTCTCCACCCAGAGCAACAAAGCAGCGGCACCTCCCACTATCCCCTCACATTCCTGGCCCTCGCTCACTTTCCCGTCCTTCTGGAGCCCAAATCCGAATTTAACCTGTTGGAATCCCGGTGTTTAAATCCCTCCTCCCTTCCCCACCGCCACTGTCCCCTCACTCGGCCCTTCCAGTCGATCCGGTGTTCAGGTTATTCACTTTCTGTATCAATTTCTCAATTCATTATTCAAAATTGAGTTTAAAAACATTTCTCTGCCCGAAGGCGCTGCCCAGATCAGTGAATTAGTTTCCACCGTTTGATGCAGCAACAAAACTGGAAATTTTACCCCAGATCCTCTCAAACTGCTGCTTTGACTCCAGGTATGATCAGTAATTTCTCTGCTTCCGATTCTCTCTCTTACAGTTAACTTGGTGGCGATTGTGATCCTGTCCCGAGGAAAGTGCGGACTCTCCAAATGTATCACTCGCTACCTGGTGGGAATGGCGGCGGCCGATCTCCTGGTCGTCATCACTGATCCGATATTGAGATGGATTGGTTTGATTTATTTTCCAGTTTCATTCCTGAGAATTACTCCCGTGTGTTCTCTCATTGACTTCCTGACTTTTGCAACCACCGAGGTTTCTGTTTGGTTCACAGTCGCTTTCACCTTTGATCGATTTGTGGCCATTTGTTGTCAGAAGCTGAAAACAAAATATTGCACCGAGAAAACGGCGGCTGTTGTTATCGGGGTGGTGAGTGCGCTGAGCTGTTTACTAAACATTCCCTGGTACTTTGTCTATGACCCGGAATATATAATGGACAATGTACCCCGGGGTTGTGTCGTGAAACCGACCTTTTTAACTTCACCGGCAGGGACAGCGTTTCTCTTGTTTACGATTGTTTCAACTCCTTGTCTCCCATTCATTCTGATTTTGCTGTTCAATGTTCTCACCGCCAGGCACATTTTCGCGGCCATTAGAATCCGCAGGGCATTCCGGCCCCGCAGCAATGGAGAGAATCACAAGGATCCAGAGATGGAGAACAGAAGGAAATCCATCATTTTACTTTTCAGTATATCAGGCAGTTTTGTGTTGTTATGGAGCACACTCGTATTTTTTGTTATCTCTCTGCGTATAACAAACGTCCAGTTCTATACGGCCAGTGACATTGAGTCAGCCGGATTCATGCTTCAACTTCTCAGTTCCTGCACCAACACGTGTATTTATGCTGTGACCCAGACTAAATTCAGAGAGGAGCTGAAGAACGGGGTGAAATACCCACTGAATCTAATCGTTACATTGGTTAAACCACAGAATGACCTGAAGAATTTTCATCCGAAATTAAAGAAAAAGTTAATGCGAGAAGATTTTCCGTTTTGGCTTTGGCGTAAGACGGACGGTAGCGGATCGAGCGCCCGTTATTCACCGCGCCTGATTCAATTATCCATTAATATCAAGGAGTTCACGAAAGGAACTGATAACAATCCAATACCTGAAAAACTTTTGGAAATACCTGACAGGAATTAGATTTTACTCAATATCTGCGGTGTTGTGAAATGATACAAGATGTAATTCTAACATGAAATTGTTATTAGTCTGGAAATAATATGATTTCAATATTAAATGTTTAATCCTGAAATGAATAAAATCAATTCCTCCTTTTCGATTGATGATTATTTCCCATCATACAGACTGCCCGGTGGGATGGACTGAGGGTGAGCTGTCAGGGTCAGACAGCATCCTGTTCATTGGGACATTTGTTTTGACCAGAACAGAATAATAATGGACCAACACCCAGACCGTTACGAACTGGTAAAATATTAATGTAATTTCAAACTCCAGTGGGCAGTTCCGAAGATCGTTTCCTCTCTGAGCTGTTGTGCAGCAATGTTTACTCACTGCAGGGAGTTTAATGGGACATTAGGCTGGGCCTGGTTACACAGATCTATAAGGAAACCTCCTGATACATTTCTGAGACGATCAGGGGCCGGGAGATTTCGCATGGCCGCAGCAGGCCAATGGAAAGCTCTCCCGCTCCTCCTTGCCCCACGAAATATACGTTAAAAACAAACTTCTCAGTGTTCTGGACCACTCAATGCCCATCGAAAGGGCGGCTCCTCCACCCATTTGTGCCCAACATTAAATGGTGTCCCGTGTACGTCATCATACTCTGATTTACATATTACACGTGGTCTGACCGGAATCAGGTGAGTGTTGCTCTGGCCCCTTTTCACAGGACCCCACCCACGGTGGCGGAGGCAGGAACGACAGTATTAAACGGGCGGGACGTGACCTGGCATCATTTACTCGTCTCATCCACCTCATTTCCGCCAGGCGGGGATGATTAAAATCGGCCACACCTTTCCTGGCCTACGCCCTAGTATTAATCTTGGAAGCCCAAAAGTTGGTCCGTTTTCTCAAACTGCATCGGTTCACAACACGTGGAGGGAAATTTTGACCATCGCTGGGGGCTGAGCTGGTCGAGCGGATCACCCGCTCCTTATAGTACCGGCCCGATTTTAATTTCTGCTCCGTCAGTTTACCGCCCAAGCAGTGAAGGTGAAATTACCCCTCCATCTCTGACCCCAAGGTTCGACAGGTGTGTGAAAGACATCAGACAGTGTTTGCCAAACACTAACATGAATGTGGGCGAATGGATCCGTGTATTCGGGTAAAAGGTGACAACCTCTCTCCACAGAGACCAGGACCTCTATACCGTGGAGTCGAAGAGGTTTCACCCCCAACAGCTCGGTAACCATAAGACACTGTGCACTACGGGCAGTTCCCCGGGACATACACCAAGACAGATATCAACTGCTGCTGGTAGACCATCATTTCCGTTAAGGTGCCCCCATGGTCCGCCCGAAACCGGCTGGTCTTCCAGCTGAAGGAGCTGTCCACGACCGAGTACTGCCGACTGGTACACTCCAAGGTCCAGGAGTACGTGCTGTGGGATGCAGTGAAGCGAGGTGCGATCTGCGTAAAGGCTCTATGGGGAAAGGCCACCGTGTAAGGCCATTTCACCTTGTATTGTGCAGCATGTATTCGACGATATGTACTGTGTGTTGAATTGTAATAATGGAACCGTAGTTTGTACGATCTGTATTGTGTTGTTTTGAATTGTAACTGTGATATTAACATTGAACTGTGTGTATCCATCAATTTTATGAAATAAATATATTTTGAATTTTTTTTTAAAAGATCGAGTCTCACCGTGTCTGTTGTTATTGAACAGTGAAGAGTGGAAATAAAGCCGGACAGTAAAAATGTGGGGAGTTAAACAAAGACCATTTATTGCAGGCACCAGGTGAGAAATTGGATTAATTTCTTCATGATGAGAAACTAAAGACAGTAGAGCAGCAATGGGATTTGGGTGTCCAGGTACACCAATCAGTAAAAGCTAGTGCACATGTACAAAAAAAATAAAGATCCCAATTTCGAGGTTGTCATATCCCAAGGTATCGCTATCAGATACCTAGCCAACTCTCTGGAATTTGCTGATACAATCAGGCCCCACTGCTTCCTTTGTTGGTCCATTCCATATATCTGCATTAAAGAAGTTGTTCAATCATTCTGCTCATCCTATGCCCCAGGTAGAGAAGACTAATAGTGGCATTATGTGAGTTTGGACAATTCTGTTTTTATTTGCAATTTTTTCCCTTTTTTTCTACATTTCTATTTTAATTTAAATCTTCCAGATTTGGCATTTTTAAACAAATTCTCCAAACCCTGTGCGCAGTGAGTGCTGACTCCGAGCAATTTGATTGACAGCTCTCACCTCAGCCCCCTCCCACTCCTCTTGGATTGACTCCTCACATCACGTGACACGCGGCAGCGTCACTCAACGTTGCGCGCTGACGTCAAGCCGCGTAAGTGCGCTGCGGCCAGGGAAGCCGCGCATGCGTCGCGCGGGTCCTGTCCCACGTTCCCTTAGCAACAGGCCGGCGCCGGGAGGATGACGCCGGGCGGGCGGTGCTGTGGGCGGGGGCGAGGCCGACAGAGGGAGGGCCCGCACCCGGGAGTGGCCTGAGAGGGGAGGGTGGGGTGACGGGGGGAGTTACTCGGGGCCTCCTGCGGGCCCCGTGAATCTCCACTCTGTCAGCGCCCGGTGTCGAGCTGGGCTCGGGGGGGAGTCACTCTCCCGCCTCCCCGTCAAACGGGCCGTGGGTCGGAGCCCAAAAGTGAGCGAGAATCAAACAGCACAGAGAGAGGCCGCTCGGCCCATCGCGCCTGTGCCGGCCCTGTGAAAGAGCGATTCCATTAGTCCCACTCCCCCCTGCTCTTTCCCCACAGTCATGGAAATTTCCGCCCTTCAAGGATTGACCCGATTCCCTTTTGAAAGTTATTATTGAATCTGCTCCCACCGCCCTTTCAGGCAGTGAATTCCAGATCAGAACAACTCTCTGCCGAAAAACATTCTCCTCATCTCCCTCTGGCTCTTTTCCCAATTCCCTTCAATCTGTGTCCTCTGGTTACCGACCCTCCCGCCAGTGGCAACAGTTTCTCCCCATCGACTCCATCAAAACCACTCCTCATTTTCAACCCCTCTATTAAATCTTCCCTTAACCGTCTCTGCTCGAAGGAGAACAATCCCAGCTTCTCCAGTCTCTCCCGGGAACTGAAGTCCCTCATCCCCGGTACCATTCTGGTAAATCTCCCCTGAACATTCTCTGCTCCAAAGAGAGTAATCCCAGCTTCTCTATTCTCTCCATAATTATTATTATTATTAAGTGGGTTGTGCTGGGTATCTGGAAGCTGTAATTCGGTGAGTAGAAAGCAGTGGGAGGATAAGTCTGCAGATTGATTTTGGGAGATGGTGAAGACGGTGATCGTGGATTCAGACAAGGGAGGGAGATTGTCTTTGAGACCGTCCGTGCTCTGTTGTAAGATCTCACTGTGTGTCTTGTTCCAGCCGTTCCCATTTGTACCTGTGACCTGACTGGCGGAGTCTGCGAACTCGACTGCTGCTGTGAACCTGACTGTTGCTCCGCGGACATCAATGTCTTCTCCACCTGTCTGCCGGGCAGTGAACCGTAAGTTTCTGTTCATGTGTTACGACATTGGCTCCCGATCCGACAAAGGCTCGATTTTAAGACACTCATCCTCGTATTCAAATCCCTCCATGGTCCTCGCCCCCTCCCTATCTCTGTAACCTCCTCCAACCGAATTAATCTCCACCGACAACCCCATGTCACTCCACCCTATCATGGATTCTACCCCACCCATTTATCTCCGCCCACAGCCCATATACACTCGACGCACAGTCATTGCTGGGACACTCAGTCTTGTTATACACACAGTCAGTGCTGGGACACTCTGTCCTGTTATACACATTGTCAGTGCTGGGACACTCAGTCCTGTTATACACATTGTCAGTGCTGGGACACTCATGTCTGTTATACACACAGTCAGTGCTGGGACACTCAGTCCTGTTATACAGTCAGGGCTGGGCCATTCAGTCCTGTTATACACACACTCAGCGCTGAAACACTCAGTCCTGTTATACACAGTCATATAAATAAATAACTGGAAAAAAAGAATGAAATCTCCAGGACCTGATGGTTCCCACCTCACGGTATTAAAGGAAACGGGTGGGGAAATTGCAGATGCATTCGTCATAATTTCCCATAGCTCTCTAGACTGAGGAATTGTGCTTTTGGATATGAAATTTGAAAATGTCATTCCGTTATTTAAGAAAGGAGGGAGGGAGAAACCAAGAAAATATAGACCTGTCAGTTTAAAGTCAGTTGTTGGGAAATTACTGAAATCTATCATCAGAAACAAAATGAGCTGTTCAAAGAGAGTGAAGATGGATTGTGAAGGGCAGCTCATGTCTGAGTAATCTAGTTGAACGTTTTGAGCTCTCTAACAAGGTGGACAGGGGATTGAATATGGATGTTGTCTGTATGGACTTCCAGAAAGCATTTGATAAGGTTCAGCACAAGAGATGAATGAATAAAAGTGCACAAAATTGAAAGTTGCTTTGTGACTTGGGTTGGAATTGGTTGGGTGGTCGGAGAAGAGAGTAGGGATAAAGGGAATGTTCTTTGATTGGCGAATTTTAAAAATCGTATCCCCAGGGATCTGTACTCAGCTTTTCACCATATTTATCAATAACTTGGATGAAGGAATAGAGAGTTGTAGATCCAAGTTTCCTGGTGACACTAAGTTAGGAGGCACAGTAAGTGATGTAGATGGGAGCAGGAAGTTACAAAGAGACAGTTTAAGTGAATGGACAAACTCCGGCAGATGGAGTTCAATGTGGGGAAGAGTGAGATCATTCACTTTGGATGCAAAAAGGAAATATTGGAGTATTTTCTTAAAGTGAGAGACTGGGAACGGTGCAGAAGCAAAGGGATTTGTGTGTCCATGTACACAAATCACTAAAAGCTCGTGCACAGATAAAAAATCACAGACTGATGGAATGTTGGCCTTTATCTCGAGGACTGGAATACAAAGGGGAGGAAGTGACGCTTCGGAACAAGAGGGCATAAGCTTAAATCAAGGGTAGTGGAAATCTGCTCAGGCTGATTGAAGTGGACCCTGTGATATAATAGAATATTCTGTCCTGTCAGACTTGGACATCTTGTAGATCCATCTTTTAAAAAGGTGGAGGAACTCAGTTCAAAGATGGATTCCACTCACTTCATCATAAGTCCTCAAACTGCTTGTCTTATCATCGAGATATCAAGGACAAGAAAAACTGTGTTTGAAAGAAAGCTGATTTATTTGACACTTGTACAGAATTCTGATACTGCAGTCCAGTGAAATGGATTATTAACATCAGAAACAACCCCCAACTGCCAGAATGAACACGGTTTACTCCTGAATGCGATTAACAGCAGTGATAACAGCAGAATCCAACCAATGCAGTCACATGTGAACTCGCTGGTGTATTAGTCGGCTGGTTGACAGAGTGAATCCCTTCCCACACACGGAGCAGGTGAACGGCCTCTCCCCAGTGTGAATACGTTGGTGTCTCAGTCGATCCCTTGTTCTTTTAAAGCTCTTCTCACAGTCAGAACATTGAAAGGGTCTTTTATCAGTGTGAACATGTTGATGTTCAATGAGGTAGGATGAACGAGTGAATCCCTTCCCACACACGGAGCAGGTGGACGGCCTCTCCCCATTGTGAATATATTGGTGTGTCTGCAGGTTGGATGACTGACTGAATCTCTTCCCACACTCAGTGCAGGTGAACGGCCTCTCCCCAGTGTGAGTACATTGGTGTGTCAGTAGATCTTTTTTTCTTTTAAAGCTCTTCTCACAGTCAGAACATTTAAAAGGTCTTTTATCAGTGTGAACAAGTTGATGTGTCAGAAGGCTGGATGAATGAGTGAATCTCTTCCCACACACGGAGCAGGTGAACGGCCTCTCCCCAGTGTGAATTCGCTGGTGTCTCAACCGGTGGGATGATCGAGTGAATCCCTTCCAACACACGGAGCAGGTGAACGGCCTCTCCCCAGTGTGAACTCGCTGGTGTATCAGGAGGCTGGATGACTGAGTGAATCCCTTCCCACACACGGAGCAGGTGAACGGCCTCTCCCCAGTGTGAGTGCGTTGGTGTTTCAGCAGATCACTTTTTCTTTTAAAGCTCTTCTCACAGTCAGAACATTTGAAAAGTCTCTTATCAGTGTGAACAAGCTGATGTTCAATAAGGCTGGATGACTGAGTGAATCCCTTCCCACACACGGAGCAGGTGAACGGCCTCTCCCCAGTGTGAACTCGCTGGTGTGTCAGCAGGTTGGATAACTGAGTGAATCCCTTCCCGCACTCATTGCAGGTGAACGGCCTCTCCCCAGTGTGAGTGCGTTGGAGTTTCAGCAGCTCATTTCTGCTTTTTAAACTCTTGTCACAGTCAAAATATTTAAGAGGTCTCTTATCAGTGTGAACAAGTTGATGTTCAATGAGGCTGGACGAGAGAGTGAATCTCATCCCACACATGGAGCAGGTGAATGGCCTCTCCCCAGTGTGAACTCGCTGGTGCGCCTGCAGGTGGGATGACTGAGTGAATCCCTTCCCACACACGGAGCAGGTGAACGGCCTCTCCCCAGTGTGTCTGCGTCGATGAGTTTCCAGCTGGGACGGGTAATTGAATCCCTTCCCACAGTCCCCACATTTCCACGGTTTCTCCATCCTACGGGTGTCCTTGTGTCTCTCCAGGTTGGACGATCAGTTGAAGCCTCGTTCACACACAGAACATGTGTCCGGTTTCTCCCCGCTGTGAATGGCGCGATGTTTTTACAGGTTGTGGAACTGGTTAAAGCTCTTTCCACAATCAGTGCACTGGAGTTTACAAAAGTCCTCACTGTGAATACAGAATAGAAATTCAGAACAGGCAATTCTAGTTTCTATGGAACATTCTTCCTGCTCATTCCCCCAGACTGTAAATCCCCGTCTCACACACTCACCCTCCTCCCTCTGCTGGAACCCAAACCCATCGCACCATCTCCAACATTTGGGTTGGGTTGGAGGCCTTGAATCTGAGTTGGGAAATATAATTGGAGAAACATGATTCAATTTAGAAACTGAACTATTCAAAATCAAAGAACATGGATTATTGTAATTAATATAGTCCTTTCACGCCTAGTGGGAAAGAAGTGATGTCTGGGCTGCGGATGAGTGTTTGCGCCCGGTTACACAGCGTGTCCCTCTCTCTCCGCTTCAAATTCGCTTCCTTTGGCACATGGCCTCATTCACGCATCCAGCTGACTGCAGCCCTTTAAAGGTCGACTGGAGTCATCCTTTGTTTATTGACTTGACCCATTGCCACCCACCTTGCCTTGCAGCATCATCCCTTTTTTTGCTTTATCACTCCTGCCCTCCACCCTATCACAGACCTTCCCTTTTGTTCTTTCCCTCCCCGCCCCCTCTTTCCCTGCCTCTCTCCTTGCTTAAAAACTGTTAATTCTTTCACTTCTTCAAGTTCTGACAAAACCTTAACACTAATCTGAAACGTTAACTCTGTTTCATTCTCCGCGGATGCTGCCTGACTTGCTGAGGATTTCCAGCATTTTCTCTTTATGTTTCACATTTCCAGCATCCGCAGTATTTTGCTTTTGATTGGTAAACCTCGCCCTTTGACACCCCATCACAGAAATATCGGCAAGAGGGTTTTACAATGGCGATAATCTTACCCAAAATGCCCCGCGCGGTAGAATACGTTCTACCTGAATTCCAAGGGGATCAGCGCGCAGGCGCGGGAAGGGCCCATGGCCAGAGCATGCGCGGTGCTGGTCCGAGACACTGAGCGGGGCCGAGCGGAGTCTCAGCAACACCGAGTGCGGCTCAGAACCCGAATCAGAGCCGGGGGGCCCGGCGGACGGGCGGCCCAGGTGCCCTTAGCACCATTAAACCCCTCATCCAGCGCCTCCCTCGTCCCACCCGCCGCTTCCCGGTTTCTTCTCCTGTTTCCACCGAGTCCGACTCGCGACAAACTGCAGGACCGAAGCGCTCCCAGAATGCAGGGCGGGCCTGGGGAGCATGCGCAATCTGATCGCGAAATGAGCGCCTTGGAGAGATGGACGGGTTTCTGGGGCGCGGGGGATTGTGGGGCCTCCGGCCGCCATTAGTCACCGGGAGTCGGTCAGTGTTTTTTTGCCGGCGTCGCGCACAGAAGCGTTTCCAGAAATACGGACTGAGGAATTGAGGATCGGTTTGCTAAACAGACACTGACCGTACAATGTGGAACAGTGTTTCACAAACATTTTTCCTCGTGACCCAGTGGAAGGAAAACACTTCCCCCAGGGATCCAAAACAATAATCTCTTCCGGCTGGAGTTTTCATCAAATCCCAATAAAGGTCAGTCCATGCTCTTCACTTCATTTCAAGTAATAACTAAAATTAGACATCGACGTTACTTGAAAAACATTTGAAATATTGTGTCAATTTGGTAAATAAAAGTTCAGGTTGAGTTTCACTTACTTAATGTGACGGATGTGTCTGCCTGTTGTTCATGATCTCGTTCCAATCTGGATCACAAGATGAAAGCGCTCCACGCATATCAGGCACGGTTGAGTCGGTTTCTTTCTCTTGTTTTTAACCTTCTCAAAGTCGAAAATCCCAGTTCGCAGATGTAGGTTTTTGTGAACGGCAGGAACAACGGAACACTAATCTTACTTACAGTGGATAATCTTTGAAAGCACTGATCCAAAAATAAGACAAACTGAATGACTTGAGGCGTGTTTTCAGTGCGCTGTCACAGGTGAGTCGCACCAGCCCGTTTTCTTGATCAGGCATCAAATTTAGCTTCATTATAGATTCAGGATTTTCGAAAGCAAAAGGATCTTTCACCCAACGCTTTTCCATCGAATTTTCAAATCCCTCTGCAGGGAAGTAGTGACTAAAATGGTCAGACAGAGCAGCGAAATGTAACTGTATGACACATTTCATTTCATTCCCTTTATCTTGGTCGATACAGTTCTCTCCACCCCAGAGGGTTGTGGATGTTCAGTCGTTTAGTGTATTCAAGATTGAGTTTGATAGATTTTTGGACAAGACAATCAAGGGATATGGGGATCGGGCAGTTAAGAGCAGATGATCTATTGAATGGCGGAGCAGGCTCGAGAGGCCGTAAGGCCTACTCCTGCTCATATTCCTTATGTTCTTATCCTGCCAGAGGTGCGGTGCCCAGAACTGAACACAATACTCTAAATAAGCTCTAACCAGAGCTCTGAATAACTGTGACATAACTTCCACTCATTTTTATTTCCTGTCCCTTGAAATAAACTTCAAAATACCATTACCATTTTAACTTATTTTTGCACATTTTAGTGAATTCTGTACTTGGTCTCATTAACCCCTCTGCTCATCCACAGTTCCTAGTTTCTTGCCCTTTAGAAAATACTCTGATCTATCTTTTTATGGTTCAAAGTGGATGACCTCACACTTCCCCACGTTGAACTCCATCTGCCACAGTTTTGCCCACTCACTGAATCTATCAATGTCCCTTTGCAACTTTCTGCTCCCATCTATAATGTTTACGGTGCTACCTAACTTAGTGTCATCAGCACACTTGGATATAAGGCTCTCTACATAAGAATATAAGAAATAGGAGCAGGAGTAGGCGATACGATACGCGAGCCTACTCCGCCATTCAATCAGATCATGGCTGATCTTCGACCTCAACTCCACTTTCTCGCCCCATCCCCATATACCTTGATGCCATTAGCGTCCAAAAATCTATCGATCTCAGCTTTGAATATATTCAACGACTGAGCATCCACAGCCCTCTGGGGTGAAGAATTCCAAAGATTCAAAACCCTTTGAGTGAAGAATTTTTTCATCATGTCGATGCAAAATGGCCGACCCCTGATCTTGATACTCTGACCTCAAGTTCTTGACTCTCCAGCCAGGGGAATCAGCCTCTCCGCATCTACCCTGTCAAGCCGTCTAAAAAATTGACACGTTTCAATGCGATCATCTCTCATTCTTCTAAACTCCAGCGAATATAGGCCAATTTTACACAATATGTCCTCATAGCACAATTGCAACAAGTCCTTATTACTCTTATATTGCAACACCGTTGCAATAAAAGCTCACATATCATTTGCCTTCCTCACTCTTGTTAGACCCTTGGTCGCTCACTATTTCCAGTATATTTGTCATCTGTTCCTTCTATAGGAAAGATAAATTAACGTTGAAAACATTTTGCTGCAATTATACCAGTTTATGTTTTGGAAACAATATCCAGCTGAACTGCAACAAATTCGATGGCAAACCTAATGATGGAAATAATTTAATAAGAATACTGAAATGCGATGGCCGGGAATCGAACCCGGGTCAACTGCTTGGAAGGCAGCTATGCTCACTACTATACCACCATCGCTGACAATCGGGGATGATCAAATTGCTCTCAAACATCAAACCCTGAACAGACACTGCAGGCTGTTGGATTTTGTTCTTCATTTAAACTGGTTTCTGACGGATCCTTTCTCGCTCTGTTGCAGTTCCCGTTTCCGCCCAGTCGATGTCGCCAACTCCCAATCAATGGAAATTACACAACAGCCAGTAATTCTTCACCTGATATCGGACTGAAGAGACAGTCGATACCTCCACATTCCTCCAGAACTCCCCACTGGAGTTTGAAATTACATTAATATTTTACCAGTTAGTAGCGGTCCGGGTGTTGGTCCATTATTATTCTGATCTGGTCAAAACAAATGTCCCAATGAACAGGACGCTGTCTGACCCTGACAGCTCACCCTCAGTCCATCCCACCGGGCAGTGTGTGTGATGGGAAATAATCACCAACCGGAAAGGAGGATTTGATTTTATACATTTCAGGATTAAACATTTAATATTGAAATCATATTATTTCCAGACTAATAACAGCAAATAATTTCATGTTAGAATCACATCTTGTATCATTTCACAACACCGCATTTGTCGGGTAAAATATAATTCCTGTCTGCTATTTCCAAATGTATTTAAAGTATTCGATTGATATCAGTTACTTTAGTGAACTCATTGATGTCAATAGATAGTAAAATCAGGCGCGGTGAATAACGGGCGCCCGATCCGCTGCCGCCCGCCTTCCACCACGGACAAATGTGAAACTCTAATTGACTCTAATTGACTTTTTATTTAATTGCGGATGGAAAGTCTTCACACGTTTCTATGATTTAACTAATGTAACAATTAGATTCAGTGGGTATTTCACCCCGTTCTTCAGCTCCTCTCTGAATTTAGTCTGGGTCACAGCATAAATACACGTGTTGGTGCAGGAACTGAGAAGTTGAAGCATGAATCCGGCTGACTCAATGTCACTGACCGTATAGAACTGGGCGTCTGTTATACGCAGAGAGATAACATAAAAAACTCCAGTGCTCCATAACAATATAAAACTGCCTGATATACTGAAGAGTAAAATGATCGATTTCCTTCGGTTCTCCATCTCTGGGTCCTTGTGATTCTCTCCATTGCTGCGGCCCCGGAGTCCACTGCGGACTCTACTGGCCGCTAAAATGTGCCTGGCGGTGAGAACATTGAACAGTAAAATCAGAATGCATGGGAGACACGGCATTAACACAAGATTAAACAAGTCAAACGCTGCCCATGCGGGTGAAGTCAAAAACGTCGGTTTCAAGACACAACCCCGGGGTACATTGTCCATTATATATTCCCGCCCAATAAGAAAGTACCAGGGAATGTTTAGTAAACAGCTCAGCGCACTCACCACCCCGATAACAACAGCCGCCGTTTTCTCGTTGCAATATTTTGTTTTCAGCTTCAGACAACAAATGGCCACAAATCGATCAAAGATGAAAATCACTGTGAACCAGACAGAGGCCGCTGTGGTTGCATAGATCAGGATGGCGATGAGACGGCACACGGGGGTAATGGTCAAGAATGAAACTGGGAAATAAATATCAGCAATGCGCCACATTATGACATCAGTGATAACGACCAGGAGATCGGCCGCCGCCATTCCCACCAGGTAGCGAGTGACACATTTGGAGAGTCCGCACTTTCCTCGGGACAGGATCACAATCGCCACCAAGTTAACTGTAAGAGAGAGAAACGGAAGGAGAGAAATTAATGATCAGACCTGCAGCCAAAGCAACAGTTTGAGAGGATCTGGGGTGAAATTTCCAGCTTTGTTGCTGCATCAAACGGTGGAAACTGATTCACTGACCTGGGCAGCGCTTTCGGGCAGAGAAATGTTTTCAAACACAATTATGAATAATGAATTGGGAAATTGATACAGAGAGTGAATAAAGTGAGCACCAGATCCACTGGAAGTGCAGAGTGAGGGGGCAGTGCCGGTGGGGAAGGGAGGAGGGTTTTAAACACCGGGAGTCCAACAGGTTGAATCCGGATTTGGACTCCAGATGGACGGGAAAGTGAGCGACGGCAGCGAAGGTGAGGGGACAGGGGGAGGTTTGTTGCTCTGGGTGGAGAGAGCCGACTGGGGCTGGCACAAAACTGGAAAGACCAAGATCCGTGGGGGTGAGTTTGAGGCTTCGGATTGGGTTAGAAGAGGCAACTGGAGGCCGAGCGAGCGAGTGCGTTTGGGAGGGAGACCAAGGAAAAGGACATGTATGAGCTGGAGGGGAATCAGTAGCAGATAGTTTGGGAAAGCGAATGAACTGAGGGAACGGAAGAGGAAACGGAGGATTCGATGCCGTGGGAGGAGAGGCTGGGATTCACAGGGAGAGACTGCAGCAGAGTGTTAGAGGAAATCTAATCTATAGGTCCAGCTCACACAATCCAATTCATGAATTCAACCATTAATTTCTGTGGATATTGGTGTCAATGAACTGCTCGTTGGTTACATAATGTGTTCAATAAATTTACTTGCATATTCAACGAAAATTACATTAAAATACAATCATTGAATTCGCCTCGTTCTTTATTGAATAAAGCTGTCACATAACTTCTCGAATACAATATCCCCATAATTAAATGCGATAAAGAAATCAATGATCCTATTCTTTAAATACATTTCAATTATGTTTATGTATTCAATCAGTAAACAAGGAAAAGGAACATTCACATAAACAGACTGAGGATCTGATAGTGATAAACACACCCGGAGAGAGTACAATAAAACTCTCGCAATCTGACAACATCCTAATAACACCTTCAGGTCACATTTTATTTTCATAATTGTACTGGAAGTTTCAGCAGTTCATTCCGATGAATTATTCACACCGCTGCTGCTCTCTCTCCCCTTTCTCGTTCTCCGTGTGTGCATTTCTCTCTCTCTGTCTATCTCTTCCTCTCTTTCCTTCTCACCGTCCCTCTCGTTTTCCTTCTCAGTCACGTTCTCTATCACTGCACTCTATCTCTCCGCACTCTCTCTACTCTTTCTCAATGCCCCCTTTCATTTCCTCGTAAATCCGAACATCCTGAGACAGTTTTCTCTTCACCAGCCCCGTGTTCCAACGATTCTATTCTCAGTGTCAGTTTGTTAAATGGTGAAGCCTCTGTGAACAGTTTAATGTTTCTGCAGATATTCCAATGTTCCACCAGTTCACCTACACTGTTCACTTCATCCGCAATGCGTGGAATAAACAGAATCGAATGCCTCTTCAAGACAAACCTCACAATATTTGAAATTCATTCTTCTGTAATTACAATGCACAGCATTAGATGGCGGCATTGGTCAATTAACAAAACACCAACATCACCGCTGCTGCTTATAATCTACAGATAAATAGAAATGCTCATGATTTGAACAGATGAAGTGAAACATGACCTCAAAACATTGCATTTTACAGTAAATTCATCCACAGTAAAGCAGGGAATGAGATTGAAAGAATCAGCAGCAAACTCAGTTCAGTAACCAGACATCTGATGCGGCGTCAGATACACACAGAATGAAATAATATTTCATCACAGTGATAACCAATAAATACATTAAAATCCCAGTTAAACTGAACCATATTATTGTGGAGGGAGGACATTGCGCTGCCTCCTTGTAACACTGAGACCGTGAGCTGTCTCATTATCAATCACTGAAAACACATTGATGAAAAAATATTCCAGGACAGGTTAGTTCCACAACATGAAACTGTTCACAGCTCTTGATGGTCTGAGACCAGCTCTTAGCCCAGACACCTGATTCTAATAAGTTAGGTACAGAGAATAATCCAGTAACAATGCCATGGTTGGAAATACAAGATCGTAATGCATGTAATGCAGCTGCTCGAAGACCAAAAAGAGCAGAGACTTAGGACAGAACAGTCCACTGTGTAATACATGACGGGAGAAAATATAGTGCCAAGTACAGCAGCAGATTTAATAACGATTTACACCATGAACAGCTGAGGTAATGGCTTACCTGGAACTCCAACGGCTGCGAGAACTGGATAATAAATACATTCTATCAGATACATTACTGAATATCCCATTTCTGTGAGAAGCAACGATTTCTGTTGGCCTGGAAACCGCAGCTCCGGCAGGCACTCTGTGTGGATTCATTACAGCGATCCCTGATTTATACAGGGGGTAAATCTCCACTGACACGGTTATACCCCTGATCATTGCTATTAGTTACAGTCATTTGAACAAACAGGCCACATCAGCAGCTTTGACTCCGATGTAAATGATGACGTGGATATATCACAAACTTCTCAAAGTTCAGAACCTTGTCTTAATGAGACTTCTCTCAGGAATAAAGTTAAAAGCTGTGCTCAGAAAGGACTGGTCCAACAATGAGCGGCTTCACTTACAGTTTTCATATAATTGTATTGACCATGTTCACTTTTACCGATTCAATTATAAATTTTATAGATTTCTCCACATTATACATTGAATCCAGGGACACAAGCAGACCCGTTTCACTCTGTTCCTGCAGTTTCCCAGTGAAAATATGAATGTTGACACGAAGACAGCCTCCAAAAGAGACACCATCCTTTCAGGCAGTGCTTAACAACACTCCGTGTGAAAAATGTTCTCCTTATTTCCCCTCTAGTTGTTTTGCCAATTATTGTAAACCTATGACCTCTGGTTATCAATCCAATTATTTAATTACCCCTATTTGCTCTATAAAAACGCCTCATTATTTTGATCACCTCTTTTTGATCTCCCCTTAACTTTTTCTGCTCCAATCTCTCCACATAACTGAAGTCCCTCATCCTTGGTATCACCCTGGTAAATCTCCTCTGTACCCTCTCCAAGGCCTTTACATCCTTCTTAAAGTGTGGTGCCCAGTGTTGTACACAATGCTCCAGCTTAGGCCTAACCAGTCTTTTGTAAAGGTTTAACATGACTTCCCAATTTGTGTATTCAATGCCCCTCTTTTACAAACCCGTGTATCCCATCCGCTTGCTTAACCACCTTATCAACTTGCCCTGCCACCTTCAAAGATTTGTGAATATGCGCCCCCAGGTCCCTCTGCTCTTCCACCACCCCCAAAATAGTACATTGAGTTCCATCGAGTTACTTCAAAACCACAGCACAGAAACAGGCCATTCGGCCCAACTTGTTTATGCCAGCATGTATGCTCCATACGAGCCTCCTCCCTCCCTACTCCATCTAACCCTATCAGGATACGATATTCCATTATGCCCCTTGTGCTGATCTAGCTTCCCCTTAAATGCATCTACGTTATTTCCCTCAACTGCTCCTTGTGGTAGCGCATTGCACATTCTTACCACTCATTCGGTAAAGAAGTTTTACCTGAATTCCACATTGGATTTATTAGTGACAGTCTTATATTTATGAACTCTAATTTTATACTCCCTCCCAAGTGGAAGCATTTTCTCGACATCTACCCGACCAAATTCTATCATTATCTTAAAGACTTCTATCAGGTCACCCCTCAGCCTTCACTTTTCAAAAGAAAAGAGTCCCAGCCTGTTCGGCCTTTCCTGATCAGGATATCCCCTCAGTTCTGGTACCATCCCTGTGAATCTTTTTTGCAACCTCTCCAATCCCTGTATATCCTTTCTATAATATGGAGACCAGACTGTGCACAATAATCCAAGTGTGGCCGAACCAAGGCTCCACACAAGTTCAACATAACTTCTTTGTTTATCAATTCTATCCCTCTAGAATTGAACTCCAGTGCTTGACTCGCCTTTTTGTAAACCTGCGTCGCTACTTTTAGTGATTGGTCTATTTGTGCCACAAGATTTTATTAAAATTTCAAAATATGCTTTATTTCATCAAATTTATTGATACACACATTTCAATGAAAATGTCACAATTACCGTTCAAAACAATACAATACAGATCGTGCAAACTAAGACCTCATTATTACAATTCAAAACACAGTACATATCTTCTAATACATTCTGTACCATACAAAGTGACATCTCCTTCCATGGTCGCCTTTCCTCAAAGAACCTTTACGTCGGCAGCACCTCACTTCAGTGCGTCCCTCAGAACATACTCCGGGACCTTGGAGTGTGCCATTCGGCAACACTCGGTCGTGGACAGCTCCTTCAACTGGAATCCAAGCAGGGAGTGTCCCTGGGAATCCTCAACATTGATTCTGGACCCCATGAAATCTCATGGCATCAGGTCAAACATGGGCAAGGAAACCTCCTGCTGATTACCACCTACCGTCCTCCCTCAGCTGAAGAATCAGTCCTCCTCCATGTTGAGCACAACTTGGAGGAAGCACTGAGGGTAGCAAGGGCACAAAATGTACTCTGGGTGGGCGACTTCAATGTCCATCACCAAGAGTGGCTCGGTAGCACCACTACTGACCGAGCTGGCCGAGTCCTGAAGGATATAGCTGCCAGACTGTGACTGCGGCAGGTAGTGAGCGAACCAACATGAGGGAAGAACCTGCTTGACCTCGTCCTCACCAATCTACCTGTCGCAAATGCATCTGTCCATGACAGTATTGGTAGGAGTGACCACCGCACAGTCTTCGTGGAGACGAAGTCCCGTCTTCGCACTGAGGACACCATCCAACGTGTTGTGTGGCACTGCCACCGTGCTAAATGGGATAGATTCAGAACAGATCTAGCAGCTCAAAACTGGGCATCCATGAGGCACTGTGGCCATCAGCAGCAGCAGAATTGTATTCCACCACAATCTGTAACCTCATGGCTCGGCATATTCCTCACTCTACCATTACCAAAAAGCCAGTGGATCAATCCTGGTTAAATGAGGAGTGTAGAAGAGCATGCCAGGCGTAACTAAAAATGAGGTGCCAACCTGGTGAAGCTACAACTCAGGACGACATGTATGCAAAAGAGCGGAAGCAACATGCTATAGAAAGAGCTAAGCGAGTCCACAACCAACGGATCAGATCAAAGCTCTGCAGTCCTACCACATCCAGTCGTGAATGGTGGTGGACAATTAAACAACTAACGGTTAGGAGGATCTGAAGACATCCCCATCCTCAATGATGGCAGAATCCAGCACGTGAGTGCAAAAGACAAGGCTGAAGCGTTTGCAACCATCTTCAGCCAGAAGTGCCGAGTAGATGATCCACCTCGGCCTCCTCCCGATATCCCCAACATCACAGAAGCCAGTCTTCAGCCAACTCGATTCACTCCACGTGATATTAAGAAACGGCTGAGTGCACTGGATACAGCAAAGGCTATGGGCCCCGACAACATCCCGGCTGTAGCGCTGAAGTCTTGTGTTCCAGAACTAGCTGCGTCTCTTGCCAAGCTGTTCCAGTACAGCTACAACACTGGCATCTACCCCACAATGTGGAAAATTGCCCAGGTATGTCCTGTCCACAAAAAGCAGGCCAAATCAAATCTGGTCAATTACTGCCCCATCAGTCTACTCTCAATCATCAGCAAAGTGATGGAAGGTGTCGTCGACAGTGCTATCAAGCGGCACTTACTCACCAATAACCTGCTCACCGATGCTCAGTTTTGGTTCTGCCAGGACCACTCGGCTCCAGACCTCATTACAGCCTTGGCCCAAACATGGACAAAAGAGCTGAATTCCTGAGGTGAGGTGAGAGTGACTGCCCTTGACATCAAGGCAGCATTTGACTGAGTGTGGCACCAAGGAGCCCGAGTAAAATTGAAGTAAATGGGAATCAGGGGGAAAACTCTCCAGTGGCTGCAGTCATACCTAGCACAAAGGAAGATGGTAGTGGTTGTTGGAGGCGAGTCGTCTCAGCCCCAGGGCATTCCTGCAGGAGTTCATCAGGGATGTGTGCTAGGCCCAACCATCTTCAGCTGCTTCATCAACGATCTTCCTTCCATCATTAGGTCAGAAATGGGGATGTTCGCTGATGATTGCACAGTGTTCAGTTCCATTGGCAACCCCTCAAATAATGAAACAGTCCGAGACCGTATGCAGCAAGACGTGGACAACATCCATGCTTGGACTCATAAGTGGCAAGTAACATTCACGCCAGACAAGTGCCAGGCAATGACCATCTCCAACAAGAGAGAGTCTAACCACCTCCCCTTGATATTCAACGGCATTACCATCGCCGAATCCCCCACCATCAACATCCTGGGGGTCACCATTGACCAGAAACTTAAATGGACCAGCCACATAAATACTGTGGCTACAAGAGCAGGTCAGAGACTGGGTATTCTGCAGCGGGTGACTAACCTCCTGACTCCCCATAGCCTTTCCACCATCTACAAGGCACAAGTCAGGAGTGTGATGGAATACTCTCCACTTGCCTGGATGAGTGCAGCTCCAACAACACTCACGAAGCTCGACACCATCCAGGACAAAGCAGCCCGCTTGATTGGCACCCCATCCACCATCCTCAACATTCACTCCCTTCACCACCGGCGCACAGTGGCTGCAGTGTGTACCATCCACAGGATGCACTGCAGCAACTCGTCAAGGCTTCTTCGACAGCACCACCCAAACCCACGACCTCTAGCAACTAGAAAGACAAGAGCAGCAGGTACATGGGAATAACACCACCTGCACGTTTCCCTCCAAGTCACACACCACCCCGACTTGGAAATATATCGCCGTTCCTTCATCGTCGCTGGGTCGAAATCCTGGAACTCCCTTCCTAACAGCACTGTGGGGGAACCTCCACCAGACGGACTGCAGTGTTTCAAGATGGCGGTTCACCACCACCTTCTCAAGGGCAATTAGGGATGGGCAATAAATGCCGGCCTCGCCAGCGTCGCCCACATCCCATGAGCGAATAAATAAAAAAAACTCAGGGAGCGTTGTAAATAAAGTTGGTGAGATGCAGGCTCAAGTCGCCATATGGGACTATGATCTAGTGGCAATAACAGAGACGTGCTTCAAAGAAGGGGAGGATAACATTCATGGCAAGAAGGTATTCAGGAAAGCTAGAGGAGGAAAGAATGAAGTGGGGGTGGGGGGCAGTATTGATCAACGAAACTATTAGAGGACTGGAAAGGTATGATGGAAAGGGTGAAAGACAAAATCTATTTGGTTGGAATTAAGGAATAGTAGGAGCTATTTACGCTATTGGGTGTATATTTAGGCCACCAAATAGTGGGAAGGAGATATAGGAGAACATTTGCAGGTAAATTACAGAAAGATGCAAGAACTATAGAGTAGTGATAATGGGGGATTGTTACACACCAGGACAGGCAAGACTTTCTTTACCTCGAGAAAAAGCTAACGGTCTTCACTGGTTATAATTCAACGGCTCCCACCCGCAGCTCCTCAAGGTGTTTTAGTGAAATGAGACTCAATTCTCTATGCAACACGTGACCTTCCTCTGAATCTCAAGGATTCGCAATATTTCTTGCCGGCCACTGCTACAATGTGCCTGAGCATTTCTCGTCCCGTCCAATCGACAGCCACGTGACTGATAACGGGAGAGTTCGAAGAACGGCGACCTGAAACAGGAACGATGGTTTCAACCCATCCCAACTTCAGGACTGTGGCATGTGCAGAAATCTAATAGGACGGATTCAAATATGGAATTGCTGGAGAGATGGGCAGAGGTATGTTTGGTGACAGCATACACTCGGACTTTTGAGAGGGGAGCGGAATTGGAAATGAGGTGTTGGAAATGGTCGAGACTGGATTTTTGTGAGGAGGGGGTAATGCTGTTGTTTTGAAAGGGAATAGAACAGCACCCGAGGAGAGGGAACCCTTTACAATGTCAGCTAGAATGGGGGAGCTAGGGAATTTGGGTGGTCAGAAGTTTAATGGGAGCTGGTGGTGGGAACCATATACAAGATAAGCCCGTAGAGAGCGTACGAGAAGACAGTAGAGAAGGGCGTGGCATCAGGGCTCGGGCAGGAGGAGTCTGGGAGCAGGTTTGGTTTAGTGGGAAAGGGGAACGGGGAATACGGCAGACGCATCTGAACGGATGGTCTCAATCTTAGTCACAAAGAATTCCATGAGTTCCTCACTCGTTTTTGGAGGTGAGTTGAAGGTTGGGGGAGGGTGTAGGGCATAAGGGTTAAAGGAGACGATTGGTAGTGGACAGAAGGATCCACTGAATATAAATTGGCTCTCCAGAGTCATCTTAGTTTTTGCAGAGGAGAGTTCTGCCTAACAGTGCCTAACAGTGCTTGATTTGGTCCAGCCAATTGTGCACCAGATACGATCAAGGGCTGTGCACTTTGGTCTTGAGGGAGTGAAGATGGGGCCATAACAGGGTTGGTGAGAGTATAGGTTTCACTGGGGTGAAGGGAATCAAAGTTGTCGGTGGGAGGATGGTTGGGAGATTGACAGCAACAGAAGCATTTTAGTGAATGGAAAGGAAGGAAGACAGGAGCTTGACCAAGCAGTTGCAAGTGAATTGCAGAGAGTTTCTCCCCTTATCGGCGGATATGGAAAACAATGGGGTTGGTAGGGGGTATGAGGGTGTAGGTGGTGCAGGATAAAAGGGTAAGTTCGGTGATTAACTAATCTATGATTTGGACCATGGGAGTAAAGATGTAGATAGAACGTTCGACAATATGGGTAGGAGAGTTAATATGGACGGAGAGGTTTATGGCGTGTATAAGGACAGCAAAATCAGTGAAATCAGAGGAGAGAGGGGCAAAGTGATTTGAGGTGATAATTGGAATCACCGAGGACGAGGAGTCGCGCAAAGCTGATCCTGAGAGAGGAAAGAAGCGAGAAAAACTCGGGGAGAAAATCGGGATCGGTCTTCGGCACGTGAGAAAACAAGGATTTTAAAGGATAGGTGGAAAAGGTGGAATAGGGTGAGATGCTTGAAAGAGGGCAATGTACTTGGGAAAGTACAGGGAAAGGGCGGCGGAGTGGGACTAGCTGGATTGCTCTGAATGATGCCGGCGCGGACTCGATAGGCTGAATGGCCTCCTTCCGTGCTGTAACCTTTCTATGATTCTATGATTCGACTAGAGGAGTAGGGGGGAGACCAAGGTGGGATTTGTTAATGAGCGATACACCGACACCCCGGCGGATTGTACCGGGCAGGTGGTGGAAAGCATGGTTAGGTGGGGAGGCTTCAGTAAGGGGCAAGATGTCGCCAGCTTGGAGCCAAGTTTCAGTCAAAGCCATGATGCCAATGCAATCGCCCACAATCAGGTCCTGGATGCGGAGGTCCTGGTTGGTGAGTGAACGGTCATTTCGGAGGGGAAAGTCGGAGAGGGCGGTGATTGCTGATCCACTGGCAGAGTCTAAATGAGCAGTGGGGGCGTGTCTGAGGTGATCGAGCGGGTAAGGTGTTTAGCAAGATTATAACCCCAGTGGATGCACTGGGAGGGAAGATTAGCAAGAGATGAGGATGAGGCAGTTGAGGTCGCTGCTCGTGAGGAGGTAGTGATGAGCGCTTCGGTGGACCATTTGGAGACTGCCCAGTGAGGCAAAGACGGCAACTGTGAGCTTATCCAAGAGGGAATAGAAGCCTGGGATGGCGGCAGTAGGAAGGGAGAGGGGCAGTGATGGGTTGGCGTAGGGACTGTGGGGTGGGAGGAAGTACATGAGATGGGGGAAATGAAAAGTGGCATGACTGGATGACAGGAAGGGGAGAAGATGGAGAGAAGGGTTACAGAACAAAAAGAGTTGGTAATAATGGGCTTGGGTCGGAGTGACAGCCATTGTGCTCACGTGAGTGCGCACATGGGGGAACTGGGGTCACAAACGCTTGGCAGAGATTAGGAGAGTCATGTCCTGTTTGTAAACGAAGGACAAGGAGTAGACGATATAAGAGAGCCAACAGTTAAATATAATTTAAGTTCTTTCCTTTCTCTTGGGATGCGGAGCTTTTGAGTTTATTGAACCATCCAATTCAAAAAGGCCTGCACGAACTACACAAACACAAGTGCTGTGTCAATAGACTTCAGTGAAACCATTGCATTTATTTAGAAACTGAAAGCTTACTATTACTGTACAAACAAACACACATGACTTTATAAAGCTTTTAAAAACGTCTTAAATGCCGGTAACAGCAACAATGTACCCCCTGCTACAAAGATAATCAAGATCCCACTGTGATACCGCAATTAATTTTCATCTTTATTCTCTGGGCGTTAAGCTTCGCCCGGGCGGAGCACAGAGAGGAAAATCTGGCGCGGGGGCGGGGATTCTCACAGCTTGAAGGGAATAGAGCACATTTAATTGCAATGGAAAGAAGAACAGTCGCGCCAGATTTTCCTCTCGTTGCTCCACTCAGGTGATAGTTAAAGCCCAGTCGGTAAAAGCATCAATCTGCTCACTTTTACACCAATTTATTCTGCGCAGATTTCACTTTCTTTCGGAAATAAAATAGCAGTAAAGGAGGGAGCAAAGATGCTCATGCATGTTTTTAACCTAATTTAAGTTTCTCATGGCGAGATCCCTTCTTTAAACTTCTGGGTTACAAAGAAGATTTATTTTACGAAAAATGTTGTTTTTACCCTCCTAGCGGATGGCGGGAGCCGAAAACCTTCGCGCAATCGGGAATCCCCCTATAGCGTGATTAATCGACCAGTAAAATTCATGGACTTGGGGCCAAGTTTGTGATTTGCGCCCGGGCTGCGCGGAAACAGCGATTCAGTCGCAATTATCTGTGTTTAAAAATGTTTAAAGGTTTGATAGTGTAGATAGGGAGAAAGTATTTCCTCAGGTGGGGGGATTCAAGACAAGGGGACATAAACTTAAAATGAGAGCCAGGCCATTCAGGAGCAAAATCTGGACGCCCTTTTTCACACAAAGGTTAGTGGACGTCAGGAACTTTTTCCCCCAGTAAGCTTTTGTTAGATAAGTGTATCAAGGGATATGGAACAAAGGCGGGTAAATGGAGTTGCGGTACAGACAACCATGAGCTAAAAGAATAGGGAAGCAGGCTCGAGGGGCTGAATGGCGTAATTCTGTTTGCTATATTCCAAAAGTGCCGTTTATATGAGACTTAAAGTAAACTATGTACTGGGCAAGAGGTAGGACGTCTCCTGTAGATTACATTTCTCTATTTTGCTATATGCAAATACCAAGTCTCTCTGGATGATATTGAAATGGGTCAAATGCTAATGACCATCATGTGAGCCCGCACTGGTCCTCTTGTTGAGGGGGGTGCACATTGTGCCCGGGAGACCTGCTCATTTTCTACCGTTTCACCACAGCGTAGGTGCTGGATTCCTCACCGAAGGATTGGATGATGTTTCGCTGACCCTGAAATGAACGGTGCAATTGGTCAGATATGCAATTGATAACTTAAAATATGGTAACAGTTCAACGAAATTATATCAGCAGATGAACGTCCGCAGAAGGCGGCAAAATGACACTGGGGCGTTGTTGGACTGGACGGTCGTTAAGTGGAAATATTGTGCCTCTCGAAAGGACCTACTAACGGTTACATAGAGTCGACAGCACAGAAACAGGTCATTCGGCCCTGCTGATCGATGCTCCACACGAGCCTCCTCACTCTCCACTTCATCTAACTCTATCAGGATATCCTTCTATTGCTTTCTCCCTCGTGTGCACATCTAGCTTCCCTTTAAATGCATCTGTGCTATTCGCCTGAACAACTCCTTGTGGTAGCGAGTTCCACATTCTCACCACTCTGTGTAAAGACGTTCTCCTGAATTTCCTGTTGGATTCATTGGTGAATATCTTCTATTTATGACCTCTAGTTTTGGACTCCTCACAATTGGAGACATTATCTCTATAGCTACCTTATCATCATCTTAAAGACCTCGATCAGATCATCCCTTAGCCTTCACTTTACTAGAGAAACTAACCCCAGCCCGTTCAGCCTTTCCTGATGAGTAGACCCACTCAGTTCTGGGAATCAGCCTTGTGAATCTTTCTTGCACCTTCTCCAATACCTCGATACTCTTTTTATAATATGTAGACCAGAATTGTGCACAGTTCTTTAAGTTTGGTCTAATCAAGATTCTATACAGATTTAACAAAATTTCTCTGCTTTTTAATTCTATCTGTCTTGTAATGAACCCCATTGCTTGGTTTGCCTTTTTATGGCCTTATTAACCTGCTTCGCCACTTTTCTATTTTCAAATGAATTTATCAGTTCAACGTAATGCTGTTTGTGTAAAAATAAGGCGCTCTTGTGAGCACCATCAGCAAAACAGGAAATCTGGAAACAAAAGGAGGACCTTTCGAATTTGGCGGGATCGGCTTCGATGGAAAGGGAGCAGCTAACAATGGGCGGCCGATCCCGAATCGCCTGTTCTACGCCCGCTCCAAGTCGAAAGTTCCAGCGGCTTTTTTGACAGCGTCGGAAAAGAGAAGGGATAACTTATCATTCCAGGCATGATTCAAAGATGGTGGGTGTAAAACACGGAATCTGCATGCTGGTTCAGTGGGGGGAATAGAAAATTGTCTCGTTTACGTAACAATCTTCTGCATATTCCACACATAAACCAACAGCGAACCCTTCACTGCTGTATACAGTCTGGATTCAGGTGTGCAGAAGTAAGTTTACACGTATACAGATGCCATATTGGCAACGAAACACTTCATATAGGGGGAGCAACGCTTCATCTCACCCCTCAAAGGTTCGTATTCTGATGAAAACCCTTTTAAACAAACACAGATCCGTTTACTTCTCCCTCTTGCAAACATTTCTGTCGTCCTTTTAGGACATATGGAAATACGATGCAAATGTATTTGGTCTTATGAATATTAATGTTGGAGACGACGATTGTGATGTTCAATAAAGAACAAAGACATCTTGAGAGAATGCAGTCAAATACTTGGACTCATTTTGCAGGAGCATGAATGACAGAGATAAATAACAACATCAAACAAAATAAATAAATCCTCAGGCCATTTGTAACTTACACCGTCTTTCCTCGGCAGTGTTTGTAGGTTAAGGACAGCGTCTAAATAAAATAGAACAAATAAAAGAATGCATTGATGTGCAAATACTTAGAATTTTTTTTAATAAATGTGTTTTCTATGGTTAGTCGCTCCTCCAAATGATTTTTTACGAAATCATCGTATGAATGGACCATCTCCGCTGCCAAGAGTGGAGAGTACCAATGGGCCTCCGGCTGTCCACTGGTAAGCGAATGGACTTCCTCTGCTGGGTTCCAATCCCATTTCCTCTCTTCATCCAGGAAATGGATGCGATTTCCAAGGTTTCTCTTGGAATAGGAAGCTAATTTACGCTGTGTCTTGAGTTGTCCTATGGTCGCAATGATTGCCAAATTGTATCAATTTCCACTTTCGACCATTAATACATAAACATAGTTTTATAGCTTTGTGTATTTGGATAAGGAAGGAATTTGTTCTGAAATAGTTGCATATATTGAATGAATTATGATCATACTTTCATCTCGCAATGTGGCAACAAAGTCCTACTTTTTTGTTGTCATTGTTTTTCTCAGAACTTCGTGTCAATCTTTTACCATTACAAAACCCTGCCGCCACCTTTATACTGGAAACTGTCTATGTAAACTTGTCACACGGTACTTACACCGTCTCACCACTGGCGGCGCTATAGCACATCAGCCTGTAATGCAGAGGAAGATCTATGCTCCAACCAACCCTACTTCGTTGCTTCACAAAATGGGAAAGGTTTTTACATCTAACTATTAAGAAGGAAGGATTTCCATTTATATAGTCCCTTTCACTGCCTCAGGACGTCCGAAAGAACTTTACAGCCAATGAAGTACTATTTTAAAGTGTAGTCACTGTTGTAACATAGGAAACACAGCGGCCAATTTGAGCATAGCAAAATTCCACAAACAGCAATACGATAATGGACAAATCAGCTGCTTTAGTGATGTTGGTTGAGGGAAAACTATTCGCCAGGACGCCGGGGAGAACTCCCCTACTTTTCTTAGAATAGTACTGTACAATACTTTACATCTACCTCAGAGGGAAAACATGACCTTGATTTAACGTTTCATTCGAAAGACGACACCCCTGACAGTGCTGAATTTCATCAGTGCTGCACTGCCTTGGATTTGTGCTTAATTCTCACCGAGTGGGATTTGAACCCACAACCTTGGACTCAGATGAGATTGCTCCCCACTGAGCCAGGACTGACACCTAATAATAAATTGTAATAAAAAGTGAAGTGTTTTTTAAAAGATCAGAATGTCTTAAAAATGATGATTGAATTACATCTACACCACCTCGTCCGGTAATCCCCAACCCTCCAGCTACATTTCACCTGCAGACTATACTTAGCCTTGAGTCTGAGTGCACATTGCCCTGCGAGTTAAATTAGCAATATGTTAAAAGTCCTATGCCTACATCCACTTCCTATTTACCAAAACGTACTTCCGGTTGTTACTTTTGTCACACTTTTGCGTCACTTTTTCCACTATAAATTCCGGTACTGTATTCATTTTTTCAATAAAAATCTGCCGATGTAAATTTGCCATCGTGTAATTGAACCCGCCGGCCAGCAGTGGAGCTGTAGGACCTCGATTTTGCATCTCCCACCTGCTCAATCTGTTTGCAAAAACCTCTTAACTCTCATTGCTTCAGAACTTGACTAATATTTGAGTACTTTACTGTAAATCTATAACAATTTAAACAATGCATGCGCAAACTTCCTATTATATACAAACAGGCACGTAACATCGAATTTTAAAAGGGGAACTGAATTACGTCTGTGCGCCCGGCTCCTTTGATCTTTTTCCGGCTATTCCCCTTCAACTATGGGCTACACTGGATTTTCACTCCACAGTGGATTGAATGGTGAAAATATAAAATCAATGTTTATATTGCTTCTTGGTCAGGTTCACAAAATATTTCAGAAATGATTGACACTCTGTGATTCACAGCAGGTTTGCTAAATACAATACAAAGTCTACAAACTATTACTGTTAATAGGTTTTTGTTTAGTCTTGTTCGTTAAATGTAAAAGAAAACATTAAACGTCAAAGGTAATTCCGGATGCACGAATACAAAAAAGAACTTACATGTCAGGGCTTCGTTGGTTTGATCGCTAGGAGGCGCCGTGGTCCTTAAAAGAATAGAAATCGTCAATTCAATCATTTTATTTTGCATGGCACAGCTCATATGTTTGGACAGGTAGTGAATGGATCCCGCCTTATATGTATTAATGACCCTCGGTGCATGGTCAGGAGAATGGTTTTATCCAGCTGTTGCAAAACCAAGTATATTCCTGAGAATTTTTTTTTCTTGCCCGAAAACTAACAATTTGTTTGACGTGTAGGGCGATTATTGAGGAACCGTGTCCTGCTTTCACTATATGTAGCGACATCATTAAATCGTTTGAGAATATTTCCTCCCGTTGGACAGTCCTTTTTACAAGCGCAGAATCCACTTGGCGAGAAATAACTAAGGAACGACATTTTTTTAATTCGTTCACTGGATGTGGGCGTCGCTGGCGAGGCCAGCATTTATTGCCCATCCCTAATTGCCCTTGAAAAGATGATGGTGACCCGCCTTCTTGAACCGCTGCAGTCCGTGTGGTGAAGGTTCTCCCACACTGCTTCACAATTACTCTGTTTGCTCTGTTTAACGACATCGTCACAAATGTATTCACGATGTCATTACACAGAGCAAACAGAGGAATTTCTGATCTCATTGAGCGGTGGGTAATGAGGGATCCCCAGATGAGAAAGGCCATAGCATAATAACAACGTGGCTGAAAAGACATTTAAAGAAATGAAAGGGAGATAAAATGAAAATTATTCAAGTAAATGAAACCTGCACATGCTTGGGTGAGTGTGTGCGCGTGTGTGTGCGTGTGATTGTGTTTGATATGTGTTTGTGTTCGTGTATGTATGTGTGATTGTGTGTGTGTGTACGTGTGTGTGATTGTGTGTTTGTGCTTGTGTTTGTGTGTGTATGTGTGTGTGATTGTGTGTTTGAGTGTGAGTGTAAGTGTGACTGCGAGTGGGAGAGCTCGATTCCAAAATTTAAAATGCAGAATACAGACAAATTGTTCCGAATGCTTGCTGGTGGGTTTTATTTCGGTTGCGTACGGTTGAAATTTAAAATTCAACACTTAATGCCTCACCTCATTTCTCTGTTGCGTTTACACTTCCCTGAGAAGAAAACATAAGTATTAGAAATACGGATCCAATTACTGGCTTACAAAATGGGAACATGAGAAAGGTCAAGGAGCAGTAAAGGTCTTTGGGCCACTGAAACTTATTCTCCAGAACCATCTCCCTCCCGTTACCACATCCAACTCTATTATGGACAAACCCGGTATGGTATAATTTTAACCTAACCCGCCGAGTGGGAACCGGGCGGGTACGGACAGGGTTCCCATTCCAGAAGCCGCCTAATTTCACTCTCCATTGACAGGCCAGAAGTACATCAAGGATTTGAGGAGCTGAAGAAGATGGCTTCGGTGTTTACATATGTTAATCTGGACAACGTGTTGGCTGCAAATGTCTCAATGTTTGTTAATCAGTTGGAGCGAGTGGTCACAGCTGTGGTGGCCATGGAGGACGCTGAGAGATAGAGAGAGAGTAAGTGTACCGAGGAGAGTGGACCCCATACTGCTCAACGATGTACTTAAGGTGTAGGGTATGGATGATGAAGATGAGTGGGTCAAAGGAGATAATCCTGGGCACGGCAGAGGTGATTGTGCAGCCAAGGGAGGCGATGTCAATGGATGAAATGTTAGGACTATGATGTGAGAGGTAGGAGTGGAAATAAACGGGGCAGTTCCAGAGAGGCTGTGTATGGAGGACAGACACTTGAGGAATGACCGATGTTTTAAAGGAGTGGAGAAGTCGAGGAAGAAGAGGAATGATAACAAGCCACGTAAGCAATCACACAGGAAGTGACTGGTATTATGGATGGATGGATGGAAGCTTGATGGGAAGGCCTTGAACAGGAAGTGGTGGGAGAAATCGGAGCATACTTGTAACAGAACCTCACCTTCAAACACTTCATAGAGAAAGCGGCCTTTGGATATGGGGAGCTGGAGAGCAGGGAGGTTTGAGAGATGGATTTCCTGGGAATTGTGTGATGACAGCAGTTCTGCAGGATATGACTACTGAGGCAAAAGGGAGGGACAAGATCAGTGGATTGGTACTCAGGCAACTGAGGTGAGGAATTTGGGTGGCGAGAAGCTCAGAAGGGAAAGTGTCATTTGAGCAGTTCGTGGGTTTTATGGAAGAGATGAATTTAATGGTGATGGATGAGGAGATATAAAAATATATAGAATCAGGTTGGAGAGGTTCACACAAGGGTGAGTGGGAAGGGTTAGGAAGTAGAGTGGTCAGAAGAGGCCCAGGCAGAAGAGGGTTGTTTTCGACTTTGGATCACAAGGCATGTACAGATGAGGAAGGGCATTCATTGCATCTTAATTCACCGCCCCCTCCTAGAAAGACCCTACAGCCCCCACCCCCGTTGCCGTATCTCAATATCCTGTCAATGATGCGAGGGTAATCGCCTCCAGAACTGTATCTGGGATTCCATTCCTAGCATGATCACTGCGTGATGAAGAACTTCCTTATATCCAATTTAGATTATCTTTCACCAGTTTGTACCTGTCTCCCTTTGCCCAAACCTATAACTTCATTTCATGTCATGTTTCAGATTTATCCCTTCCATATCATTTACTATCTTAAGAAACTCCATAGAATCACCTCTCAGGTGTCTCCTTCCAGACTGAGAAGCCCGAGTTGTTCTAGTCATTCTTCATAATGTGACACTATGGGGTCGAAATTGGTCTTTGGGCAGTACCGGAAAACGGGCGGTAAGGCATTGGGCGCCCTTTATACGCTCCATCTGACGTTCAGTTCAATTCACATTAATGGGACTGAATATCGGGTGGGGTGAATAACAGGCGGCAATCGCGATACCGCCCGTTTTGCGCCAGCTCCAGAGACAGATTTCAGACCAGGTATCTTTCAGCTTCGCCACCAGCGATTTCACCTTTCAGTTCATGATCTCCTTATATTTACTATCCGAGGTTAGGGGTCAGATGGTGGATGGTTAGTGGTGGGGAAGAATGGAGACGACAGTTAGCTTGGTCCGTGTGTTGGCAATGAACGGATATTACATACTGTTTAACCCACCTTTCTTCCAGAAACACACACCCAACAGAGCAAGGATAAGAATCAGAACCACAGTAGAGCCAACACCAACCTCCAGCGCAACGAATCTATCTAAATGAGATAAAGGGACACAGTGGAATCAAGTTAACCAACATTATCTACACGGAATAAATAATCTGCTGCTTGACAGAAGAACAAAATAGGCACTGGGACTGTGTAGACGGAGTGGGCCGCATAACAGAAAAAAATAAGGCATTAAAATGTTCACATAGAATCTTAGAGCGCAGAAGGAGGCCATTCTGCCCATTGTGACTGCTGGCTCTTTGACAGAGCTGTCCAATTAATCCCACTTTCCTCCTCTGTCCCTAGCTTTGCACTGTTTTGATAAAGTACCTCAGTCTCTGATACTCTGAGTCTGTCTCCCCTCCTTTCTTTTCCACCAATAAATCTCTCCCATTGATTCAATGATTCAAAGTCAGTGAATCAGTAATGAGGCCCCGAGTGGTTTGGGACCGTGATGACATCACGATGCACCTGTTAAAAACGACTCGGCACAAAGCTCAATTGTCATTGGTCGATTAATTAATTGCCTCATTAATTCATTGATTCGTTCATTGGATATTAACCGTGGACCTGGAACAAGGTGAATGTTTAATTATTACCAGCTGGTGTCAAAAGTTTAATAGCGACAGTGTGGGAATGAATCAGTTTCATTCTGTAAGTTTCATTCTGAATGATCACTGGGTCAAAATTGCACATTGACAGAGTGAACAGATGTGGTGACGGTTCAGGTGGGGACCTTGATCAGAACTCACCTGCTCTCTCCACAGAAGCTCACTGACGGGCTGTACGTTTACAGCACCTGTTTTGTGCATTGTGCTTACTAGTTTCAAATTACCTTGTGTTAAATTTGGTAGAATGGGTGTTATTTTTTCTCAGCTTCTCTGGGAGTCGACCCTGGACTATTAGGGGATCGGAGAGCAACTAAAGGACACAACTAGTGAATCAAACTTTTCATCAGAGTTGGAGAAATAAAACCGTTCAACGTTTGGTGATTGAACATTTCCTCAGTAACAGGATAAATAGCGAACAGTTCGTGAAATAAGCGTTAAGAGGCCATTGGGCGATAGGGAAAACTGGACAGTTTCGCATAGGCCGCCTGTTTTACGCTGCGCCCGATATTCAAGTTCTATTGCAGCCAATGGGGTTGAATATCAGGCGGGGCGTAAAACGGATGCACGATCCGATACAGCCCAAGACCAAATATTACCCCTGGATGTCATTTCCACGCTAGTTTTGATCGGTAATTACAACACGGAATGCCTTGCACCGTGGTCGGATGAACACATTCACCGTGTGGATCTCACTCACCTCTTACAGTTATATATACAGGGTCACTCTCAGCCGACGTTAGCAGCCTTCCCCACACATCCCCTTTATACAGACAGGTGTAATTTCCTCCATCGGTGTGATCTATATTCGTGATGGTGAAAGTGACAGAATTGTCCCGTGCAGCAGTCTGGACATCCGAGTAATTCGCTTCTCGGTGTCTGTATAAGTAAAATGTGAAGCCAGGATGGTCCCGGGGGTTTGTACAATTAAAGGTAACTTTTCCACCCTTCAAAACAAGACTAGAATCCACTGATATATTTGGTTTGGGTAGATCTGCAATATGTAAGGAAAAAGCAGTGACAATCGATTCAACCGCAATACAGACTTATTTTTTGTGAACCAAAATATCAATGACCTGGACTTTGGTATTCAGGGCATAATTTCAACTGTTTGCAGATGACACGTAACATAGAAGTTGTAAGCACTGAGGAGGATACTATATACAAGGGGGAAATTGCCCATTCATTAGTGGGATGAAACGGAAGAAAATAAATCAGTTGGGGTTCTATTTTCAAAATCAGCGTTTATCCCTCAAATTTCGCTCTGGGATACCAGAGGAACAGAGGGAAGGCATTGATTTGAAATTCGCATTTGTGGTAACTTAGCCGAGCCATAACCTGATTAAAAAGAATGAACGTCTCCGCTAAACAGTGGAGATTCCCATTTCAAATAAAGGAGTTAAGTGTTAGCGGGCTTTGGGATGTGCACAACGCTGGGCAGGCCAGCATTTGTTGCCCGTCCCTAATTGCCCATTGAGAAGGTGGTGGTGAGCCGCCTCCTTGTTGAACAGCTGCACTCCATGTGGTGAAAGTGCTCCCATATTGCTGCTAGGTAGGGAGTTCCAGGATTTTGATACAGTGACGATGAAGGAACGGTGACATGTGCCTCAGTCGAGATGATTTATAACTTGGGGGAAAATTGGAGGTGATGCTGTTCCCATCCAGCTGCTACCTTTGTCCTTCTCGGTGTTGGAGATCTCAGGTTTGGGCGTTACTGTCGAAATCCAACCCAGTGAGATGATATGGAAAACCAGAATGTAATTCATTAAAGTACTCCGAGTTACATGGTTATTTTGAAAATCTCGGCACGCAGTTTCGGTTATCTGACAGAGAAACCTGTAATGTGACAAGTCCAGCCAGTTTGGAGGTGCCTCGTGAGGTTGCACTAAACTCAGTGGAGTTAATAGTAAAAAGGAAGTCAAAGGAAGGGTGGGGCCGATTAGGGACCAAAAAGGCGATCTTCTTGTGGAGGCAGAGGGCATGACTGAGATACCTTATGAGTACTTTGCACCTGTAATCACTAAGGAAGAGGATGCTGCCAATGTTCCAGTAAAGGAGAAGAAACTGAATAGGATGAGAATAGATAAAGACGAGGCACGCAAAAGGTTAGCAAAGCTCAGAGTAGAAAAGTCACCCGGTTCGGATGGGATGCATCCCAGCTTGCTGAGAAAAGTACGGGTGGAAATTGTGGAGGGATGAACCCGGCAACTACAGGCCAGTCAGACTAACGTCGATGGTGGTGAAACTTTTCGAGACAATAACCCGGGACAAAATTAATTGGCACTTGGAAAAATGTGTGTTAATAAATGAAAGCCAGCACGGATTTTTAAAAGGTAAATTTGTGTTGGACTAATTTGATTGAGTTCTTTGATGGATTGCTGGAGAAGATTGATAAGGGTAATGTGGTTGATGTTGTGTCTAAAGACCTTCAAAGGGCGTTTCAAAAAGTGCCATACAATAGACTTGTTCGCAAAATTGAAGCTCATGGGATTAAAGGGCAGTGGATGCGTGGATACGTAATAAGCAAAGAGACAGAAAGCAGACAGTAGTGGCTGATTTTCAAACTAGAATGAAGTGTGCAGTGGTGTCACCCAGGGGTCGCGGTTGGGACCGCTGCTCTTTGTTGATATATGGTAATGACCTGCACTTGGGGACACAGGGCATAATTTCAAATTTTGCAGGTGATACGAAACATAGAAAGAAGTGAGGAGGATGGTCACAAACTTGAGGAGGACATCGACAGACTGTTGAAATGGGCAGGCACGTGGCAGATGAAATTTAACGCAGAGAAGTGCGAATTTATTCATTTTGGTGGGAAGAAAAAGGAGAGGCAATATAAACTAAATGGTACAATTTTAAAGGGGATGCGGGAAAAAAAGAGAACTGGGGGTATACATACACTAAACTTCGAAGGTGGTAGGACAAGTTGAGAATGCTGCTAAAAGGGGATACTGAATTCTTGGCTTTATAAACAGATGAAAATGATACAAAAGCAAGGAAGTTGTGCTGAACATTTACAAAACACTGGTTAGGCTCCTGCTGTAGTATTGTGGCTAAATCTGGGCACCACACTTTAGGAGGGATGTCAAGACTTTACAGAGGGTACAGAGGAGATTTACTAGAATAGCACTAGGGATGAAAGACTTCAGATACGAGGAAAGATTGGAGAAACTGAGGGTTCTAAATTGAGCCGTGTAGCGCCCGCTGTTTGGGTGCTATGTGGCCTCTTCGACATCCAGGATGGCGTCTTGCAGCGTGACATGCGCTCGATGCCACCTTGGTATTGGAGTTAGCAGCAGGCGCAGATAACGAACGCCGGAATCATGTAAAGTAAGGAGAAAATAGCTTCAATCAGATTGCAACGCTGATTTAAGAGCGATAGACACCATTTTGGGACTTAACGCACAACTCAACGCACAGTCTTAACCCCGACCATCTGAACGTGCCTTAGAGTGCCTGGAGGACACTCACCGGCGCTATTTAAACTAACCATGCATGATTTACAGGTTAGTGGAAGGATTATGATTTCTGGCTGCTGAGACATTTGTAACTGTTCTTGGAGGTTTCCTACTCTTGAATACTCGGATGCGGGGATATAGTCCAACATTAAGAGCCAGCACGTGATGGAGTCAAGCTTGAAAATGCTTCTACACGCAAAGGGTGGGAGATGGTTGGAATATCTTCTGCAGACGGCAGTTAATGCTCGCTCACTTGTGAAAGTTAATTCTGAGATTGATAGATTTCTGTGAACCAAGGGTATTAAGGGATATTGGGCTAAGGCGGGTATATGGAGTTAGGTCACAGGTCCACCGTGATCTCATTGAACGGCAGAACAGGCTCGATGGGCTAAATGCCACCGCCACTTGCTGCTTCCTGATATGCAACATCTTCTCCTGCAAGAAAGTGTGACGCGTGTCTGGATGATGTGCCTGTCATGGTTGAATAGCTGCCAGTGTGTGTGACCAGTGAGTTGTTAGCTTGCGCTAACTCCTATACTAAAATAGCGTCTGGCGCATGTCACTCTGGAAACGTGCGTGAGCATCCAAGACGCCATCTTGGATATCGAAAAGGCCGTGTCGGGCCGAAACAATGGGCGCTACACAGCCCAATTTAGCGCCCGAACCCTCCCCTTTCCGCCGGGCGTGTTCGTTTAAAGTTATTCTCCAACTATCACCCTGGGTTGTGAGGTAAAATTTTAGTCGGGATTGATATCACAAATTTCTGACAGTGGAATATAAATCCGTCTGAGGCGGCGGCCTGAAACGGGCGATCGAGCACATTTTATACTCCACAGATTTTAAACACACCCAATTATCATTTCCATTGAAGTCAATGTAAAGATAAACCGGAAGAGATGAGAAACGCTCTGCCGATTCACTATCGTCCATTCGACGATAATGCATTGTCATAATCTACCCCTAATGCTGTTGAATAGATATTTAAACAATCTCTGCTCCTCCCGCCCCTTTCACTCACCTGCGATAGTGACCCTCACAGCCTCGCTGAGCTGGGACCAAAACTGCCTTCTATTGACGGAGGTTCCATATTGACAGTGGTAGCTCCCTCCTTGGTCTGTTCCGGTGACTCTGAATGTTCCAATGTTGTCCTTTGTGATGATTTGATGAGAGTTCAGAAGTCGGCGATCTCTGTAAAAATGGAAAGATTTATCGCGATAGTCTCCGGCCACGGTGCAGGTAATGGTCACCGTCTCTCCTTTCAAATACACGCCACTTGGTTGATCAGGGGATATCCGTGGCTTTTTCGGCGTATCTGTGGTAAAATAAATAGAAAGAACAATTGGAAATGGATCTGTGGATTAAGTTACGGTGGAAGTTTGGGAACTCCATACCGATTGTGTGGTGTTGAGTGGAAATGTTTGTATCGCCGGCTGAGATTCGACAAAACGGGAATTGACCATTCATTAGTGGAATCAAACTGAGGTGCGAGAGAAAAGAAATCAGTTTGTGGTTCTATTTACAAAATCAGGTTTTAGTCCTGAAATTACACCCTGCGATACGAGGGGAACATGGACAATGCGCTGATTTGAAATTCCCATTCTTTGTCATTTAGGCTATGGTGCAAACCGGATATCAAAGAGTGAACTTCTCTGCTGAACCGTGGAGATTGGAACCTCAAATAAAGGAGGGAAGTGATGGTCGATTTTTTATTTATCATTCTTGGGGATGTGAATCAATGACATCACTGGAACTGAATATCGGATCGGGCTGATATCAGACGACAGGTCCGATCCCGCCCGTCTTACACAACTGCCCGTGGCGGATTTCTAATCAATTTTTACTGAGACCTGTCAGGAGCAGAGCGCCGATACTTTGTGAATATTAAGCAATGTTACAGAGGCCCTTTTAGGAGCTGAACGTAGAGTTCCTCCCTCAGAATATTAAACACTGTTAGAGAGAACATGTCACGAGCTGAGCGCAGATTCCCTCTCTGACTATTATTCGCTGTTGCAGAGACCCTGTCAGGGGTTGAGCGCAGAGACCCTCACTTTGAGCATTAAACAATGTGACAGAGGCCCTGTCAGGGGTTGAGCGCAGAGGCCCTCACTTTGAGCATTAAACAATGTGACAGGGGCCCTGTCAGGGGTTGAGCGCAGAGGCCCTCACTTTGAGCATTAAACAATGTGACAGGGGCCCTGTCAGGGGTTGAGCGCAGAGGCCCTCACTCTGAGTATTAATCACTGTGACAGGGACCCTGTCAGGAGCTGAGCGCAGAGACCCTCTCTGTGAATATTAAACACGGTTACAGAGACCCTGTCAGGAGCTGAGTGCAGACACCTTCCCTGTGAATATTAAACACTGTCGGAGAGAACTTGTCACGAGCTGAGCGCAGAATCCCTCTCTGTGACTATTAATCACTGTTACAGAGACCCTGTCAGGGTTTGAGCGCAGAGACCCTCACATTGAGTATTGAACACTGTTACAGAGACCCTGTCAGGAGCAGAGCGCAGAGACCCTCACTTTGATATATGAACAATGTATATTCCCCTTCACTCACCCGCTATCGTCACCGTCACAGCCTTGCTGCGCTGGGACAGTAGCCGTCTTGTTTTGACGTAAATTCCATATTGGCAGTAGTACCGCCCTTCTTGGTTTGTACCGGTAACCGGGAATGTTCCGCTGTTGTTCTCAGTGGTGATTTGACCAGAGTTCAGCAGTTCCTGCTCTCTGTAAAAGTGATATGTTTGATCGCGATTTTTTCTGCTCACGGTGCAGGTAATGGTGACCATCTCTCCTTCTACATACACACCACTCCAAAGATTAAGAGATATCCCTGGCGTTGTTAGCGGATCTATGACAAAATAAATGGAAAGAACAATTAGAAATGGATCTCTGGCGTTCCCTTGTACACTGGAAGGTTGGAGACTCAATAACGATTGAGCTGTGTTGACGGGAAGGGTTTGCATCGCTGACTGGGGTTCTACAAACGTGGGATTCTGGATTTGTTTCACAAGAAACACCGAAAGACTTGCATCAATATCGCGCCTTTCACCATCCCAGGACTTCCCAAAGCGATTTACAGCCAATGAAGTACATTTGAAGTGTAGTCACTGTTGTAAAGTAGGAAATCAATTGGCAGCACCACAGCTGGGGTTCTCTTTCCAAACTCAGGGTTTAGGCCAGAAAATGTACTTTGGGATACGAGCGGAACAAGGAAAATGCTTGATTTGAAATTCCTATTTCTGCTAATTTAGCCCAGGTGAGAACGCAGATGGAAAGAGTGAACTTCTCCGTTAAACCGGGGATTCGCATTTCAGATAAAGGAGTTTTTTGGTGTGGCCGAAATACGTTCTTATCATTACAGAGGTGGCCGTCACAGGCAAGGCCGGCATTTATTCCCATCCCTTGTTGCCCTTGAGAAGGTGGTGGTGAGCCGCCTTCTTGAACCGCTGCAGTCCGTATGGTGAAAGTTCTCTAACAGTACTGTTAGGTCGGGAGTTCCAGGATTTTAACCCAGTGACAATGAAGGAACGGTGGTTCTTGTAAAAATCAGGATGGCGTGTGACTTGGAGGGGAACGTGCAGGTGGTGTTGTTCCCATGTGCCTGCTGTCCTTGTCCTTCTAAGATGGTGGAGGTCGCGGGTTTGGGAGGTGCTGTCGATATAGGGAAAGCCACAACGTATTTAAGTTAAAGCAACCCCCAAAACAGGTTCATTTTTAAAATCTCTGCACGCAGTTGCGGGTATCAGACTGAAAATTTGCAACGTGACAAGAGCAGCCAGTCTGGCAGAGCCTCATGAGGTGACTCTACACTCAATGGAGTTAGAACCCCGGCGCTGTGCTCTTATTATAATATTAAATTGTTCGCTCTGTTAATTGAGACCTGTAGGGTGTAAAATTGGAAATCAGGAACAGAGGTCATGTAATAATATCACACAACCTACATTGTTTTGTTTATCGAAGGTCTTGCGTTCACATCTTCATATTTATTCTCTGGCCAACTGCTGAAATGAACGCCATCACCTCTGGAATTCTCCAGTTCCTCAGCACGAAGTTAAAAAGGACAATTTTAACACAACCGGCATTGTGGGAGTTGGATAAGCTCTGTCGACCGCCCGTTTAAAACTCTGACCGATTTTACGCTCCATTAAAGTCACTTGGGGCAAAATCGGGAAGAGTTTAAACAAGTGGCAGACTCGAACCCGCCTCTTTTCCGCCGGGCGTGTTCAGTTAAAATTATTCTCGAACTATCGCCTTGGGCTGTGAGATGAAGATTTAGTCGGGATTGATATCATAATTTCTGACAGTGGAATATAAATCCGTCTGAGGCGCAGGCCTGAAACGGGCGATCGAGCACATTTTATACTCCACAGATTTTAAACACCACCCAATTATCATTTCCATTGAAGTCAATGTAAAGAAAAACCGGAAAAGATGAGAAACGCTCTGCCGATTCACTATCGTCCATTCTACGATAACGCATTGTCATAATCTACCCCTAATGCTGTTGAATAGATATTTAAACAATCTCTGCTCCTCCCGCCCCTTTCACTCACCTGCTATAGTGACCGTCACATCCTCGCTGTGCTGGGACCATAACTGCCTTCTATTGACGGAGGTTCCATATTGACAGTGGTAGCTCCCTCCTTGGTCTGTTCTGCTGACCGTGAATGCTCCAATGTTATCCTTTGTGATGATTTGATGAGAGTACAGCGTTTGGCGATCTCTGTAAAAATGGAAGGTTTTATCGCGATCGTCTCCGGCCACGGTGCAGGTAATGGTCACCGTATCTCCTTTCAAATACACGCCACTTGGTTGATCAAGAGATATCGCTGGCACTGTTAGCGGATCTGTGGTAAAATAAATGTAAAGAACAATTAGAAATAGACCAGTGGACTAAGCGTACGCTGGAAGTTTGGGAACTCCATACCGATTGTGCGGTGTTGAGGGGAAATGTTTGTATCGCCGGCTGAGATTCGACAAAACGGGAATTGACCATTCATTAGTGGAATCAAACTGAGGTGCGAGAGAAAAGAAATCAGTTTGTGGTTCTATTTCCAAAATCAGGTTTTAGTCCTGAAGTTGCACCCTGCGATACGAGGGGAACATGGACAATGCGCTGATTTGAAATTCCCATTCTTTGTCATTTAGGCTATGGTGCAAATCGGATATCAAAGAGTGAACTTCTCTGCTGAACCGTGGAGATTGGAACCTCAAATAAAGGAGAGAAGTGATGGTCGATTTTTTATTTATCATTCTTGGGGATGTGAATCAATGACATCACTGGATCTGAATATCGGATCGGGCTGATATCAGGCGGCCGATCCGATGCCGCCCGTCTTACACAACTGCCCGTGGCGGATTTCTACTCCATTTTTACTGAAGAACGGGCGGTCGAGCATCTGCAGCTCATTTTATACTCCACCCGTTTTATACACCACCCAATTATCATCTACATTGAAGTCAATGGAAATAAAAATCAGGAGATATGTGAAACAGCCTGCCGATTCACTATCATCCATTCTACCCGAGCGCACAGTTAAAATCTACCCCTAATGGTGTTGAATAAACATTTTCCTAATCTCTGCACCCCTTCACTCACCTGCTATAGTGACCGTCACAGCCTCGCTGATCTGGGACCATAAATACCTTCTATTGACGGTGGTTCCATATTTACATTGGTACCGCCCTCCTTGGTCTGCTCTGCTGACCTTGAATGTTGCAATCTTGTCCTTTGCGAGGACTTGATCAGAGTACAGCGGTGAGCTACCTCTGTAAAAATGGAAGGTTTTATCGCGATAGTATCCGGTCACGATGCAGGTAATGGTAACCGTCTCTCCTTTCAAATACACCCCAGTCGGTTTATCAGGGGATATCCTTGGCGTTGTTATCGGATCTGTGGCAAAATGAATGGAAAGAACAATTAGAAATGGATCTGTGGATTATGTGTACGGTGGAAGTTTGGTAACTCAATAACGATTGCGCTGTATTTTCGGGAACAGTTGGAATCGATGGCTGAAGTTCCACAAAACGGGAATTAACCATTCATTAGTGGAATCAAACTGAGTTGCGAGAGAAAAGAAATAAGTTTGTGGTTCTATTTCCAAAATCAGATTTTAGCCCTGAAATTGCACTCTGCGATACGAGGGGCACATGGAAATGCGTGGATTTGAAATTCCAATTTCTGGTCATTTAGCCTGTGGTGCAAACCGGATTAAAAAGAGTGAATTTCTCTGTTAAACCGTGGAGATTAGAATCTCAAATAAAGGAGGTAAGTGATGGTGGGCTCGATTTCATCATTATCATTCTTGGGGATGAGAATCAATGACCTCACTGGGACTGAATATTGGGCTGAGAGCGTGCTGCACCGTCACATGTCCCGTCTTTCAGATGAGACGTTAAACCGAGGCCCCGGCTGCCGTCTCAAGTGAATGTAAAAGATCCCACGCCACTATTTCGAAGGAGAGCAGGAAAGTTTTCCCTGGTGTCCTGAGCCAAATATTTATCCCTCAATCAACACCACTAAAACAGATTATCTGATCATTATCACATTACTGTTTGTGGGGCCTTGCCGAGTGCAATTTGACCGTCGCGGTTCCTGCATTATAACAGTGACTGTACTTCAAATGTACTTCATTGGCTGTAAAGCGCTTTGGACGTCCAGAGGTCATAAAAGGCGCCAACTAAATGGTACTTCCTTCTTTTATTCAAAAACTGTGGCTGTTTTCCTTGTAACAAAGGAGAATGGGGGTAATTTAGTGGCCGTTTTTAAATTTCAGAAGGGTTGGAACCGAGTATAGAGACACAGGCGGTTTCCGGGAGCCCGAACGAGTGGAGATTGATAAGTTAAAAATGGTATTTCGGGCAGGGAGCAGGAGGGACATTTTAAAGCAAGTGTTGCGAGGCTGTGGAATGAAGCAGAGACCATGTCAACATTTAAGAATAGGTTCGATCGACGGTTGAAGGGAATTGGGAGCAGAGCACGCACATGGGATTAGGACTATTGCTCGTGTGGAGGATAAACACCAACACGAAGTGGTTGGGCCGAACGGCCTGTTTCCGTGTTGTAATTTCTCCATAATCTGTATGACATCCTTGTATTCCTCCAGCAACCGACTGGAATCAGACAAGCAGAATTGCAGCTGTCTTGCACATTTTAGTTTAAGAATCTCTGCGAAGAGAAATATGTTAAACGTGCATAGAACTTTAGTTAGACCACACTTTGAGTGCTGTCTACAGTTCTGATCTCCATATTACAAAAAGGATATCCATATTACACTGGACAGGTGCAAAGCGATTTATTGGACGATTCGAACACTGAGGGGATACTGAACTGCCTGGGACCCTTTTCTCGAGAAAACAGAAGGTTTAGGGATGACCTGATTGAGATCTTTAAGATTATGAAGGGATTTGATGCGGTAGACGGAGAGAAAATGTTTCCACTTGTGGGCGAGACCAATACTCGGGGGCCATAAATATAAGAAATTCACCAATAAATCCAATAGGGAATTCTGGAGAAGCTTCTGTGCCGAAAGAATGCTAAGAATGTGGAACTCGTTACCACAAGTAGTAGTTTAGGCGAATAGTATTGATGCATTTAAGGGGAAGCTAGATTAATACATGAGGGAGAAAGGAATAGGGTGGAGGAGGCGCTTGTGGAGCATAAACGCCGGCACGGACCTGTTGCGTCGAATGGCCTGTTTCTCTGCTGTGAATTCTATGTAATCGTAGGAAACGAATCTTGTCCAATATTTTTATAAGTCTTCCCATTGGCTCTTGGTTACAGTATTCTCCAGCTACAGTTAACTGTGAGTCACGATTCATTCCTAGACGTTTGTGTTTAAAACAATTAAAACTCTGCAAACAATTATCCAACTTTTAATATTCAGTTGTGGCGATGTTATTGGAATGAAACTTGTCCAATGACAGTGCAATATGCGGCCGGGCATTTTCACCAAATTAGCTGCTCTGTTTTCTGTTTAGTTTCTGTGAAGTGCGGCGTCTATTCACCTGTTCACAACGAATCATTGAATCTTATAGCACAGAAGGAGGCCATTCGGTCCATCGTGCCAGTGCAGACTCTTTGAAAGAGATACGCAATTAGATCAACTCCCACCGCTCTTTACCAATTACCTCTGCATTTTTTTCCTTTTAAAGTATATATACAATTTATTTTGAATGTTATTACTGAACCTGCTTCCACCATCCTTTCAGGCGGTGCATTCCAGATGACAACTCGCTGCGTAAAAATAATTTCCTCATCTCCTACCTGGCTCTTTTGCCAATTACCTTAAACTGTGACCTTTGTTTGCCGAACCTTCTGTCAGTGGGAACAGTTTCTCCCTATCTACTCTATCAAAACCCATCATCATTTTGCACATCTCTATTGAATCTCCCCTTATTCATGTCTGCTCTAAGGAGTACAATCATATCTTATCTAATATCGCCACATAACTGAAACATTTGCCTCGTTGTAAAGTTGCAAAAACCCTGCCCTGTCTCACTCACCTGTTACTATTACTGGCGCCGAGTCACTGAACGAGGACCATTTCCATTCCCCGTTAATCCGATAACTATACCGGCACTGGTAATCTCCTTGATCATTTCTGTTGGTTGTTGCAATTTGATACACTGTGCTGCTAGTGGAAAATTGCAGTTCGTTCCCATCTTTGTAAAAGGCATAATTGCCACTCCGGTATTTTTTGTCGTCAAGGCAGTTAATCGTGATGGTTTCTCCGGGTAAGTACACGCCAGTCTCTTCATTCGTGGTAAGTTCAGGTTTCACCAGAAGTTCTATGTAAAAAAGACATTGACCGTCAATGAGCAGTTACCAACAACGCACGTTGGCGGCTAAGCGGTACAGAGAATGGGAAACTGGGCGCTGCTCTCCCAACCAACAGGAGAACATAGATCAGTTTGTATTTGCTTATGAGCATAAAACTACAGAGCTATTTGATAGATAGAAGAGAGAAAGCGAGAGAGAGAGAGGATACGGAAAATAGACAGGCAGAAATAGTGAGAGGGAAAGAGAAGGGGAAACAGCGAGGGAGACAAAGAGAGAGAGACGGACAGACAGACAGAGGGGAGTGAGAGAACCACAGAGAGAGACAAGGAAATGGTAATCAGAGAGAGATGGAGCGACTGAGAGAGATGGAGATCGGGGCGTAGAAGGAAGATTCAACGGGTTAAAAGAGATCACGCCAGAGGCTTGGGAGAGGGCAGGAGAGAAACACAGAGCGACAGAGAGGAATGAAAAATAGGAGTGGAAGAGAAACAGAGAGAGGAATGCTGTGAGAGAAGCAGGAGAAATGGAAAGAGTGGTATCAACGGGGCTGGATAGGAAGAAAAAATGAGAGAGTGGGCGGGAGGGAGTGACAAGTGCAAGAAGACAGTGGGACGAAAGAGAGAGTATGAAAAAGAGAGGCAGGGAATAGACAATGGGCAATGAGAGAGAGAGAGTGTGGTGAAATAGGAGAGGTGACTGAAATGAAAAAGAAATGGAAAGAGGAAGTGAGCGGGAGAAAGAGAGAGAGAAGCTGGACCTTTGACCTCTCCCTCAGCTATCTCTGTCGCTGATTGGCTCGCCGAGCTCACAAACTCCCTTGGTCGAGAAACCACGCCCAACTTAATTTTGGATCTCCGCCAAGCCGGTTGTCCCTTTAACTGAGAAATTGGGAGGAATTTCTTCTCATACAGAGAATGTGAAAGTCGCTGGCAGGTGGAGTGGTTGAAGCAGGTGGCATTGGTGCATCTTAGGGGGGCTAGATGCATACACGAGGGAGAAGGGAACAGAGGGCTGTGGGGGCAGTGTGGGAAGCGGTCATTCTAAACCCTGTATAGACCAGCAGAAGCGAATGGTCCGATTCTGTGCTGTACATTCTAACTAATTCTATGTAATCAACCCCCCTACAGAGCTGTGAATATCTTTGGAAAGTTTCGGCCGAACTCCCATTGTTTGAAAGTAATGTGATGTGTGAAAATGCACATTTCTGAGATGACTGGTACTCCAGCTAATTTTCCCCGCCTGCCTGTTTGGGAGTTAAGCTTTTCCAAACTATATCTAACGAAAGGGAAATATAACATTGTCTCCACACTACCATAAAGAAGGAAAAACATCGATGTTAAATTGTCATGTTCAAAATATTAATTGATTCTCACTTTTCAGTGTCGATTTTATGCGATTCTGCCCAAGCCCAAAAGGGATTGATAACAGTGATCATCTTTTGTGTTGATGTGGAGATGCCGGTGATGGACTGGGGTTGACATTTTGTGTTGGCATTGTTCGCCGACAGATGGCGCTAGTGCACTTTTTTCGGGCATCTGAAGTTGCAACCTAACAAGAACATAAGAACATAAGAAATAGGAGCAGGAGTAGGCCATATGGGCCCTCCAGCCTGCTCCGCCATTCAATAAGATCATGGCTGATCTTCTACCTCAACTCCACTTTCCCGCCCGATCCCCATATCCAGTGATTCCCCAAGAGTCCAAAAATCTGCCGATCTCAGCTTTGAATTTATTCAACGATTGAGCATCCAAAGCACTCTGGGAAGAGAATTCCAAGCATTCAGGACCCTCTGAGTGAAGAAATTCCTTCTCATCTCGTTCCTGAATGGCCGACCCCTTATGTTGGGACTATGGTCTCTAGTTCTAGACTCTCAAGTCAGGGGAAACAGCCTTTCTGCATTTATCCGGTCAAATCGACTATGAATTTTATACGTTACAATGATATCACTTCTCATTCTTCTAAACTCCAGAGAGTTTAGGCCCATTCTATTCAATCTCTCCACATAGGACAATCCTCTTATCCAAATAATTAATCTAGTGAACCTTTGTTGAACCTTGTCTAAAGCAAGTGTATCCTTCCTTAGGTAAGGAGACCAAAACTGTACACAGTACTCCAGGTGTGGTCTACCAGAGCCCTGTAAAATTGCAACAACGCCTCCTTACTCTTATACTCCAACCCCCTTGCAATAAAGGCTGTCATACCATTTGCCTTCCTAATTGCTTGATTTACCTCCATGTTAAATTTCTATGATTCATGTACAAGGACACCCAAATACCTCTGACTACCAACATTTCTTAGTCTCTCACTTTTCAAAAATATTCTGTTTTTTATTCTTCCTACGAAAGGGAATAACCTCACATTTCCCCACATTATACTCCATCTGCCATCTTCTTGTCCATTCACTTAACCTGTTTATATCCCTTTGCAGCATTTTTACGACCTCTTCACAACTTACTTCCCCACCTAGCTTTGTATCGTCAGCAAACTTGGATAAATTACACTGGGTCCCTTCATCTAAGTCTTTAATATAGATTGTAAATAGCTGATGCCCAAGCACTGATCCTTGCAGCACCCCACTCGTTCCAGCCTGCCAATCTAAAAATGAACCGTTTATACCTACTCTCTGTTTTCTGTCCGTTAACCAATGCTCAATCCACGCTAATACATTACCCCAATCCCATGAGCCCTAATCTTGTGTAACAGCCTCTTTTGTGGCACCTTATTGGATGCCTTTTGAAAATCTAAATATACTACATCCACTGGTTCTCGATTATCGACCCTGCAAGTTACATCCTCAATAAACTCTAATAGACTGGTCGAATACGATTTCCCTTTCATAAAACCGTGTTGACACTACCTAATCATATTATGTTTTTCTAAGTGCCCTTTTACAGGCTAACTCTCTCCCTCCTTTCTTGAATAGCGGGTTTACATTTGCTACCTTCCAATCCACAGGGGCTGTTCTAGAAACTACGAAATTCTAGAAGAACAAAACCAATGCATCCACTATCTCCACAGCCACCTCTTTTAGAACCCTACGATGAAGACAATCAGGTACAGGGGATTTGTTGGCCTTTAGCCCCATTAATTTCTCCAGGACTTTTTCTTTACTAATCTTAATTGCTTTAAGTTCCTCACTCTCATTAGACCCTTGGTTCCACATTATTTCCGGTATGCTTTTTGTGTCTTCTACTATAAGACAGATATAAAGTATTTGTTTATCGTCTCTGCTATTTCCTTATTCTCCATTATAATTTCTCCTGTCTCTGCCTTTAAGGGACCCACGTTTACTTTCGCTAATCTCTTCCTTTTTACATACTTGTAGAAGCTCTTATAACCTGTTTTTATATTTCTTGCTAATTTACTCTCAAGCTCAATTTTCTCCTTCTTTATCAACTTTTTGGTCATCCTTTGCTGATTTCTAAAACCCTCCTAATCCTCAGGCTTACTACTCCTTTTGGCACAATTGTAAGCCTTTTCTTTTAATCCAATACTATCCTTAACTTCTCTAGTTAGCCACGGATGGATCACTTTTCCCATGGATTTTTATTCCTCAAGAGAATATATATTCGTTGATAATTATGAATGATTTCTTTAAATGTTCGCCATTGCTTATCAACCACCATATATTTTAATCTAATTTCCCAATCTACCTTCGGCAACTCGCCCCTCATACTTACATAATTAGCTTTGTTTAAATTTAAGTCCCTAGTTTCGGACTTAACGCTCAAACACAATGTGAAATTCTATCATATCTTGATCACTCTACCCCAGAGGATCCTTGACTCTAAGATTACTAATTAACCCTGTCTCATTACACAATACCAGATCTAAAATAGTCTGTTCCCTAATTGGTTCCTCGACATCTTCTTCCAGAAAACTGCCTCGAATGCATTCCATGAACTCTTCCTCCAGACTACTTTTGCCAATTTGGTTTGCTCAGTTTATATGAAGATTAAAGTCCCCCACGATGATTGCATTAACCTTGTTACATGCTCCTCTAATTTCCAGATTTATACTCTGTCCAACACTGTATCTACCGTTAGGGGGCCTCTAAACTACACCCACCAGTGTTTTCTGCTCGTTGTTATTTCTCAACTCCACCCATTCTGATTCTACTTCCTGATTTTTTGAGATAAGATGTTTCTCTCTGTATCTCATCTTTTATTATCAAGGCTACCTCCAACAACGTCCCCACACACCCGCCACAAACTTTTCCATATTGCCTCACTTTTCCAAAAATCAAGTAACCTGGAATATTTTGATTGATTTTTGTTCGGCAAGGTTATTGAGGGATATGGAACCTAGCCGGGTAAATGGAGTTAAGATTCAGTTCATAGAATTACATAGAATTACACAGAATGTACAGGGCAGATACAGGCCTTTCGGCCATACATTTCCATGCTGGTGTTTATGGTACACACGAGCCTTGTCCCTCCCTCCAAATCTAACCCTATCTGCACATCCTTCGATTCCTTTCTTCCTTATGTGTTTATCTAGCTTCCTCTTAAATGCCTCTCTGCCAGTTGCCTCAACTACAACATGTGGTAGCGAGTTCCACCGTCTAACCACTCCCTGGGTTCTCCTGAATTCCCTATTTATTAGTGACTACCTAATATTTATGGCCTCTAGTTCTGGTCTTCCCCGCAAGTGGAAACATCATCACTACGTCTTCACTAACAAACCATTTCATAATCTTAAGACCTCTATCAGGTTACCCATCAGTCTTCTCTTTTCCGGAGAAAAGCGCCCCAGCCTGCTCAATCTTTCCTAATAGGTATAACCTCTCAGTTCTATAATGAGCCTAGTAATTCTTTTTACACTTTCTCCAGTCCCCCAATGTGCTTTTTATAATATGGAGATCAGATCTGTTCACAGTACTCCAAGTGTGGTCTAAGCAAGATCAGTCATGGTCTAAAGGAATGGTGGAATAAGCTCGAGGGGCCGAATGGTCAACACCTGTTCCTGTGTCCCTATGTTCCATCTGGAGTGTTGTTTGCAGTTCTGTAACCCACGACAGAGTAAGTGTATAGATGTGCTGTCCATAACATGGACATATCCCATAGTGCCTTCGCAATGACAGCTGCTGAGATACAGACCTGTATTACTGCTACCAATGACACAACACGATTGGTTACAGTAATCAAATTCATTTACATAAAAACTAACTGAATGATTTAGCTGTCTAGAACAGTAGTTATTAAATTTCATTATTTTAGAGAAAAACGTCGACACTAACCTTGAGAAATGCTCCGCCGAGCCCCAAAGACAACTAAAAGGAGAAAACATTAATTAGTTAAATTAACACCAACACCTTTAGACGATCAACATAACAAGCTGATTTTCGTGAATTGTTTTATGGATATTTCTCAGTGTGATTGCATTGGTGGCATTTTGGTCCGTTTCGGTTAAACTCCCACTCCAGAACTTGAGAGATTTCCAGATTTCCACTACCCTTTGTTTGAAAAAGTACTTCCTGCTTTCACTCCAAATGGTCCAGCTCTAATTTTAATACCATGCCTACTTGTTCTCGATTCCCCTCGATAACTGAATAAAATCAATCGAGACGTCCCTTTGTAAAACATTCCAATTACCCACGGCAAGTATTAAAAGCTGCCCTTGGGCCTAATGACACAAAACCGCATGAAAACTTGTTCAAAAAACACGAAGGGCCCATTTTGTGGCTGAGTGAAACCGTCAGTAAAAGACAAGGGAAAGCAACTGGTGTGGAGTGTGTGTGCAGACACTGTGTATCTTTACAGATCTTCACATGCGTCCACATCACGAAACAGAATTGCAATGAAAGCGTCGGAGCTCCAATATGGAATAGATGGATGCATTAACGGTGGGAATTGAGATTTTAAAAATTGCAGATTATGGGGTTAATGCTGAGCATAACGGACAGCTGCAGCACTGTGTTTGTTGAAGGGCGTTAGTCTCCAGCCACTGTGCAGGTCTATTTCTCAGTGATGTGGTGAACTCGAGCATACTGAGGGAGGAAGTTAAGTCTAAATAATGAGATGCGAAAGTTGTATGAATTTACTGGAAACCGATACTTTTACAAACAATTTACTCACTGTCACAAATTGCACAATCCGGGTGTCCTCGGCATGGAAGGAGGAGGAAAATCGAATGCCAATAAGTAAAGCAGCAAAAAATATTTCAGGCTGAAGTTAATTGCGACAGGAAATGTTCACAATGGACACCTGAGGTTTCAGCTCAGAAGCGCTTCACCTCAGACAAACAGGAAGTTAAACACTGACAGTAAGAGCAGAGCATCAGAACCAAGGATGTGTTTAAACACATTGAATGAAAATACATTGAGGCAATCTTTGTAATACGTTTCAAACAGAATAATTAATTTTCGAATGCCACCACAATTACAATCATAAAATTACACAACCTTGCAACGCAGAAGGAGGCCATTCAGCCCATTGTGCCTGTGCCAGCTCCTTAACATAGAAACATAGCAAAAAGGAGCAAGGGTAGGCCATTCGGCCCTTCGGGCCTGCTCCACCCTTCAAAATGATCATGGTTGATCATTTAACTCAGTACCCTGTTCCCGCTTTTTCCCCATATCCATTGATCCCTTTAGCATTAAGAAATATATCTATCTCCTTCTTGAATACATCTAATGACTTGGCCTCCACTGCCTTCTGTGGTGGAGAATTCCACAAGTTCCCCACCCTCTGAATGAAGAATTGTCTCCTCATCTCGGTTCTAAATGGCATATCCCGTATCCTGAGACTGTAACCCCTGGTTCTGGACTCCCCAGCTATCGGGAACATCCTCCTTGCATCTAGTCTGTTTAGTCCTGTTAGAATTTTATATGTTTCGATGAGATCACCTCTCATTCTTCTAAACTCTAGTGAATATAGGCCTAGTCGACCCAATCTCTCCTCATACGTCAGTCCTGCCATCCCAGGAATCAATCTGGTAAACCTTCGTTGCACTCCCTCGATGGCAAGGACATCCTTCCTCAGATAAGGAGACCAAAACTGCACACAATACTCCAAATGTAGTCTCACCAAGGTCCTATATAACATCCCTGATCCTGTACTCAAATCCTCTTGCAATGAAGGCCAACATACCATTCGCCTTCCTAACTGCTTGCTGCACCTGAATGCTCACTTTCAGCGACTGATGTACAAGGACACCTAGGTCTCATTGCACCTCACCTTTTCCCAATCTATCACCATTCAGACAATAATCTGCCTTTCTGTTTTTACAACCAAAGCGGATAAACTCACATTTATCCACGTTATACTGCATCTGCTATGTTCTTGCCTACTCATTCAACTTGTCTCGATCACATTGGAACCTCTTTGCATCCTCCTCACAGCTCATATTCCGCCCAGCTTTGTGTCATCTGCAAGCTTGGAAATGTTACATTGAGTTCTCTCATCCAGTTCATTGATATATATTGTGAATAGCTGGGGCCCAAGCACTGATCCCTGCGGTACCCCACTGGTCACTGCCTGCCACCCGGAAAATGACCCGGTTATTCCTACTTTCTGTTTCCTGTCTGTCAATCAATTCTCAATCCATGCCAGTATATTCCCCCAAATCCCATGTGCTTTAATTTTGCACACTAACCTCTTTGGTGGGACCTTATCAAAAGCCTTCTGAAAATCCAAATACAACACATCCACTGGTTCTCCCCTATCTATTCTACTAGTTACAGCCTCAACAACCTTTAAAGTGCTATCCAATTGTCCCAGCCGCCTGCACTTTGTCCATAGTCCTGCATGTTTTTTTCCCCGTTAAAGTATTTACCCAATTCCATTTTGAAAGTTACAAATAGAGTTGCAGTAACAGACTGATTCTCGGGCATTCATTTATTAATAAAATTGAATTCAATTCTGTTAAAATACATGCAGAGATGGAATCCCACCTTGTGTCTCCTGTATTTGATATAAGGCGACTTATATACAAACTGATTGGGAGAAATAGGAGAATATAATCAGCATCTTAATCGTGTATTATGCTGCAAATTTAACTGGGCCTTGAAACCAAACTAATTTATTTCTGAGTCCAAATTGTTAAAGTTATTAAAATGACGTTGAAACCACAAGATCTAATTGACATTTTCACGAGAAAGAAATCTATTTGTTCCAGTTTCCACCATTCATTTATCTAAAATGTCAAGTCACCTTGTAGCTCGGTTGGAAATGTAGTCAACTTGAAATTGTAGTAAGCAGTGAGGAGGATAGTAGCAGACTTCAGACAGACTGGTAATAAAATGGGCAGACACATGGCAGATGACATTTAATAGAGAGAAGTGTGAAGAGATGCATTTTGGGAGGAAGAATGCAGCGAGGCAATATAAACCAAATGGTGCAATTTTAAAGGTTTTGCAGAAACAGAGAGACCTGGAGGTGTATGTACACAAATCATGAAAGGTGGCAGTACAAGTTAATAGATCTGTTCAAAAAAATTATAGGATCGATGGCTTTAAAAATAGACATTTACCTGACGAAGGAGGAAGCCTCCGAAAGCTTGTAGATTTCAAATAAAAATTGTTGGACTATAACTTGGTGTTGTAAAATTGTTTACAATTGTCAACCCCAGTTCATCACCGGCATCTCCACATCATTTAAAAATAGAGGCAGAGAGAAAAGAAGCAAAGAGGTTATGCTAAACATTTATAAATCATTGGTTTGACCGCAGCTAAAGTGCTGCGTCCAATTCTGGGCACCACATTGTTGGAAGGCGGTCAAGACCTGACAGAGGGAGCAGTGGAAATTTATTGGAATGATACCAAGGATAGGGAACGTCAATTAATTGGAGAGACTAGAGACTCTGGAATTGTTCTCCTTAGAGCAGAGAAAGTTAAACGATGATTTAATAGAGGTGTTCAAAATCATGAAGGGTTTTGATAGATTAAATAAGGGGAATATATTTGCACTGGCAGAAGAGTCGGTAGCCAAAAGGTACTGATTGAAATGAATTGGCAAAAGAACCAGAGGCGAGATGAGGAGAATTTGTTTTTGCAGTGAGGTCTATCGAGATATCTGTTTGCAAAGAATCCCAATAATCCATAGTCAGTATCAAAATGTGCCTTTGTGCCTATTGACACAAAACAGCGTGAAAAGTTCTTCAAAATGTACAAAAGCCCCGTTTTGGGACTGAGTGAAACCGTCACTGAAAGAAAAAGGAAAGCAGCTGGGTTGGGTGTGTGTCCAAACACTGTGCATTTTTACAGATTCCCACATCTCAACACCACAGAAATGCAATAGAAGTGTCGGAGCTCTATTATGGGATGGATGGATGGATGCATTAACGGTGGGAGTTGATACGAAAACATTGGAAATTAAAAGCTTCATGCTAAGCCCAACGGGCAATTGCAGCACTGTGTTTATTGAAGGACATTAGTCTCCACCCACTCTACAGATCTATATCTCAGTGATATGGTCAGCTCTAGCATATTGAAAGAGGAAGTGGAGTCTAAATAATGAGAACCGAATGGTGTTTGAATTCACTGTAAACTGATACTTTTACAGACACTTTACTGACTGTCACGAATATCATAAAATGAGTGTCATCGCTTTGGAGGGCAAGATCCAAGATGAATAAGTAATGAATTTAAAAATATTATGCAATACATTTTGGTCAGAGGAGTAAGGAGGCCACGTATTCCTTGGAAAATAAGAATCAAAATGGGGTATAGGAGCGAAGGAATCCTGGGGTACAGATTTACAAATCATTAACAATAGCAAAGAAAGTTAACAAGACCATAAAAAGCAAACACAGCACTGGGGTTCATTTCTATAGCAATAGAATTGAAAAGCAGAGACATTATTTTAAACTTATACAGAACCTTAGTTGGACCACGCTTAGATAACTGTGCTGAGTTCTGATCGCCACATTTAAAAAAAGACGGATGCAGAGGCACTGGAGAAGGTGCAAAAAAGATTCACAAGAATGAAACCAGAACTGAGTGGTTACGCCCATCAGGAAAGATTGAACATGCTGGGGATCTTTTCTCTAGAAAAGAGAAGGCTGAGGGGTGACATGATAGAGGTTTTGAAAATTATAAAGTGGTTCGATAGGGTAATCGTAGAGAAGACATTCCCACTTGTGAGACAGTTCAAATCCAGGAGCCTAAATATAGAATAGTCACAATAAATCCAACAGGAGAAACTTCTTTACCCAGAGAGTGGTGAGAATGTGAAACTTGATGCATCAAGGAGTAATTGGGGCGAATAGTATAGATGCCTTTAAGGGCAAATTATATAGGTACATGAGAGATAAAGGTGTTGGAGGATATGCCGATAGGGTTAGATGATATAGGGGGCGAGACTCGCGTCGAACATAAACACCGGCACAGATCAATTACGCCGAATGGCCTGTTTCCATGCTGTAAATTCTATATAACATCAGACTGAAGTTAGCAGTGAGAGCAAATACATCAAACCGAAAACTGTGGTTAAACATTTTGAATGTAAATTCACTGTCAATCTTTCTGATATGCTTTCAACCGAAAGTTAATTACCACCAATATTAAAGGTGTAGTAACAGAATTATTCATGGGCATTGATTTATTAATAAAATTCAATTCTAGTCACTTAAAATACATAGACATATTTAATATTGCAACTAACATCTCCTAAGCTATGAATAAGGAGATGTATTTAGGGACAGCATTCGATCAGAATAGTAGAAATCAGAGGAAACAAACAGTCTCACGGCAAGAGGAGGACAATGCCTCAGGAAACTGACCATTCACAATTTCAGCTGGTTTGGGGCCCGGAATCGAAGTTGGACAGTCAGCTCTTTATTCCGAATAAGGTCAAGGGATCAGGAGGTGGGTCTAATGGGCAAGCTCAGCTCGGAAAGTACATGCGTGGAGATCGGAGGGAAACTAGAAAAAGGCTCAAGATCAGGGCTGGGTGATTGGAGAGCCTTAGGAGAGGTTGGGCGTGGTGATATTGGGAATTGTGGGATGCAGCAGAGGCACCTGAATGGATGGTCTTAATCTTAGTGACTTCGGTTATGTGGAGAAACTGGAAAAACTGGGATTGTTCTCCTGAGAGCAGAGAAGGTTAAGTGGAGATTTAATAGGTGTGTACAAAATTATGAAGGGTTTTGATCGAGTATGAAGGGAGAAACTGGTTCCACTGGCAGGAGGGTCGAGAATCAGAGGATACAGATTAAAGTTAATTGGCAAAAGAACCAGAAGGAGATGAGGATAAATTTTGTTCCGCCAAAAATTGTTATGATCTGGAATGGTGGTGGAAGCAGATTCAATAGTAACTTTCAAAAGCGAATTGGATAGAAACTTGAAAAGGGAAAAAATGCAGAGCGATGGTGAAAGAACAGGAGAATGGGATTAATTTGACAGCTCATTTAAATGCTGTCACATTCATGACGAGCCAAATGGCCTTCCTCTGTGCTGTAAGACTTCATGAAGTTCACGAGGTCCTCTTATTTGTTGTTGGAGGAGAGTGTGGAGGGGGCTGGGAAAGAGATTTATGGAGATTGTGTGTTGTGGGCAAAAGAAGCTGGAGGTTATCTTTGGTCCCCAGGGTCATTCTGGAGCAGCAGGCGGTTTTCAGAGAGGACATAGTGCTTGTTCTAATTCTGGGTCAGCCATATCTGGTGATGGATGGCTAAACCAGTGGTGATCCAGATATGCTCAAGTCTGCACCCCTTGGAATTAAACCAGCAGGAACGATCAGGATAGAAGAGAGTAAACGTTTTACTCGGGGCAAAGGCATCAACGGTTGAAGAACGGGAGTGGTTGAGAAGTTACACAGCCGCAGAAGTATGATGACAAATGGCGGGTCAAAGTCTCGGCAACAGGGAGTGTGAAAGTGTTTATTCCAAAGTTGGAACGCAGAAGTAATTTGATTTGAAGTAAGTAAGGAGATGTGGGTTATGATGGTTGCAAGGAAGTGACCGAGGCCTTGGCAGTGCACAACTCTGGGCACCACACTTTAGGAAGGATGTCAAGGTCTTGGAGAGGGTAAAGAGGAGATTTACCCGGATGATACCAGGGATGAGGGACTTCAGTTATGAGGAGAGATTGGAGAAGCTGGGGTTGTTCTCCTTAGAGCAGGTAAGCGTAAAGGCAGACCTAATAGAGGTATTCAAAATAATGAGGGGCTTTGATAGATCAAGTAGAGTGAAATTGTTTCCGCTGGCAAGTGGTCTGTAACCAGAGGTCACAGATTTCAAATAGTTGGCAAAAGAACTAGAGGGAAATGAGGAGAAATGTTTACATAAAGAGGTTTGCGAAGATCTGGAACACACTACCTGAAAGGGTGATGGAAGCAGATTCCATCGGAACTTTCAAAGGGCAATTGAACATGTACTTGAAGGGGACTAATTTGCAGGGTTATGAAGAAAATAATTCGGGTGTGTTACTAATTTGGATTGCTCGTTCAAGGAGCCAGCATAGACTCGACGGCCGAAAGGCCTCCTCCCACGTTGTAAGATTCTATGATTCTATGATTCTTGTCAACTTGAAATTTTAGTAAGCAATGAGAAGGTTGTTGGCAGAGCTCAGGAGGACATTGGTAGATTGGTGAAAAGGGGAAACACGTGGCAGATGACATTTAATGTAGAGAAGTGTAAAGTGATGTATTTTCGAAAGAAGAGTGAGAAGAGGCAATATAACCTAAATGATCAAATTGCACAGCGGGAGCATTAACAGAGAGACCTGCGGATTCACATTCACAAATCTTTGAAGGTGGTAGTTGGAGATTAAACGGTAAATGCCGACCCTCCTGCCAGTGGAAACAGTCTCTCCCCAACTACTCGATTGAAACCTTTCATTATATTTTTCTGAGCAACGGTCAGCAGTAGCACTGTGTTTGTTGAAGGACATTAGTCTCCACCCACTGTGCAGATCTATATCTCTGTGATGTGGTCAATTGCAGCATACTGAAGGAGGAGGTGGAGTCTAAATAATGAGAACAGAATGGTGTTTGAACTCACTGGGAACCGATACTTTTACAAACAGTTTACTCATTGTTACAAATGTCACAATTCGGGTGAACGGTATGGAAGGAGGAAGTAAATTGAACATGAATAAGTAAAGAATCTGAAAATATTGCAGGCAGAATTTAACAGTGATATCAAATACTTAGAACGGAAGCCAATGGTTTCAGCTCAGAAGCGCTTCACCTCGGACAAAGAGGAAGTTTAACCGCTGACAGTAAGGACAGTCAGCAGAACAAGAATGTGTTTAAACACACTGAATGAAAATTCATTGTGCCAATCTTTCTGATTTTCTTCCAACCGATGGTTATATTCATTAATTCTTTGAAAGCAACCACTATTAGAGGTGCAGTAACGGATATATTCTCAGGCATTCATTTATTCATAAAATATAATTCAAGGGACTTAAAATGAATAAAAATATTTAACATTGCAACTAACATCTCCGAAGCTTTCATTAAGGGAATCTATTTAGGGACAGCACTCAAACAGAATGGGAACCCCTGACAGTAAGAACATTGTAGCAGAACCAAGAATGTGTTGAAATATATTGAATGAAAATACATTGTGGCAATCTTTCTGATAGGCTTTTAACCGAGTAATTAATTAATTCTTTGAAATCCACCCCTAATAGTGGTGCAGGAGCACACTGATTATCAGGCATTCATTTATTAATAAAATTGAATTGAATTCACTTGAAATTGATAGAGATGTTTAATATTCCACCTAATATCTCCTAAGCTAGCAATAAGGGGATATATTAGATTGTGCCCCCTTGTTCTCCATTTCACCATCATAACTGAATAAGGTCTATCGAGAGGTGTAAATTTGTAACTAATTCCATTAATCCATGGTAATTATCAATAGGTGCACTTGGGTCTATTTACACAAAACAGCATGAAAAGTTGGAGATAAGGGGTTAATGCTGAGCCCAACTTGCAGCTGCAGCACTGTGTTTATTGAGGAACATTAGTCTCCACCCACTGTGTCGATCTGTATCTTAGTGACATGGTCAATTCCAGCACACTGAAGGAGGAAGTGGAGTTAAAATAAAATACTCGAGCTGAATGTCGCCTGAATTATTCACCAGAAATATTTAGTTGTACAGACAGTACACACGCGCTCATAAATATCACAAAACCCCTAAAATCGAGATGCAAGATGGAATAGAGAATGAAAAATAAGCAAGCAAACTGAAAATGGCCAGTACTGAAGAGAACAGTAAGAGCAGTTGGCTTCATGGCGGAAGAAAGCGGTTTCAACTCAGAGGAGGGTTCGTTCAAAGAAAGAGGAACTTAACCTCTGACAGAGGGAACAATGTCTCAACACCAACGGAATAACTAAAAATATATTTACTAGATTATCCACTGAATGTGTTAAAATGTTTCTTCTCCCCTTTTTTCTCTCTATCTCCCCCAAAGAGGTGTATTCACGAAGGGAGTTGCTCAGGGCCGCCCTCCAATACCCCACCGCATTATCTGCTCATGTCTGAGTGCAGGGGGTTGATTGACCTGAGGTCAGCCGTGGTGACCCCTGTCGAACTGCACCCTCCTAACGCGCATGCTCACTTCCAAGCATGGAACATTTCGTATCAGAGAATCAGAGAAGGTTACTGCACGGCAGGAGGTCATTCGGCCCATCGAGTCCGTGCTGGCTCTATGCATGAGCAATCCATCTAGTCCCACTGCCCCGCCAAAAATAGCAGGGCTCGTTCGAGATCAATTAAGATGCGATAAGGCGACACTTGGCCGATATTTCATTCAATGGCTTTGTGGCACTGAGCCCACTGGTATCGCCCCCACTCCACCCCGCCCCTCCCCCCCCCCACCTTGATAGAGATCAGCAAACTCAGCGGATGTCGATCGTGGAATTTTCCTTTTATATACATCTTACTCCGACACTGTAGACAGTAACTGGGCTATCGGGAGACCAATATCTCCCCTTTTCAGCCCGTCTCAAGGCGCCTCACGGGAGCGTTATCAAACAAAATGTGACACCGAGCCACTGAAGGAGATATTAGCTCAGGTGACCAACAGTTGGTCAAAGCTGCAGGTTTTAACAAACAGATTCTCATAGATTCAATTATCAAAGAAAAACTAGATCCGAGATACTTTAATACCGATATGAAGAGAGATTGTCCCCTCACCGTTACACTCCCCTCACCGTTACCCGCAGAGAATTCAGCACAAGCAAGCAACCGCTCTGAATGCTTTCCAATGTAGAAGGCTCCACACCAAATTATGAGATACCGGAGTTCGGACACCGCCGGGTTCAGTCTCACTCTCCCGCTTACAGTTGCCCACTCAGACCGGGAATTGGTATAAAATTGTTTCACGACTCACCAAACAGCAATAAAAAGGCGGTTGTATCCATTTACGAAGAAGTGCTACTTTGAGGCATGAGAGCTGTGAGGAACGGCGACTGAATCACTTGCTCCAACTCACTGAAGGACAAACCCGGAAGGTTTGAGAGACTGAGAGCGGATACAGAGGCTGGGTGGGAATGAGTTGGTCCCCACAATTGAAGCAACAACACAGAGTTTTGTACAACCTGAAATAAGATGTGGCTTGGAACATTGCAATGATCTAACATGGCAGCCTTTGACTATTAGACGGTGATCACAGGATGAAGGGGTGAGAATGGACCATGTACCCAGAAAACAGCGTAAATCATTTGTGTTTAGTTAGAACGATTGCTCCCATCATGGTCAGGATCTCTATTACTGGGAAGGGACCGTGTCCCACTTCAGGCACTCGGTGTCAGCATCAAGCACCCAAAATTCAGGCGCAGGAAAATGTAACAACAAAGTGCCTCAACCCAAACCTCAGGTGAGCTACTGTATCGATTATTGCTTTTCTATTTCCCAAAACAGCCCACCCGTGGGCTAGTTTAGCGAGGTGTTGTCCGCATTAAATTACAGACGATTAAAAATAAAACTGGAACATCCAAACCCGGCAGCAATTTAGTTCCACGGAAGTCTGGTATAATGAATGTAGATGGATATGTTCAATGTGACTCTGATATTGAGTTGGTTTACTCTCTCATATCGCCCTGGTAACGACTGTGAGAATGAAAATACCACCTCCAGCTTTCTCCAACCGCCAATTTCAAACCGTTTATCGATAATAGAACCGAAACACAGCGCTCCGCACAAACCCTTACAGACTCGGGCTTCATATTCAAGGATTCCCAGAAACACGGAGCTTTCAAATAAACTCCGTTACAATTAACAGTCAGTAATATTCCTGCCTAAATACAGTCCCTTCTCTCACAAGTCAACCCGCCTCCTTCCATTTCAGTTCCAGACCCGATTCGATTTCCACACACATCCCCTCCCAGACGGGTTCAGCAGTTTAAAAACACTTTATTCCAGCTGATTTGGAGAATCTCATGTGTTGGTGTTTGAGTTGTGACGCGGAGTTTCTGCGCCAGTGTTACAGTCTCACAGACACTCTCGCCCTGAATCTGTAAAAAGAAAATAACCGTGAACTGGGCCTGGAGCCGAACACATCCCCAGTTACAGTGAGGCCCGGACACCCCATTCTCAGTGTTTTATATCAGACAGTCTCCCACCTTCATGTTCAGCACTAGAGAGAGACAAACACACACTGTCAGTCTCACACTTCCAATCGGTGTGTCTATATCACGCTTGCCAGCATTATCTAACCTACATACACAGCACCAGAGACAGACAGACAGACAGACACGATGAGAGAGGGAGATCGAGAAAGCGGAGAGACAGAGACAGACAGACATACACAGTATCAGTTCCAGACTGACCTGTAAAGTTGCGTTTTATCCAGAAAGATCCCATTGTTGAGAAAGAAGGTGCAGTCTCATCTCTCACTGTTATTGTACCAGAGACAGACACATTATTAATCCCACACTGAGGGAAAGTGCAGAGAGTGAAAGAAAAATGGGCTGCATTTAACCCTCTTTTGCCTCTTCTACCATCTGCAGTTATGCAGCTCAGGGCCGTTCGGCATTATTCTCAGTAGAGCGAGAGTTTCACTCCGGTTAAATTAATCTATGACTTTTGCTGTCAGATATTAATCCGACACGGTCCCAACAAACACACCGACTCACTCTTTCCTCACATGTTTCTCCAGGATTGGTTTGAGAAATGCTCACATCAGTTTTATCAGTAAAGAGTACGAGAATGAACAAAATCCATAGACCCATTTCAGAGCCGCCCACTTTATCTCTGAAAGACTCTTTACCATCAAAAGATACCGAGAGAAACAGCAGGGATGGAAACATCTAGTTTAATAGTTAGAGATTGTAAAGTCAGTCTGGATTCCAGCGTTAGGCACTGGTGGAATCCCATCTGTTTTCCATTCTGGTGCCTGTTCCTGCACTGCCTGTGGACCCCATTCCCTCTGACCTTTCCCCCAGACCCACTTCCTTTGCTCAGACTCGGAAAAATTCCAATTGGGGAAAGTTTCCATCGATTTTTGTATTGGGAATTAAACCAGATATCTGCGCATGCGTGACTCAGCCCCGCCCCCAGCGCTGGTTGTTGGTGAGCAGAAGAGCGCATGCGCGCTGCCCTCCCCCAGCTCGGCCTGTGGGCGCCATTCCCTCAGTGAGCGGAAGAAGATGGTTTAAAACAGCCGGGAATGGAGAGATCACGGCCCCCGGGGGAAGGGAGCAAAGAGCAGCCTCGTTACAGCAGCTCATCGCTTCGGGACCGTGTCCGCAGATGGGCTCAGAGATCGGCATTGAGTCCGGGGGAAGGTCAGGGGGAGTCCGGGGGCTGTTTGTAAGAGGCGGAGTGGATCAGGAACTGGTCCCGGAACATGGAGTGAGCGGGGGAAGGGAGAGGTCATTCTCGGGCTGTGTGTGTCCAGGGTGTGTCCAGGGGAAGGGAGACAGAATGGGAAGAACCTGCTATTTAAATTCATTGCTGCTTTCTCTCCCCAAACCAGTAGTGAATGTTCCTGGTTTAGTTCCAGTCTCACCCTGTTTATTGTTATTGGACAGTGAAGAGTGGAAACAGAGCCGGACAGTCAGGATGTGGGGAGTTATACAAAGAGCATCAATTGCAGGCAACAGGTGAGAAGTGTGAAGGACACATTTTAAACAGCGGCTGTTTGGTTTCATTTGAACGGTTAGTCCCATGGGAGAGGGGATTAGAATCCTGACCTGTGCAAACGTCCCTGCCCCATCGGGTAGTCCCATTCATTTGTTAGTGGAGGGGTTGGGTTGTGTCTGGATGTCAATACATTGTTGTAAAACAGCCCAACACACCCGGTGTGCAGAAGCTGAGTGCTGCAGTACTGCAGTGGAGTCAGACACTGACACTGTTCGAATCGCTGTTTTATATTTAAGGATATTCAAAATAATTATTTACAGATATTAAACTGATCACTTCTGCATTTTCTTCCTCACCTGTTCTTGAGTTACCAGACATACGTTTCTTTCTACAGGCAAACCCGTGAAGGATCCACAATGAATGTGAAGTTTCGTCCACCCGAGGCACAAGGAACAGTGCAGCCAGCTCCTTCTCACACACAGTAAGTACATTATCACTCACAGAGCACAGAGACACAGACAGGTCATCAGTTCCACAGTCTCAGACAGCAGAAGTACTCAGTCCCACAATGATCCCAAATTCCAGAGACACATTTTCAATCCACAGTCAAACAGAGCACGTGAGGCAGACACTGTTCCATTTCCCCCGAACTCAGTCCCACTGACAGGGGGATACAAAAATCCAAGTCCAAAATCACACTCTCAGATTGTCTATTTCACAAAGGGGCAACATTAACCATGAATTAAATACCAGATAGAAATCACACATGGTACCCGATTGAAAGGTCCAGAATGAATCCCAATAATGTTCCTCGAGATTCCTATTGAATTCGAGCCCAGAACTCTCACACACATGTGAGTTTAATACATGCAGTATCCATTCAAATAGTGTAGCATGAGATACAAATTGCCAGTCCAAAACTCACGTACAGTATCAGATTGAGAAATGCTGTGACAGTGTAACCTGAGAAACAAATTAGATATCAGTTTATAATACACTCATAGTATGAGATTTAAAGATACAGTATCAATTCTGTTAGTCCAGACTGAGCTACACATTACACACGAGTCCAAAAATCTTATAAAATAAAATTTAAAGTTACAGTATCAATTCCTTCAGTGCAGACTGATCTACACATTATATACCAATTCACCATAACATTTTGAAAGATTCATTATCATTCACAATAGTAATCACAGAAATACACATTCAATACTAGTCCAAAAAGCACACAAATTATCTGATTAAAACCTCCAGCATCAAATCCTAAAGTGTATCCATATTTACAAATTAAATAATCAACGGAGAACTATATATAATTTAAAGTATTAAAGATACAGTTTCAAATAAGATACTGTAAACTGAAATAAGAATACAGAATGAATTCAGACTTGCACATTGTCTCAGAGACTGAATTACAGAATGAATCGCACAACGAGATACAGTAGCAGAGAATGATAGATACTGAATGAATCCCACACTCACATACAGCACCAGAGACTGGCAGATACAGAATGAATCCCACATTCAGATATAGCAGCAGAGACTGGCAGATACAGAATGAATCCATCACTTATATATAGTACCCCTGAGACTGACAGATGCAGAATATACACCAAGCTCACAGTCAGTACCAGAGACTGACAGATATAGAATGAATCCTACACTCACATACAGTACCAGGAACAGAATGAATCTCACTCACGCACAGTACCAGGGGCTGACAGATAAAGAATGAATCTCAAACTCACAAACAGTACCAGAGACTGACAGATGGAGAAGGAATCGCACAATCACATCACTGCAGACTGAGTTACGCATTACATACCAGTCCAAAAATCTCAGTGTCAGATTGAAAGATAAAGTGTCAATTCCACTGGTGCAGACTGAGCTACATATTCGATATATTGTTAATACTCATGTTATACTGAAATAAACAGGATCAATACCGTTGGTACAGACTGAGCAACACATGACATACCAGTCCACAAATCACATTAATGATTTGACGGGAAGGTATAGTTTAAATTCCATTTGCACCACCTGAGCTAAAATTATATAACAGCCCAACAACCTCATACAATATTAGACTGAAAGATACAGAATCAATTCCTTTAGTGCAGAATGATCTATATGTTACTCACCAGTCCAAAAATCTCTCACAGTGTTAGACTCAGATCTGAATTAATCCCATTATTGCAGACTGATCTACACATTACATACCAGTTCAGTAATTTCAACGTGAACAGATTGAAAGGTACATTATCATTCACAATAGAGTTCAGAGATTAAGATGTAATACTACTCCAAAACTCACACACATTGTTTGATTAAAGAAAATCAAAAAGTGCATCCATATTAACATATTAAATACTCGACAAAGAACTGTATATACTTTGGAGTGTTAAAGATACAGTTTCAAGTACGATACTCTGAACTGAGATAAGAATATGGAATGAATTCAGACTTGCACATTGTCTCAGAGACTGAATTACATAATGAATCCAACACTGAGATAAAGCAGCGGAGAATGGCAGATACAGAATGAATCCCACTCACACAGACAGTACCAGAGACTGACAGGTACATAGTTAATTCCACACTCACATACAGCACCACAGACTGACAGTGATGGAATTAATCTCACACTGAAATAAAGCACCAGAGACTGTCAGATACAGAATAAACCCCACTCTCATATACAGTATCAGAGACTGACCTCTACTGGACGTAAGCGACAACTGTAATGAGGGAACAAATTCACATTATCTGTCGTGGTTACAGAAACAGGACAATGTGCAATGTGAGGAAAGTTTCTGTCTGTAACTTTTACTCTCCTATTTTTGGACATTTTGACAGTGAAACATGAAGACAATTGATTCATAATAAAGTTTTTGTTTCATTCATTCGACAGTTGTGAATTTGCCCCATTATATTTCACTGTACATTGTGCAGTATTTCTCTCTGATTTCTCAGGACACGATTTACATTGCTCCTCTACCCCATTTAGACTCTTATTTTCCAAACAGTATGTGGCCTCCTTATTCCCCGTAGCGAAATGTAGCATCTCACACCTTTCTATATTGAAATTCAATGGCCATTTACACGGCCGTTCTGCAAGTTTATTTTGTCCCAATCTTCCTCAGTATTGACAATACCCCCTAAATCAATTACAAGAATTTAACACAGCATTACAAGTAGTGTTTGGTCAAACAAAATGTACTTGCAGCTCGTCTCCATTCCCAGTTTTTCTAAATCCCACCCGTGCAATATAATGTGAAGAATGAGTTTATCTTCTGTCCCTCTCTCATCTGTAAACTTCAATGAACCGGGGTTTGGGGACATCTACTGGCCGGAAGCAGAACTGCAACAGTTCGGAACAAATTGCTGAAACCGGACAATGTGCAGTGTGAGCGTGTTTGTGATTGGTGGCAGGTATTAAATCTGATTTTTTTTAACCCAACCATTAAACTTTAGTGTTTGTTATTGAACAGTAAACAGAGCCGGACAGTAAGGATGTGGGGAGTTATACAAAAAGCATTTATTGCAGGCCTCAGGTGAGAAGTTTGAAGGACGCATTTTAAGCAGCGGCAGTTTTGTTTTGGTTGAACGGTTAGTCCCAAGGGAGAGGGAAATATCAATCTGATATGTGCAAAGGTCCCGTCCCCATCCGGTAGTCCCATTCATGGATCAGTGCAGGGGTTGGGTTTTGTCTGGATGTCACGAAATTGTTGTAAAACGGCCCAACACACCTGGTATGCAGAAGCTGAGTGCTGCAGTACTGCAGTGGAGTCAGACACTGACACTGTTTGTATCGGTGGTTTTCATTTGTGGATATTAAAATGATTATTAACCGAGATTCAATTGATCACTTTTGTATTTTCTACCTCACCTGTTCTTGAATTACAAGAGATACTTTTTATTCCTTCAGTTAAATCCTCGAAGGATCCAGAATCCGTGTGATGTTTGCTGCACCCGAGGCACAAGGAACAGTGCAGCCAGCTCCTTCTCACACACAGTATGTACATTATCACTCAGAGCACAGAGACACAGACATGTCATCAGTCCCACAGTCTCAGACAGCAGAAATAGTCAGTCCCACACTGATCCCAATCCAACAGTCAAACAGAGCACGAGAGACAGACGGAATTTCCATTTCACAACGACTCAGCACCGCTGACTGGCAGATAAATATTTCCCAGTCCAAAATCACACCCAGTATCAGATTGAAAGGCACTGTGTCAATCTCACGTTATTTCAGCCTTAGCTACAAATTAAATACCAGATAGAACTAACACATTTTACCGATTGATAGGTACAGAATGAATCACAATAGTGTACTCCAAGATTCAAATTAAATACCAGCCCACAACTCACACACATTATGAGTTTAAAGATGCAGTATTCATGACAATATTGTACACTGAGATACAAATTAGATACCATTTCAGATGTTACCCATATTTGACTCACATATATGTCCAAAATCCTCATAGTGTCAGAATGAAATGTACAGTTTCAATTCCTTTACTGCAGACTGAGGTACACATTAGATGCCAGTCTAAAATTCTCATACAGTATCAGATTGAAAGGCACAGTATCAATCCCATTAGAGCAGACTGAGCAACACATCACATACCAGTCCAAAAATCTCAGTGTCAGGTTGAAAGATACAGTGTCAATCCCATTAGTGCAGATTGAGCTACACATTATATACCAGTCCAAAATTCGCATGCAGTATTAGACTGGAAGATAAAATATCAATTCCTTTACTGCAGACAGAGGTTCACATTAGATACCTGTCCAAAAATCACGTACAGTATCAAACTGAAAGATATAGTATCGATTTGATTAGTACAGACTGACCGACACGTTACATACCAGTACACAAATCTCACACAGTATCAGACTGGAAGATGCAGTATCAATTCCATTAGTGCAGACTGAGCTACACCTTACAAACCAGTCTAAATATATTGCACAGTGTCAGACTGAAAGGTAAATTATGAATTCCACAAGTGCAGACTGAGCTACACATTATATTCAGTCCAAAATTCACATACATGATCATACTGAAACATACAGTGTGAGTCCTATTAGTGTAGACTCAGCTACACATTAGAAACCAGTCCAAAAATCTCTCGCAGTGTCTGACTGAAAGTTAGAGTGTAAATTCCATTAGTACAGACTGAACCACACATTACATACCAGTCCAAAAATCTCATACAGTGTCAGACTGAAAGATACAATATCAATTCCATTAGCCCAGACTGAGCTACACAATAAATATCAGTCCAATAATTTCACAGTAAAAGATTGAAATGTACATTATCTTCACATAAATTAAGATGTAATCCTACAACAAAACTCACACACGTTGTTTGATTAAAATAAAATCCAAAAGTGTATCCATATTTACAAATTAATGGTAGATTAAAGATTTGCATACATTAATGAATTAAAGATACAGTTTCAAGCAACATACTGTAACCTGAAATAACATTACAGAAGAAATCCAGACTTGCACTTTGCCCAGAGACTGAGTTTCAGAATGAATCTCACACTGTGATAAAATACCAGAGACTGCCAGTCACAGAATGAATCCCACACTCACAGAATGTATTGGAGACTGATGGATATAGATTGAATATCACACTCACATACAGGCAGAGAATTAATCCCACACTCACGTATAGTCTGACATCTACTGGCCATAAGTGAGAACTGTAACAGAGTGGAACAAATTCACATCATCTGTCGTTGTTGCAGATTCAGGACAATGTGCAATGTGAGGAAATAGTTTCTCTCTGTAACTTCTACTCTCGTATTTTTTCATATTTTGTTAGTGAAAAATTAGACAATTGATTCATAATAAAGTATTTGTTTTGCTCATTCGAAAGTTGCCCCATTATGTTTCACTCTACATTGCGCAATATTTCTGTCTGATTTCTCAGGACACGATTTATATTAATTCAAATAAACTGAACTGAAACACAAATAAAAACAGAGCGCAAATCTGGAAGTTTCAATGACGGCCGTCAGAAGTGAAAGGGATAAAACATAGAAAAAATTAAAACCGAAAATGCTGGAAAGACTCAGCAGGTCCGGCAGCATCTGTGGAGAAGGGAAGCTCGGGTTAACGGTTCAGGACTATGACCCTTCTATAGATCAGAAAGGTTAATCCGACATAATTTAAATAAAGAACGGGAATCAGCGGAGGAAAAGACTGCAGAAAATCAATTAATTTCACTGAATCTGGGCAATTGTGTCCCGCATCCACTGTACAGATCAGCATAAATAATAATACAAAGGATCAGAGTTAAATTCAACGTTATGGGGGAAATACATTAATTTAAAACATTTTTAAATATAAATTAGACCCGTTTGTGTTTTGGAAACACTATCCCCCTGAACATCATCAAATTCGGTTCCAGTCTTGCTGTTTCTGAATTCAGCGTGCTGGGATTCAAACCTGTTGGAATTAACTGCTTGGAAGGCAGCTATACTCACCATTATAGCGCCTTATTTTACAAGGAGGGAGAAATGGAATGTTTCTGTGGAGTTTGGGACTGAATTGCTCCCTTTGGGTTTCTGGCACTTTAAACATAGACAATAAATATTTCCCAAACATCAGCCCCTGAACAGACACAACAAGCTGATGGAATTTCTCATTTATAGATATTAAATAAGAGTATGACAAAAGCGAATAGGAAGAGGTTAAGAAGAGGTCACAAAAACAATTAGGGAAGCAAACAGGAACCACGAAATCAAATGATCAAGGAATATCAAAAGAAATAGTAAATTGTTCCACAGACACAAAAATAACAAAATGAAAATCAGAATATCTTGAGGGTCACCCGGGGATTCACAAGATAAACTGACAGGTAACGTCAGCGAAATGGCAGAAATATTGAGGTTTGGGGACATCTACTGGCCGGAAGCAGAACTGCAACAGTTGGAACAAATTGCTGAAACCGGACAATGTGCAGTGTGAGCGTGTTTGTGATTGGTGGCAGATACTAAATCTGATTGGATATCTGAAGAAACCAATCAGAGCGTGAAAGAAAATGTGTTGTGTCATCACGCCCAATCGTCCAATCACAATCATTGCCTTCTCCATACCCTCATTACCATAGGGCTGTGGGGCTGCCTATTTAATCCGAGCTCGGAGCGGATTTGGGTCATTTCTGGGTCTGAAATTGAGTTTGAAAATGCCTGAGGACAAGAAAGCAGCTCCCAAGAAGGGCGCCAAGAAAACCTTGAGTAAAGCACCAGCCAAGGGCGGCAAGAAGCGGAGAAAGTCGAGGAAGGAGAGTTACTCCATCTACGTCTACAAAGTGATGAAGCAGGTTCACCCCGACACCGGCATCTCCTCCAAGGCCATGAGCATCATGAACTCCTTTGTGAACGATATTTTCGAGCGCATCGCGAGTGAGGCTTCCCGCCTGGCCCATTATAATAAACGGCGCACCATCAGCTCCCGGGAGATCCAGACCGCCGTGCGCCTGCTGCTGCCCGGGGAACTGGCCAAGCACGCCGTGTCGGAAGGGACAAAGGCGGTCACCAAGTACACCAGCTCCAAGTAAAACTCCACAATGTACTGAAAAAAAAACAACGGCTCTTTTAAGAGCCACCCACAACCTCTCTGAAGGAGCTGCATTTCCTATATATTTACTTAGGATTGTTCTAATACTGTAATATTATTCCAATCTTATTATGAAGTGATACTGTAACTGCCCCGTTGAAATCCCTAATCCATAAACTGATCCGCTCCTTCCCCTTTGCTTCGCTCTTAAAGCGTTACAATTCTGTCTCACTCCCTTCGTGTTTCGTTTAACTGGAAGAATCCAGTCTCCGAATGTTTACCAGCTGATGTGAAAATCCTCACATCAACAGCAAACCCACCCCTTGCAGAAACACAGCGGAATAGGGGCAGAAGGAGAGCTCCGTCCGGGTCCCAATTTTCACAGAAGCACTCCCGGCTCTGTGAGAAGGAACCAATCTATAACGTGTCACTTTTATAAAGACTAAATTGAAATGTGTTCCTTCACGGAATGCTGTGAATGGGGATTTAGTCCCGAACGGTACAGTTTGAAAGCGATGTGAGAATGAGACATAATTTAAAACAGATTTTAAACAGCGCCAGCGATTGGTGACGGGTACCGCTGAATAAGACAAGATACAAAGAACGGGTTTAAAATCTTGTGCTCAGGGAGAACATTGATCGAAATCCGGTCCTTTACTACACTGAAATTGGCGGGCTTTTTGAAATTCATCAAATTCCTGGTCTGACCGTTGAGGCCGGTAAATCCCGCCCTCTTCTGATTCGCAGCTATCTGATTGGTTAATGAAATAGGCAAATGAGGTGTATTAAAGAACAACCAATCAGATGACATTTCAGTCTATAAGAAGGGTCAATACGGAAATCATTCTTCATTCTTTGTGAAAGTGTTTGTGAGATTGTGGAAATGTCTGGAAGAGGAAAAACCGGCGGTAAAGCTCGGGCCAAGGCCAAGTCTCGCTCATCCCGGGCCGGACTGCAGTTCCCTGTGGGCCGTGTTCACAGGCACCTTGCGAAAGGGGAACTACGCTGAACGTGTGGGTGCCGGAGCCCCGGTCTATCTGGCTGCTGTGCTCGAGTATCTGACGGCTGAAATCCTCGAACTGGCCGGCAACGCGGCCCGGGACAACAAGAAGACCCGCATCATCCCCAGACACCTGCAGCTGGCCATCCGCAACGACGAGGAGCTCAACAAGCTGCTGGGACGGGTGACCATCGCTCAGGGCGGGGTGCTGCCCAATATCCAGGCCGTGCTGCTGCCGAAGAAAACCAGCACTGTGAGCTCCAAGAGCAAGTAAAGCGGCCAAGATTTAATCTGATAACCCAAAGGCTCTTTTCAGAGCCACCCACTGTATCTATGAAAGGGCTGGTTACTGTCTGAAGAGATGTATGTCATGTATAAATGCGTAGGCTTCAAGGAGATCTTGAAACATTTGCCTGAGGAAGGAGAAAATCTCCGAAAGCTTGTGAATTTAAAATAAAATTGCTGGACTATAACTTGGTGTTGTAAAATTGTTTACAATTGTCAACCCCAGTCCATCACCGGCATCTCCACATCATGTCTGAAGAGAGTCAGGAATCAATTTAATAAGGACTTGATTCCGATTGTAGAACTAACAATAACTTGTTAAATACAAATGATCCATGTCGGTCTGTTGAAGTACTCGCTTCCGGACAGCAGATGTCGCCAACCTCCAATTAATTGAAATTTGCAGTTTGGGGAATGTGACAAAATACCAGAATTGTCATTAAAGTGGGCGGGTGGGATACAGAAATAACAGGGACGTTTGATCAACGGCATCAAGAGGTATTCCGTTGTGTTCCACCCATTATTATTTACATCCCATCCTCCGACAACATTTGCTCGGTCTGTATTATTTTCCCCAGATTTGCACAACAGAAGCTGACTGTTGATTATTGTGTCAGCGATTGCTGAATCAAGAATGTGAGTGATATTTGCCCCTGTTATTGGATGTGATTGAGGGAATGATACTCTCCCTGTCGGCCTGTTCCTGCTCAGTGAATGTAACACTAATCTTTCTGATTCTGATTCTAGCGCTGACGGAGAGCAAGACACACATTGCCTCTGGATCTATTAGTGCGAGAGTTACATTGAAACAGCCTCTGACACTATAGCTGCAGGGGGAAAATAGACTGAAACGTCATTTGATCCGAGTCTGGTTCCTTACATCCAGCATAGGTTTTAGATCCCGTCCGATTGCACCTGTCCTTCAGTGCTGGACTCAAATGTCCAGTAAAGTGTTGGAGTGAGGCTCGAACTTTTAAACACCTGACTCCGACATTCGAGTGTTTCCAACCGATCCAAGCTGACACTACATTGGAAATGAGAACTTGTATCGCTCGTACCTTCCACCAGTGCACGAGTCCCTCTCTATGTCCCACTGGGGGTGTATGTACCTCATGTGAAAGAGTGGGGTCGGAATCAGAACTTTCTCTGTCTGAATGAGGCATTGGAGGTGATGAGTGTCAGTCTGGTGGAATTCATCTCCCTCCAGTCATGCGTGTGTGGAAATGAAACTGTCTCCGTTCAAATTCCTCATGCTGGTTAGTCTGGAATTGGCACTCCTGTACGTCTGGTGGTGAATCTTAGCCATAAAACGGAGATGGGCTCTGCTCCCATCTCTCCGCTGTTATGATTAACTGTTGGCCCATCAGGCCTCACCGTCTGACATCCGCTCCCTCCCCTCCATAAATTTCCCATTCAATCAACATTCTGTGAACTGCTCGGCCCTGCGATTTCAACCCAGGAGATCACAGCTCTTTCCATCGCCGATTTGGTGGCTCTGAAAAGAGCCTTTGTTGCACTTGGTGCTGAAGCCGGGTCAGGTTTAGGCGCGCTCCCCGCGGATGCGGCGGGCCAGCTGGATGTCTTTGGGCATGATGGTGACTCGCTTGGCGTGGATGGCGCACAGGTTGGTGTCCTCAAACAGCCCCACCAGGTAAGCCTCGCTGGCCTCCTGCAGGGCCATGACGGCCGAGCTCTGGAAGCGCAGGTCTGTCTTGAAGTCCTGAGCGATCTCTCGCACCAGGCGCTGGAAGGGCAGTTTGCGGATCAGCAGCTCGGTGGATTTCTGGTAGCGGCGGATCTCCCTCAGAGCCACAGTGCCGGGTCTGTAGCGATGAGGCTTCTTCACTCCGCCCGTGGCTGGAGCGCTCTTCCTCGCCGCTTTGGTAGCCAACTGTTTGCGAGGAGCTTTCCCGCCGGTCGATTTACGCGCCGTCTGCTTGGTCCTGGCCATTTTCTGAACAGATCTCAACACAACCTGAGACACAAAGACTGTTAATGCGGAGTCAGCTCTTGGGCCGCCTTATAAAGTGTCTAAGGGGATCCGCCCCTGGCCACTGATTGGCTTCAGTCCCACACCCTGTCAGGGAGGGACTGTGATTCGCAGGTTTGATCCGAGCTCCAACAGTCAGACCGAAACGGCGGGAGTTATTGGGCCCCAATTGGCTGAGCTGAAATTAATCTTCAATTTCAAAAAGCCCGCCAATTTCAGAGCATCAAATAACAGTTTCAAGAAAATCTCATTTCCCTCCAGCAATTTAAGAATCTCTCTCTTTATAATCTCCATTATTTCCTTCTCCTCAGCCCAAATCTCAGGCTGTTTCACATTCCGGTTCATTCTCTGATCTGTCTGTAAACGGGCGGGAATAAAGCCCCGGTCATTGCTTTCCGCAACCGGACAAAGTCCAGCTTCAATTTCAAAAATCCCGGCAGTTCCGGCCCGGTGAACCGCTCCTCAAACAGAAACTTCACATCGAACTGATAATTGAATGAGGGCAGGAAATAAAGACCGAGCAGAGAGGACACAGCGGGAGAGGGAGTGAGGAGGGATTTTACTCTGAGCGGAGAATGTAATGTCTGGGGAAAGACTCTGTATCCCCGCCTGTTCATTTATACCGTTAAAGCGGGAATTCCGCTCCTTCTCTCGGGATGGCCGAGAACCCCGGCCGTTGTTTCTGATCTCCCTGTACCGAGTGTTGGGGAATCTCCCCATACTAATTAAATATCAGAAACTGATTCCCCATCCCGAGATCATTCCTCTCCCCGTTCCCAGGTCAGTGCTCTCTCTGTGAGGCGGTGGGTGGCTCTGAGAAGAGCCTTTGTTTTGTGTCCGGTTTGAAAGGGTCGAGTTGTTCAGCCGCCGAATCCATAGAGAGTGCGGCCCTGCCGTTTCAGAGCGTACACCACATCCATGGCAGTGACCGTCTTGCGCTTGGCGTGTTCAGTGTAGGTGACCGCGTCCCTGATCACATTCTCCAGGAAAACCTTCAGCACCCCGCGGGTTTCTTCGTAGATCAGACCCGAGATCCGCTTGACACCGCCACGGCGAGCCAGGCGGCGGATGGCTGGTTTGGTGATCCCCTGGATGTTATCACGAAGCACTTTCCGGTGCCGCTTTGCTCCGCCTTTGCCCAGTCCTTTGCCTCCTTTACCTCTGCCAGACATGATGATTCTTCACTCAAATCGCTGCTGAATGAATAACAAAATTATGCTGCTTCCGTTTTTATGCAGCCTGCCCCGACCTGACTGAAACAGACACAGGGAGGGGAGGAGACAGAGTGAGATATTAAACAGAGAGGGGAGGAGACAGAGTGAGATATTAAACAGAGAGGGGAGGAGACAGAGTGAGATATTAAACAGGGAGCGGAGGAGACAGAGTGAGAGGACAGAGAGGGGAGGAGAGAGTCAGAGTGACGGACAGAGCGGAGAGCGGCCTCTGATCTTCCAGCTCCACCTCCAGCTTTCTCCACCCGCCAATTTCAAACCGTTTATCGATAACAGAACCGAAACACAGCGCTCCGCACAAACCCTTACAGATTCGGGCTTCATATTCATGGATTCCCAGAAAAACAGAGCTTTTAAATAAGCCCCGTTACAATTAACAGTCAGTAATATTCCTGCCTAAATACAGTCCCTTCTATAACAAGTCAACCCGCCTCCTTCCATTTCAGTCCCAGACCCGATTCGATCTCCCCACACATCCCCTCCCAGACGGGTTCAGCAGTTTACAAACACTTCATTCCAGCTGATTTGAAGAATCTCATGTGTTGGGGTTTGAACTGTGATAGCGGCGGATCTCCGCCAGTGTTACCCTGTCACGGACTCTCGCCCTGAATCTGTGAGAAAAAATGAACTGGGACTGGAGCCGAACACACGCCAGTTCCAGTGAGGCCCGGCCCGGACATCCCATTCTCTCTATTTTATTTCAGACAGTGGGGGTGTGGCGGGAATAGCGAATGTCAGCGAGTCACCGGGACCCTGGGTTTATTTGAAATGATTTCTATCTGAAATCTGAGCCCGGCCCCGGGACAGGAATCATCTGATTCCGGGATCAGCTCTTTTCTGAGAGACGTGGGTGGCTCTGAGAAGAGCCGTTGGGTTCAGATGGTCACAAGTTGCACTTGATATTTTTACTTCTTTTTGCCCGCTGCTTTCTTAGGCTTTGCTGACTTCGGCTTGGGCTTGGCCCTCGGTTTTTCCACCTTCTTCGCCTTCGCCTTCACTGTCTTGGGGGTCTTGGGCTTCTTCGCCGCCGCTTTCTTCTTAATTGGTGATTTCGCCGCCTTTTTCGTGGTCGATTTCTTGACCGCTGGTTTCTTGGCCGTTAATTTCTTGAGGGCTGTTTTTTTGGCCGCTGGTTTCTTTCCGGGAGATTTCTTGGTCACTTGTTTCTTCACCTTCTTCACCACTTTTGCCTGGGTTTCCTTCTTAGCGACTCTGAAGGAGCCCGAGGCGCCCGTGCCCTTGATCTGCACCAGGGAGTCTTTTTCCACATTTCTCTTGATACTTAATTTGATCTGGGACCGGAGCTTCTCCACATTCAGGCCTTTGGTCGCCAGAACCTTCTTTATCGCGGCCAGGGATATCCCCTTGCGATCCTTGCAATCCCCCACAATCTTGAGGATCTGTTCGCCCAACGGGGGACCGGTGGTCTTGGGTCGGGGAACCGCTTTCTTCTTCTTGGGAGCCTTGGGTGGAGCGGCGGCGGCAGGAGGAGCCGCTTCTGCGGCTGCAGTGTCTGTCATGTCCGGGAATCTGCAGAAAACCTCTCTGACGGTCAGAGCTGGGTCACAAATGAAACGAGAGGCGGCGGCACAGAGCAACTTAAAGGCACAGAGCGGACGGGGCGGAGACATCCTGCTGTCAGCTCCCGGCCCCTCCAGCCTCTCTGTGTTTCTCTCTCCTCTTAAACTCCCCGATTCCAATTCAAATCGGGCACTCCAGAGTCCCAGACTCGCCCCTTCCTATCTCGAACACCGGTATGTTTGCTGTCGAAAAACTTTCACCGGAATTAAAAGCACCAGTTTCGATTTAAACCCGTTTCATTGCTGCACTGATCGCGCTCTCTCACCCGATCGCTGACATGATCTCCGTTTTTCGGCTGAAATCTTGAATTGATCTGAAACTTTACCTTAAATTTCCACTTCGGAGCTCGGCAGGGGAGGAGGGCGATCCTTTGACAGGGATTTTTAAAAAAAAATACTCCAAATAGACTTGGAAATCCGGCGATGAGACCGGCCACACAAACACAGTGACATTAATCTAACCCACCCGCCCCTTTAACACACTCTCTCTGACACAATGTTCACATCTTCACATTCACAGGACAAACTGTTCGCCAGATTGACAATTCCCGGGACAGGCTTTCCTCCCCGCTCGGCCTGTGCTGCAGATTCTCGGGGGTTAGTTGTCGTTTCCCAGCTCAGTAACTGTTAAACACTCTGAGGCCAGGGCTCCTCACAGTGTCTGGTCCCCAGATTCAGGGGCAGGAGCCAATCACAGCTGTGGTTGTGATTATCCATATCTGGTTTTACATTATTACATTGTCTGCACACAGAAATATGTTTGGTTGAGGCGATAATACAAATAATCCGCCCTGGGCTCCTCCAGTCTCTCTGTCTTTCTCTCCCTCCTCCAAAACTGACTGACAGACAATAGTAACTGGTGTCCTATCCGTCCCATTCTAAACACCCAGAGACGGCCAGTTACTGAATAAATTCAACATTCATAGGCAGTCCAGTGTCAGACAGTTACAGGCTGTTTCTCTCCACCTTTCCTTACTGGACTGGAGACTGATAAATGCACCGTCCGACCGGCTCATACATAATAGAAGGGACAGTGAGCGTCTCACCAACAGCACCGGAGGTCTGTTCACAGACACAGAATCAGTCTTTACCTTCCAACAGGGTGTTCATATTACGCTCAATAACACTATCCCGCTTTCATGTACAGCGCTGGAGAGAGAGAAATACAGACGGACAGATAAAGAGACAGACAGAGACAGGCACACAGACAAAGTATCATTCTCACACTTCCTCTCAGTGTGTCCGTTTCACACTCAGCAAACAGTATCCCACCTTCGTGTACAGCGCTGGAGAGATACAGACAGGCAGAGTATCAGCCATACGCTTCCCATCAGTGTCCCTGTATCACGCTCAGCAGCAGTATTCCACCTTCATATGTTGTACAAAAGAGAGAGAGAAACTGACCTGCAATGTCCCGTTTTCACCCAGTAACAAATTGGAAAATTCTCCATTCCAATTGCCATTCCAAGCTGGAGTGACAGAAGATGCAGTCTCATCTCTCACTGATATTATTTCAGAGACAGACACATTATTAATCCCACTCTCAGGGACAGTGTCACGCATTTAACCCTCTCTTGCATGTTGTACCCTCTGAAATTTTGCAGCTCAGGGCCCTTCTGTATTTCTCTCAGTGACCGAGAGTTTCACTCCGATTGAAATAAACTGGGACTGTTGCCGTCAGATATTAATCCTACACGGTCCCAGCAAATACACCGACTCCCACTTTCCTCCAATGTTTCTCCAGGATTGGTTCGAGGAATCCGGCCTCCCGTTCCGGAGTCACAATTTTCTTTATCAGTATAGGGACCAAGAATGAACAGAATCCATTGGCTCATTTCACAGCCGCCCACTTTATCTCTGAAAGCCCCTTTACCATCAAAAGATACCGAGAGAAACAGCAGGGATGGAAACATCTAGTTTAATAGTTAGAGATTGTAAAGTCAGTCTGGATTCCAGCGTTAGGCACTGGTGGAATCCCATCTGTTTCCCATTCTGGTGCCTGTTCCTGCACTGCCTGTGGACCCCATTCCCTCTGACCTTTCCCCCAGACCCACTTCCTTTGCTCAGACTCTGAAAAATTCCAATTGGGGAAAGTTTCCATCGATTTTTGTATTGGGAATTAAACCAGATATCTGCGCATGCGCGACTCAGACCCGCCCCCAGCGCTGGTTGTTGGTGAGCAGAAGAGCGCATGCGCGCTCCCCTCCCCCAGCTCGGCCTGTGGGCGCCATTCCCTCAGTGAGCGGAAGAAGATGGTTTAAAACAGCCGGGAATGGAGAGATCACGGCCCCCGGGGGAAGGGAGCAAAGAGCAGCCTCGTTACAGCAGCTCATCGCTTCGGGACCGTGTCCGCAGATGGGCTCAGAGATCGGCATTGAGTCCGGGGGAAGGTCAGGGGGAGTCCGGGGGCTGTTTGTAAGAGGCGGAGTGGATCAGGAACTGGTCCCGGAACATGGAGTGAGCGGGGGAAGGGGGAGGTCATTCTCGGGCTGTGTGTGTCCAGAGTGTGTCCAGGGTAAGGGAGACAGAATGGGAAGAACCTGCTATTTAAAATCATTGCTGCTTTCTCTCCCCAAACCAGGAGTGAATGTTCCTGGTTTAGTTCCAGTCTCACCCTGTTTATTGTTATTGGACAGTGAAGAGTGGAAACAGAGCCGGACAGTCAGGATGTGGGGAGTTATACAAAGAGCATCTATTGCAGGCACCAGGTGAGAAGTGTGAAGGACACATTTTAAATAGCTTCTGTTTGCTTTCAGTTGAACGGTTAGTCCCATGGGAGAGGGGATTAGAAACCTGACCTGGACAAAGGTCCCTGCCGCATCGGGTAGTCCCACTCATGGATCAGTGCAGGAGTTGAGTTGTGTCTCGAGGTCACGAAATTGTTTTAAAATCGCCCAACACACCTGGTGTGCAGAAGCTGAGTGCTGCAGTACTGCAGTGGAGTCAGACACTGACACCGTTTGTATCACTGGTTTTCATTTGTGGATATTCAAAATAATTATTAACATGGATATTGAACTGATCACTTCTGTATTTTCTACCTCACCTGTTCTTGCGTTACAAGATATATGTTTCTTTCTACAGGCAAACCCTTGAAGGAGCCAGAATGAAAGTGAAGTTTCCTCCATCCGAGGCAAAGGAACATTGCAGCCAGCTCCTTCTCACGCGCAGTAAGTACATTATCACTCACAGAGCACAGAGATACAGACAGATCATCAGTTCCACAGTCTCAGACAGCAGAAGTATTCAGTCCCACACTGATCCCAAGTTCCAGAGACACATTTTCAATCCAACAGTCAAACAGAGCAGGTGAGGCAGACACTGTTCCATTTCCCCCTCACTCAGTCCCGCTGACAGGGAGATACAAAAATCCCAGTCCAAAGTCATGCTTTCAGATTGTCAATTTCAACAAAGGATAACTTTAGCCATGAATTAAATCTCAGTTACCCCAAGATTCCAATTGTATGCGAGCCCAAAACTCTCTCACACACACACGTGAGTTTAATACATGAAGTATCCATTCGAATTGTGTACCATTCGAATACAATTTGCAAGTCCAAAACTCATGTGCAGTATCAGATTGAGAAATGCTGTGACAGTGTAACCTGAGAAACACATTAGATACCAGTTTATAATAAACTCATTGTATGAGATTTAAAGATAAAGTGTCAATTCTGTGAGCACACATTACACACGAGTCCAAAAATCTTATAATAAAACTTAAAGATGCAGTATCAATTCCTTCAGTGCAGACTGATCTACACATTATATACCAATTCAAAAATGTCACCATATCAGGTTGAAAGATATATTATCATTCACAACAACACTGACAGAGATACAGATTTAATAGTAGTCCAAAATCATACAAATTATCTGATTAAAACCTCCAGCATCAAATCCTAAAGTGTATCCATATTTACCAATTAAATAATGAGAAAAACTACTTTAACATTAAGATATTAAAGCTACAGTATTGAATACCATAATGTAATCTGAGAGAATAATTATGGACAGATACAGAATGAATCTCACACTCAGATACAGTACAGAGACACACAAACACAGAATGAATCTCCCACTCACATACCGTACCAGAGACTGACAGATGCAGAAGGAATCCCAAGCACACATACAGTACTAGAGGTTGCCAGACACAGAGTGAATCCCACACTCAAGTATGGAACCAGAGATGACAGAAACAGAATGAATCCCAAACGGGCTGACAGTACCAAGGACTGACAGATACTGAGTTCATCCCACACTCACATACAATACCAAGGACTGACAGATATGAGTTCATCCCATACTCTCATAAAGCACCAGAGACTGACAGATGCAGAAAGAATCCAACACTCACATACAGTACCAGAGACTGACCAATACAGAATGAATCCCTCACTCACAACCAGTACCAGATGCTGACAGATACAGAATGAATCCCACAGTCACAAAGAGAATCAGGAACTGACAGTCACAGAATGAATCTCACAATCACACTACTACAGACTGAGTTACATTTTACATACCAGTTCAAAGATATCATTGTGTCAGATTGAAAGATATAGTATAAATTCCATTAGTGCAGACTGAGCTACATATTAGATATATTAGTAAATACTCATAGACTATTATACTGAAATAAACATTATCAATACCATTGTTTCAGACTGAGCTACACATTACATACGAGTCCAAAAACCTCATAAATGATCAGACTGGAAGATACCGTATCAATTCTGTTAGCACTGCCTGACCTGTACATTACATACCGGACTGAAAATCCCATACAATATTAGACTGAAAGATGCATTATCAATTCCATCAGTGCAGACTGAGCCACACATTATATAGCAGTCCAAGAATCTCATACCCTATCAGACTCAAAGATACAATATCAATTCCATAGCACGTACTGAGCTCCATGTTACTCACCAGTCCAAAAATCACAGAGAATATCAGATCGAAAGATTCAGTATCACTTCCATTATTGAAGACTGAGCTACACATCTCATTCCAGTCCAAAATTCTCATACAGTGTCAGACTGATAGATACAGTATTAATTCCTTTAGTGCAGGCTGAGCTACATATTACATACCAGTGCATAAATCTCATACAATAACAGATTGAGATACAGAATTAATCCCATTATTGCAGACTGAGCTAAACATTACATACCAATCCAATAATTTCACTGTGAACAGATTGAAAGGTACATAATCTCTTAACTCTATTGCGAATGATAAAAATGTAATACTACTCCAAAGCTCACACATGTTTGATTAAAGAAAATCGAAAAGTGTATCTATATTTACAAATTAAACACGAGATGAAGAACTGTATATAAATTAAAGTATTAAAGATACAGTTTCAAATTCGATACTGTAAACTGAAATAAGAATACAGAATGAATTCAGACTTGCACATTGTCTCAGAGACTGAATTACAGAATGAATCCCACACTCAGATAATGTAGCAGAGAATGGCAGATCCAGAATGAATCCCACACTCACACACGGTACCAGAGACTGACAGATAATGAATCCCACACTCACACACAGGAGCAGAGACTGACAGATACAGAATGAATCCCACACTCACACACAGTGCCTGATACCTGCAGATACAGAATGAATCCCACACTCACACACAGAGCAGAGACTGACAGATACAGAATGAATCCCACACTCAAACACAGAGCAGAGACTGACAGATACAGAATGAATCCCACACTCACACACAGTACCAGAGACTGACAGACACAGAATGAATCCCACACTCACACACAGTACCAGAGACTGACAGATACAGAATGAATCCCACACACACACAGTAACAGAGACTGACAGACACAGAATGAATCCCACACTCACAGACTGTACTGGAGACTACAGATACAGTATGAATGTCACAGTCACATTACTACAGACTGAGTTACACTTTACAGACCAGTCCAAAGATCTCATTGTGGCAAATTGAAAGATACAGTATCAATTCTATTGGTGCAGACTGGAAGATATAATTTAAATTCTATTAGCACCGCCTGAGCTCAACATTATATATCAGTCCAACAATCTCATACAATTTTAGACTGAAAGATACAGAATCGATTCAATTAGTGCAGACTGAGCCACACATTATATAGCAGTCCAAGAATCTCATCCCGTATCAGACTCAAAGATACAATATCAATTCCATTAACACAGACTGATCTGTATGTTACTCATCAGTCCAAAAATTTCACACAGTATCAGACTGATAGATACAGTATCAATTCCTTTAGTGCAGGATGAGCTACATATTACATACCAGTCCAAAAATCACCTACAGTGTTAGACTCAGATACAGAATTATTGCAGAATGAAATACACATTACATACCAGTCCAGTAATTTCACTGTGAACAGATTGAAAGGTACATTATCATTCACAATCGAGTTCAGAGATTAAGATGTAATACTACTCCAAAACTCACACACGTCGTTTGATTAAGGAAAATCGAAAATGTATCCACATTAACAAACTAAATGCTCGATGAAGAACTGTATATAATTTAAAGTGTTAAAGATACAGTATCAAATACGATACTGCAAATTGAAATAAGAATACAGAATGAATCCAGACTTGCACATTGTCTCAGAGACTGAATTACAGATTGAATCCCAAACTGAGATAAAGTAGCAGAGAATGGCAGATACAGAATGTATCCCACAACAGACAGTACCAGACACTGACAGATACAGAATGAATGCATCAATTATATATAGTACCTGGAGACTGACAGATGCAGAATATACCCCATGCTCACACTCAGTAACAATGACTGACAGATACAGAATAAATCCCAGTCTCATATACAGTACCAGAGACTGACAGATACAGAATGAATGCATCAATTATATATAGTACCTGGAGACTGACAGATGCAGAATATACCCCATGCTCACACTCAGTAACAATGACTGACAGATACAGAATAAATCCCACTCTCATATACAGTACCAGAGACTGACCTCTACTGGCGGTAATCGACAACTGTAATGAGGGAACAAATTCACATGATCTGTCATGGTTGCAGAAACAGGACAATGTGCAATGTGAGGAAAGTTTCTGTCTGTAACTTTTACTCTCGTATTTTTGCATTTTTTGACGGTGAAAAATGAAGACAATTGATTCATAATCAAGTTTTTGTTTCACTCATTCGATAGTTGTGAATTTGCCCCATTATATTTCACTGTATATTGCACAGTGTTTGTCTCTGATTTCTCAGGATGATTTACATTGCTCCTCTACCCCATTTAGACTCTTATTTTCCAAGCAGCATGTGGCCTCCTTATTCCCCCCAGCGAAATGCACCATCTCACACCTTTCTATATTGAAATTCAATGGCCATTGACACGGCCGTTCTGCAAGCTGATTTTGTCCCAGTCTTCCTCAGTATAGACAGTATCCCCTCAATCAATTACAGAATTTAACACAGCATTACAAGTAGTGTTTGGTCCAACAAAATGTACTTACAGCTCGTCTCCATTCCCAGTTTTTCTAAATCCCACCCGTGCAATATAATGTGAAGAATGAGTTTATCTTCTGTCCCTCTCTCATCTGTAAACTTCAATGACCCGGGGTTTGGGGACATCTACTGGCCGGAAGCAGAACTGCAACAGTTCGGAACAAATTGCTGAAACCGGACAATGTGCAGTGTGAGCGTGTTTGTGATTTGTGGCAGGTATCAAATCTGATTTTTTTTTAAACCCGCCCATTAACATTTCTTGTTTGTTATTGAACAGTAAACAGAGCCGGACAGTAAGGATGTGGGGTGTTATACAAAGAGCATCTATTGCAGGCATCATGTGAGAAGTTTGAAGGACACATTTTCAACAGTGGCTGTTTTGTTTCGGTTGAATGGTTCATCCCAAGGGAGAGGGGATTAGAAATCTGATATGTGCAAAGCTCCCCGCCCCATCGGGTCGTCCCATTGATGGATCAGTGCAGGGGGTGGGCCGTGTTTGGATGTCACTAAATTCTTGTAAAACAGCCCAACACACCTGGTGTGCAGAAGCTGAGTGCTGCAGTACTGCAGTGGAGTCAGACACTGACACTGTTTGTATCGCTGGTTTTCATTTGTGGATATTACAATGATTATTAACAGAGAGATTCAATTGATCACTTTTGTATTTTCTACCTCACCTGTTCTTGAATTACAAGGGATACTTTTTCTTCCAGAGGCAAATCCTTGAAGGACCCAGAATCAGTGTGATGTTTACTCCACTCGAGGCACAAGGAACAGTGCAGCCAGCTCCTTCTCACACACAGTATGTATATTATCACTCACAGAGCACAGAGACACAGACAGGTCATCACTCCCACATTCTCAGACAAGCAGAAATATTTAATCCTACACTGATCCCAATCCAACAGTCAAACAGAGCAGGAGAGACAGACGGAATTTCCATTTCACAACAACTCAGTACCGCTGACCGGTAGATAAATAATTCCCAGTCCAAAATCACACCCAGTATCAGATTGAAAGGCACTGTGTTAATCTCACATTAGTTCAGCCTTAGCTACAAATTAAATACCAGATAGAACTGACACATGGTACTGATCGATAGATACAGAATGAATTCCAATAGTGTACTCCAAGATTCAAATTAAATACCAGCCCACAACTCACACATTATGAGCTTAAAGATGCAGTATTGATGACAATATTGGACACTAAGATATAAATTAGATATCAGTTCAGATGTTGCCCATATTTGAATCACATATGTCCAAAAATCTCATAGTGTCTGAATGAAATGTACAGTTTCAATTCCTTTACCGGAGACTGTGTTGCACATTAGATACAAGTCCAAAATTCTCATACAGTATCAGATTGAAAGATACAGTATCAATTCCATTAATGCAGACTGAGCTACACATCACATACCAGTCTAAAAATCTCTGTGTCAGATTGAAAGATACTGTTTCGATTTGATTAGTACAGACTGACCCACACGTTACATACCAGTATACAAATCTCACACAGTATCTGACTGAAAGATACAGTATCAATCCCATTAGTGCAGACTGAGCTGCACATTAGATACCAGTCCAGAAATCACATTCAGGGTCATGCTGAAAGATGCAGTTTGAATTCCATTTGTGCAGACTGAGCTACACAACAGACACCAGCCCAAAAATCTCAGTGTCAGATTGAAAGATACAGTATCAATTCCATTAGTGCAGATTGAGCTTCATATTATATATGGTCCAACATTCGAATACATTATCGTACTGAAAGATACAGTATCAATCCTATTCATGTTGACTAAGCTACACATTGCAAACCAGTCCAATAATCAGATCAACTCATGCTGAAAGGTACGGCATCAATACCATTATTGCAGACTGAGTTATTCCTTACACACAAGTCCAAATACAGCACACAGTGTCAGACTGAAAGATACAGTATCAATCCCATTAATGCAGACTGAACTACACATTAAATACCAGTCCAAAAATCACACAGTGTCAGCTTGAAAGATAAAGTATCAATTCCACTAGCCCAGACTGAGCTACACAATAAATACCCGTCCAATAATTTCACAGTAAGGTATTGAAATGTACATTATCATTTAAAATAGTATTCACAGAAATTAAGATATAATCCTACATCAAAACTCACAAACATTGTTTGATTAAAACAAAATCCAAAAGTGTATCCATAATTACAAATTAACGCTAGACAAAGGACCATGCATTAAAGACACAGTTTCATGCAACATACTGCAAACTGAAATAAAAATACAGAACGAATCCAGACTTGCACTTTGTCCCAGAGATTGAGTTACAGAATGAATCCTACGCTGAGATATAATACCAGAGACTGACTGTCGCAGAATGAATCCCACACTCACAGGCAGCACCAGAGTCTGACAGATTCAGAATGAATCCCACACTCACACACAGCACCAGAGACTGACAGATTCAGAATGAATCCCACACTCACACACAGTACCTGAGACTGACAGATACAGAGTAAATCCTACATTCACACACAGTACCAAAGACTGACAAATTCAGAATTAATCCCTCACTCACACACAGTACCAGAGACTGACAGATACAGAGTAAATCCCACACTCACATAAAGTACCGGAGACTGACAGATATATTATGAATCTCACACTCACACACAGTACCTGAGTCTGACAGATACAGAGTTAATCCTAAATTCACACAGAGTACCAGAGACTGACAAATTCAGAATTATTCCCACAATCACACACAGTACCGGAGACTGACAGATACAGAGTAAATCCCACACTCACATACAGTACTGGAGACTGACAGATATATTATGAATTTCACACTCACACACAGTACCAGAGACTGAAGAGAGAGAATTAATCTCAAACTCAGAGACAGTACTGGAGACTGACAGATAAAGAATGAATATACAGTCTGACATCTACTGGCCGGAAGTGAGAACTGTAACAGAGTGGAACAAATTCACATTGTCTGTCGTTGTGACAGATTCAGGACAAAGTGCAATGTGAGGAAATAGTTTCTCTCTGTAACTTCTACTCTCGTATTTTTTCATATTTTGACAGTGAAATATTAAGACAATTGATTCAGAATAAAGTTTTTGTTTCACTCAAGCGATAGTTGTGAATTTGCCCCATTATATTTCACTCGACATTGCGCAATATTTCTGTCTGATTTCTCAGGACACGATTTAGATTAATACAAATAAACCGAACTGAAACAGAAATAAAAACTGAGCACAAAGCTGGAAGTTTTAATGGCGACCGTCAAAGGTGAAAGGGATAAAATAGAGAGAAAAAAATACCAAAAATGCTGGAAAGACTCAGCAGGTCCGGCAGCATCTGTGGAGAAGGGAAGCTCGGGTTAACGGGTCAGGACTATGACCCTTCTACAGATCAGAAAGATTAATCCGACATAATTTAAATAAGGAACGGGAATCAGCAGAGGGAAAAACTTCAGAAAATCAATTAATTTCACTGAATCCGGACAATTGTGTCCAATATCCACAGTACAGATCAGGGGAAATAATAATACAAAGGGACAGAGTTAAATTCAACATTATGGGGGAAATAAATGAGCTTTAAAAGTATTTTTTAATATAAATTACACCCGTTTATGTTTTGGAAGCACGATCCCTCTGAACATCATCAAATTCGGTTCCAGTCTTGGTGTTTCTGAATTAAGCGAACTGGGATTCAAACCTGTTGGAATTAACTGTTTGGAAGGCAGCTATACTCACCATTATAGCGCCTTAGTTCACTCAGAGGGAGAAATGGAGTGTTTCTGTGGAGTTTGGGTTTTGAGTTTCTGGTACTTTAATCACAGACAATAAATATTTCCCAAACACCAGCCCCTGAACAGACACAACAAGCTGGTGGAATTTCTCATTCATAAATATTAAATAAGAGGATGACAACAGAGAATAGGAAACGGTCAGGAAGATTTCACAAGAACAATTGGGGAAGCAAAGAGGAACTACGAAATTAAATTATCAAGGAATATCAAAAGAAACAGTAAATTATTCTACAGATGCATAAATAAAACAAGGAAAATCAGAATAGCTTCAGTGCCACAAAGGGATGCACAAAATAAACTCAGTGGTAACGTCAGTGAAATGCCAGAAATATTGAATGATTACTTTTCCTCAGTATTTACCCGGGAGATTAACAGGGTGAACATGATATTAGAGGAAGAGGTCAATAAATATATCAAGACATTTAAGTTAGAAAGGGTGGTTAAACTCCTGGTCCAGATGGATTGCATCTGCACATATTAAATGAAGCAAGGGAAAAGATAGCAGAGGCACTGTTACATATATAGAAAAAATCATCACAAAAAGGAATAGTGCCAGAGGACTGGATGACAGTTAATGTGATTCTTATAATTTAAAACAGGAGATAGAACAATTCCAGGGAACTATAGACCAGTTAACTAAAGGTCGGTGGTAGGAATGATCATGGAATCTTTTACTCAATGAAGCAATAGAAAAACATCTAGAAACCGAAAATATAATAAAGAATAGTCAGCATGGATTTCAGAAAGGGAAGGTTTAACAGTTTGGCAGAAGGTTTGACAGTTTAAATTACAGTTCACCATAACTTATCTGCTTATCAATTCTATTCCTCTAGAAATAAACCCCAGTGCTGTGTTTGCTTTCTGTGGCCTCATCAACCTGTGTTGCTACTTTTAATGATTTGTCAATCTGTACCCCTAAATCACTTTGCTCTTCTACACCATTTAGACTCTTATTTTCCAAGCAGTGTTTGGCCTCCTTATTCCCCCGAGCAAAATGCACCACCTCACAACTTTCTATTTGGTAACTAAATGTCCATTTCCTCCGCCTTTCAGCAAGTTTATTAAATCTTCTTGTATTTTGTTGCATTCTTCCTCAGTTTAGGCTACACCCCCAAAATTAATTACAAGCATTTAATACAGCATTACAACTCATGTTTGGTCCAACAAAATGTTCTCCATTCCCAGTTTCTCCAAATCCCACTCGTACAATATAATGTGAAGAATGAGTTTATCTTCTGTCCCTCTCTCATCTGTAAACTTCAATGACCCAGGGTTTGGGGACATCTACTGGCCGGAAGCAGAACTGCAACAGTTCGGAACAAATTGCTGAAACCGGACAATGTGCAGTGTGAGCGTGTTTGTGATTGGTGGCAGGTATTAAATCTGATTGGATATCTGAAGAAACCAATCAGAGAGTGAAAGTAAATGTTTTGTGTCCTCACGCCCAATCGTCCAATCACAATCATTGCCTTCCCCCATCCCTCATTACCATAGGGCTGTGGGGCTGCCTATTTAATCCGAGCTCGGAGCGGATTTGGGTCATTTCTGGGTCTGAAATTGAGTTTGAAAATGCCTGAGGACAAGAAAGCAGCTCCCAAGAAGGGCGCCAAGAAAACCTTGAGTAAAGCACCAGCCAAGGGCGGCAAGAAGCGGAGAAAGTCGAGGAAGGAGAGTTACTCCATCTACGTCTACAAAGTGATGAAGCAGGTTCACCCCGACACCGGCATCTCCTCCAAGGCCATGAGCATCATGAACTCCTTTGTGAACGATATTTTCGAGCGCATCGCGGGTGAGGCTTCCCGCCTGGCTCATTATAATAAACGGCGCACCATCAGCTCCCGGGAGATCCAGACCGCCGTGCGCCTGCTGCTGCCCGGGGAACTGGCCAAGCACGCCGTGTCGGAAGGGACAAAGGCGGTGACCAAGTACACCAGCTCCAAGTAAAACTCCACAATGTACTGAAAAAAAACAACGGCTCTTTTAAGAGCCACCCACAACCTCTCTGAAGGAGCTGCATTTCCGATATGTTTACATAGTATGTTTTTAATACCGCGATATTATTCCAATCGAAAACTGATGCTCTACGCCGTTGAAATTTCTGACCCATAAACTGAACACGAGTTTCTGATCCGCTCCTTCCCATTCGCTTTGTTCTTAAAGCGTTACTATTCCGGCGACGAACACACCCTGAATGACCCCTTAGCATTTCCATTATCTCTATGAATTCAGTCTCCCCACATTAAAAGCAAACCCACCCCTTGCAGAAACACAGCGGAGTCGGGGCAGAATGAGAACTCCGTCCGGGTCCGTCTTTTCACAGAAACACTCTCGGCTCTGTGAGAAGGGACCAATCTATAACGTGTCACTTTTATAAAGACTAAATTGAAACGTGTCCCTTCACGGAATGCTGTGAATGGGGATTTCGTCCCGAACGGTACAGTTTGAAAGCGATGATAAAATTAGCGATAATTTAAAGCAGATTTTAAAACAGCGCCAGCGATTGGTGACGGGTAGCGCTGAATAAGACAAGATAAAAAGAACGGGTTTAAAACCTTGTGCTCAGGGAGAACATTGATCGAAATCCGGTCCTTTACTGCACTGAAATTGGCGGGCTTTTTGAAATTCATCAAATTCCTTGTCTGACCGTAGAGGCCGGTAAATCCCGCCCTCTTCTGATTCCCAGCTATCTGATTGGTTAATGAAATAGGCAAATGAGGTGTATTAAAGAACAACCAATCAGATGACCGTTCAGTCTATAAGAAGGGTAAATACGGAAATCATTCTTCATTCTTTGTGAAAGTGTTTGTGAGATTGTGGAAATGTCTGGAAGAGGAAAAACCGGCGGTAAAGCTCGGGCCAAGGCCAAGTCTCGCTCATCTCGGGCCGGACTGCAGTTCCCTGTGGGCCGTGTTCACAGGCACCTGCGAAAGGGCAACTACGCTGAACGTGTGGGTGCCGGAGCCCCGGTCTATCTGGCTGCTGTGCTCGAGTATCTGACGGCTGAAATCCTCGAGCTGGCCGGCAACGCGGCCCGGGACAACAAGAAGACCCGCATCATCCCCAGACACCTGCAGCTGGCCATCCGCAACGACGAGGAGCTCAACAAGCTGCTGGGACGGGTGACCATCGCTCAGGGCGGGGTGCTGCCTAATATCCAGGCCGTACTGCTGCCGAAGAAAACCAGCACTGTGAGCTCCAAGAGCAAATAAAGCGACCAAGATTTAATCTGATAACCCAAAGGCTCTTTTCAGAGCCACCCACTGTATTTATGAAAGGGCTGGTCACTGTCTGTCAAAGGACTTGATTCCGATTCGCGAAACTAACAATAACTTGTTAAATACAAATGATCCATATCGGTCTGTTGCAGTACTCGCTTCCGGACCGCAGATGTCGCCAACCTCCAATAGATTGAAATTTGCAGTTTGTCTGGTGAATGAGACAAAATACCAGAACCGTCAGAATTGTTAACTGGGTGGGCGGGATGCAGAAATACCAGGGACGCTTGTTATTATTTACCGTCCCATCCTCGGACAAGTCTGCCTCGGTTTGTTATTTTACCCAGATGTATACAACAGATGCTGAATGATCAGTTGTTTATAGTGTCAGCGATTACTGAATAAAGAATGTGTGAAATTTGTATTTGGATGTGTGTGAGGTATTTATTCTGTCCCTGCCCGTCTGATATCTGCTCCCTCCCCTTTGTACATTTCCCGTTTAAGCAAATTTCTCACGGCCCTGCCATTTCAACCCAGGAGATCACAGCTCTTTCCATCGCCGATTTGGTGGCTCTGAAAAGAGCCTTTGTTGCACTTGGTGCTGAAGCCGGGTCGGGTTTAGGCGCGCTCCCCGCGGATGCGGCGGGCCAGCTGGATGTCTTTGGGCATGATGGTGACTCGCTTGGCGTGGATGGCGCACAGGTTGGTGTCCTCAAACAGCCCCACCAGGTAAGCCTCGCTGGCCTCCTGCAGGGCCATGACGGCCGAGCTCTGGAAGCGCAGGTCTGTCTTGAAATCCTGAGCGATCTCTCGCACCAGGCGCTGGAAGGGCAGTTTGCGGATCAGCAGCTCGGTGGATTTCTGGTAGCGGCGGATCTCCCTCAGAGCCACAGTGCCGGGTCTGTAGCGATGAGGCTTCTTCACTCCGCCCGTGGCTGGAGCGCTCTTCCTCGCCGCTTTGGTAGCCAACTGTTTGCGAGGAGCTTTCCCGCCGGTCGATTTACGCGCTGTCTGCTTGGTCCTGGCCATTTTCTGAACAGATCTCAACACAACCTGAAATACAGAGACTGTTAATACGGATGTGGAGATGCCGGTGATGGACTGGGGTTGACAATTGTAAACAATTTTACAACACCAAGTTATAGTCCAGCAATTTTATTTTAAATTCACAAGCTTTCGGAGGCTTCCCCCTTCCTCAGGTTTCACATCGTTCACCTGAGGAAGGGGGAAGCCTCCGAAAGCTTGTGAATTTAAAATAAAATTGCTGGACTATAACTTGGTGTTGTAAAATTGTTTACAATTGTTAATACGGAGACAGCTCTGGGGCCGCCTTTTAAAGGGTCTAAGGGGATCCGCCCCTGGCTTCTGATTTGCTGACGACCAACACCCTATCAGGGAGTGACCGTCCCGGGACTGTGATTGGCAGGTTTGTACCGAGCTCTGACAGTCAGACCGAAACGGCGGGAGATATTGGGCCCCAATTGGCTGAGCTGAAATTAATCATCAATTTCAAAAAGCCCGCCAATTTCAGAGCATCAAATAACAGTTTCAAGAAAATCTCATTTCCCTCCAGCAATTTAAGAATCTCTCTCTTTATAATCTCCATTATTTCCGACTCCTCAGCTCAAATCTCAGGCTGTTTCACATTCCGGTTCATTCTCTGATCTGTCTGTAAACGGGCGGGAATAAAGCCCCGGTCATTGCTTTCCGGAACGGGACAAAGTCCAGCTTCAATTTCAAAAATCCCGCCAGTTCCGGCCCGGTGAATCGCTCCTCACACAGAAACTTCACATCGAACTGATAATTGAATGAGGGCAGGAAATAAAGACCGAGCAGAGAGGACACAGCGGGAGAGGGAGTGAGGAGGGATTTTACTCTGAGCGGAGAATGTAATGTCTGGGGAAAGACTCTGTATCCCCGCCTATTCATTCATACCGTGAAACCGGGAATTCGGCTCCTTCTCTCGGCATGGCCGAGAATCCCGGCCGTTGTTTCTGATCTCCCTGTACCGAGTGTTGGGGAATCTCCCCATAATAATTAAATATCGGAAACTGATTCCCCATCCCGAGATCTTTCCTCTCCCCGTTCCCAGGTCAGTGCTCTCTCTGTGAGGCGGTGGGTGGCTCTGAGAAGAGCCTTTGTTTTGTGTTTGGTCAGAATAGGTCGAGTTGTTCAGCCGCCGAATCCATAGAGAGTGCGGCCCTGCCGTTTCAGAGCGTACACCACATCCATGGCAGTGACCGTCTTGCGCTTGGCGTGTTCAGTGTAGGTGACCGCGTCCCTGATCACATTCTCCAGGAAAACCTTCAGCACCCCGCGGGTTTCCTCGTAGATCAGACCCGAGATCCGCTTGACACCGCCACGGCGAGCCAGGCGGCGGATGGCTGGTTTGGTGATCCCCTGGATGTTATCACGAAGCACTTTACGGTGCCGCTTGGCTCCGCCTTTGCCCAGTCCTTTGCCTCCTTTACCTCTGCCAGACATGATTATTCTTCACTCAAATCACTGCTGAATGAACAGCAACTGATGCTGGTTCCGTTTTTATGCAGCCTGCCCTGACCTGACTGAAACGGACAGAGGGTGAGAGAGGGAGGGGAGGAGACAGAGTGAGATATTAAACAGGGAGGGGAGGAGACAGAGTGAGATATTAAACAGAGAGGGATGGAGACAGTCAGAGTGACGGACAGAGCGGAGAGCGGCCTCTGATCTTCCAGCTCCACCTCCAGCTTTCTCCACCCGCCAATTTCAAACCGTTTATCGATAATAGAACCGAAACACAGCGCTCCGCACAAACCCTTACAGACTCGGGCTTCATATTCAAGGATTCCCAGAAACCCGGAGCTTTTAAATAAGCCCCGTTACAATTAACAGTCAGTAATATTCCTGCCTAAATACAGTCCCTTCTATAACAAGTCAATCCGCCTCCTCCCATTTCAGTGTCAGACCCGATTCGATCTCCCCACACATCCCCTCCCAGACGGGTTCAGCAGTTGACAAACACTTTATTCCAGCTGATTTGAAGAATCTCATGTGTTGGGGTTTGAATTGTGATAGCGGCGGATCTCCGCCAGTTTTACCCTGTCACGGACTCTCGCCCTGAATCTGTGAGAAAAAATGAACTGGGACTGGAGCCGAACACACGCCAGTTCCAGTGAGGCCCGGCCCGGACATCCCATTCTCTCTATTTTATTTCAGACAGTGGGGGTCGGGCGGGGATAGCGAATGTCAGCGAGTCACCGGGACCCTGGGTTTATTTGAAATGATTTCTATCTGAAATCTGAGCCCGGCCCCGGGACAGGAATCATCTGATTCCGGGATCAGCTCTTTTCTGAGAGACGTGGGTGGCTCTGAGAAGAGCCGTTGGGTTCAGATGGTCACAAGTTGCACTTGATTTTTTACTTCTTTTTGCCCGCTGCTTTCTTAGGCTTTGCTGACTTCGGCTTGGGCTTGGCCCTCGGTTTTTCCACCTTCTTCGCCTTCGCCTTCACTGTCTTGGGGGTCTTGGGCTTCTTAGCCGCCGCTTTCTTCTTAATTGGTGATTTCGCCGCCTTTTTCGTGGTCGATTTCTTGACCGCTGGTTTCTTGGCCGTTAATTTCTTGAGGGCTGTTTTTTTGGCCGCTGGTTTCTTTTCGGGAGATTTCTTGGTCACTTGTTTCTTCACCTTCTTTACCACTTTTGCCTGGGTTTCCTTCTTAGCGACTCTGAAGGAGCCCGAGGCGCCCGTGCCCTTGATCTGCACCAGGGAGCCTTTTTCCACATTTCTCTTGATACTTAATTTGATCTGGGACCGGAGCTTCTCCACATCCAGGCCTTTGGTAGCCAGAACCTTCTTTATCGCGGCCAGGGATATCCCCTTGCGATCATTGCAATCCGCCACAATCTTGAGGATCTGTTCTCCCAACGGGGGACCGGTGGACTTGGGTCTGGGAACCGCCTTCTTCTTCTTGGGAGCCTTGGGTGGAGCGGCGGCGGCAGGAGGTGCCGTTTCGGCGGCTGCAGTGTCTGTCATGTCCGGGAATCTGTAGAAAATCTCTCTGACAGTCAGAGCTGGGTCAGAAATGAAACGAGAGGCGGCGGCACAGAGCAACTTAAAGGCACAGAGCGGACGGGGCGGAGACATCCTGCTGTCAGCTCCCGGCCCCTCCAGCCTCTCTGTGTTTCTCTCTCCTCTTAAACTCCCCGATTCCAATTCAAATCGGGCACTCCAGAGTCCCAGACTCGCCCCTTCCTATCTCTAACACCGGTATGTTTGCTGTCGAAAAACTTTCACCGGAATTAAAAACACCAGTTTCGATTTAAACCCGTTTCATTGCTGCACTGATCGCGCTCTCTCACCCGATCGCTGACATGATCTCCGTTTTTCGGCTGAAATCTTGAATTGATCTGAAACTTTACCTTAAATTTCCACTTCGGAGCTCGGCAGTGGAGGAGGGCGTTCCTTTGACAGGGATTTTTTAAAATTTTACTCAAAATAGACTTGGAAATCCGGCGATGAGACCGGCCACACAAACACAGTGACATTAATCTAACCCGCCCGCCCCTTTAACACACTCTCTCTGACACAATGTTCACATCTTCACATTCACAGGACAAACTGTTCGCCAGATTGACAATTCCCGGGACAGGCTTTCCTCCCCGCTCGGCCTGTGCTGCAGATTCTCGGGGGTTAGTTGTAGTTTCCCAGCTCAGTAACTGTTAAACACTGTGAGGCCGGCGCTCCTCACAGTGTCTGGTCCCCAGATTCAGGGGCAGGAGCCAATCACAGCTGTGGATGTGATAATCCACATCTGGTTTTACATTATTATATTGATCCACACCGAAATATGTTTGATTAAGATGAAAATACAAATTATCCGCTCTGGGCTCCTCCAATCTCTCTGTGTCTCTCTCTCCTACTAAACTGACTGACAGACAATCGTAACTGGTGTCCTATCCGTCCCGTTCTCAATACCCAGAGACGGCTAGTTACTGAATAAATTCAACATTCATAGGCAGTCCAGTGTCAGACAGTTACAGGCTGTTTCTCTCCAACTTTCCTTACTGGACTGGAGACAGGTAAATGCACCGTCAGACCGGAGCATACATAATAGAAGGGACAGTGACCGTCTCACCAACAGAACCGGAGGTCTGTTCACAGACACAGAATCAGTCTTTACCTTGCAACAGGGTGTTCATATTACGCTCAGTAACAGTATCCTGCTTTCATGTACAGCACTAGAGAGAGAAAGACAGACCGACAGATAAACAGAGAGAGAGACATGCACACAGACACAGTATCAGTCTCACACTTCCTATCAGTGTGTCCGTTTCACGCTCAGTAACAGTATCCCACCTTCATGTGCAGCGCTAGTGAGAGAGATACAGAGAGGCACAATATCAGTCTCACATTCCCACCAGTGTGTCCGTTTCACACTCAGAATGGGAAGAACCTGCTATTTAAAATCATTGCTGCTTTCTCCCCCCAAACCAATAGTGAATGTTCCTGGTTTAGTTCCAGTCTCACTCTGTGGTTGGACAGTGAAGAGTGGAAACAGAGCCGGACAGTCAGGATGTGGGGAGTTATACAAAGAGCATCCATTGAAGGCACCAGGTGAGAAGTGTGAAGGATACATTTTAAACAGCGGCTGTTGGGTTTCGGTTGAAAGGTTAGTCCCATGGGAGAGGGGATCAGAAACCTGACCTGCACAAAGGTCCCTGCCCTCTCACACTCACATACAGTTCCACGGACTGAGAAATACAGAATGAATCCCACACTCACACACAGTACCAGAGAGTGAGAGATACAGAATGAATCCCACACTCACACACAGCACCAGAGACTGACAGATACAGAATGAATCCCACACTCATACACAGGACCTGAGACTGACAGATACAGAATGAATCCCACACTCACACACAGGACCAGAGACTGAGATTCAGAATTGCTGCTTTACTCGGTCATCATCCTTTGAATCTATTGGGGAAATTGAAAGAAAGTCAGTGAAACCGCCCCATTTTAATGTTTGTCTCTGTAGAATTTACGACCCAATAAAGTGAACACGGGTCCGGGGTCCGTTCAATGCCCCTTTTGCTTTGCTCTTGCTCTCATTCAGATTTACACCGTCCCCGGTTGTCACGTTAACAATCACTTTCAGGGCTAAGAATCAGAATTCAGTTCCTTCCTCTTTCTCACTGCGGAGCCAATCTCTGAAATAATTAATTACTGATATTAATATCCCGCATATTAGCAGCACGTTCCCGCAGTGTAACAATCCAGAATGAACGTCTTGGAGAAAATATGCTCATTTTCAGGCTTCGTCAATGATTCCGTTTTCAGGACACGGCTCCTGTTCAGTCCCTGCAACGGAATCAATCGATAACCTGTAATTTGTTATTTTTACAGGTAGAAGTGAAATTTGTCCATATCAGCAATCTATGAATGGGGTTTTATTCCGCAAGTTATGGACAATGTGTTTTTAAAACAGCGCTAGGAATCTGGGACGTGTAATACGGAATAACATTATTACAAAGAGATTTTAAGTCTTTGTCTGAAAACGACATGTCCGAGTAATTCACTGATTTCATTCACTGAAATTGGCGGCCTTTTTCAAATTTTAAAAAATCGGTCAATTCTGGCCAATAAATTGCTCTGTTTTCTTATTGACGTCTTTCCGATTGGTGAAGGAAATTAGTTTTCAAGCAAAGCAACCAATGAGAAGAAGCCTCAGTTTGGAGCGGGCTTTGAGAGTTGGGCCTGTGGTAATTCCAGGTCCCCAATGACTGAGCTCAAACGGTTCAATTTCACAAACCCTCTCAGTATCAGTGTCAGAAACAACCGTCAGAGGGAAAATCCATATCACAAACTGGGCCCTTATCACAGCGGCTCAGCTTAACCTGTTCTCCCATGGAAACCCCCGGTCCCACATCACAACATCTGACTGATAAATAGAACCAAAACAGAGCGAATGGAGTGAAGGAGCATTTCACTGAGGGGGGAAATGCAGGTCCGGGTAAACTCACTTGTAACGTTCCCTGGACAATTCAGTGCACTCATGAAGGGAAATTTTCCTCTCAGTAACCGGTGCAGCACGCCGCCGATCCCACGTCACCGTACTGTGTGTTCCAGAAAACTCCTTAATTATAAAACTATTCCCGAGCCCCATATATCCCGCACCAGTTCCCAGGTCAGTGTTCTCTCTGTGAGGCGGTGGGTGGCTCTTAGAAGAGCCTTTGTTTTGTGTTCGGTTTGAAAGTGTCGAGTTGTTCAGCCGCCGAATCCATAGAGAGTGCGGCCCTGCCGTTTCAGAGCGTACACCACATCCATGGCAGTGACCGTCTTGCGCTTGGCGTGTTCAGTGTAGGTGACCGCGTCCCTGATCACATTCTCCAGGAAAACCTTCAGCACCCCGCGGGTTTCCTCGTAGATCAGACCCGAGATCCGCTTGACACCGCCACGGCGAGCCAGGCGGCGGATGGCTGGTTTGGTGATCCCCTGGATGTTATCACGAAGCACTTTCCGGTGCCGCTTGGCTCCTCCTTTGCCCAGTCCTTTTCCTCCTTTACCTCTGCCAGACATGATGATTTTTCACTCAGATCGCTGCTGAATGAAAAACTCTCGCCTTTCTTCTCCATTTATAAAGCCCGCCCCGACCTGGTTGAGAAAGGCACATTATCGGAGAGGCCGGGGAGGAGTGTTTGAATGACAGACAGAGCATGAAGTGCGGGAGGGGAGGAGACTGGCTCAGAATGACGGACAAGTGGACGTGTCACTTCAAGCTCCGCCTCCAGGAATTAGTCACCGTCCTTTATAAAATTTTCACCAGCATCAAATCAAATGCGAAATATAAATTCAGACACAATTCTTACAGACTCCGGCTTAATATTCAAGGATTGCTCGAAAAAAAAGGCGGAAAATACAATTTAAATTCAATAATTGAGGCACACTACAGTTCCAATACAATCACTATCATAACAGAATCAATCAGTGCCGCTCCGGGACCGTTGGAAGAGGGAGTTTTAGTTTTCAGATTTGTACCTGACAGAAGGCGACCAAAAGTTCAATAAACTTGAATCGGTGTGGAAGGCACCCGATACCTTTCCGTGCTTGGGTCAGTATGGGACTGGATAGATTCAGGCACCGGGATGGATGGAGAATTATCCTGTGTGGGGACTGGATTCAGGGACCGGGATGGACAGAGACTTGTCCCTGGCCACTGTGTGAAGCGGAATCTTGAACTTCGCAACCTTGGCGTCCAATTTGACCCTGAGATGAGCATCCGGCCCCATATCCGAACCACCACCAAGACTGCCAACTTCCACCACCGAAACATCGCGCGTCTACCGCCCCCCGCCTCAGCTGTTCTGGTGCTGAAACCCTCACCCACGCCCTTGTTACCTCCAGACTTGGCTCTTCCAATGCTCTCCTGGTCAGCCTCCTATTTTACGCCCTTTGAAATCTTCAACTCCTCCAAAACTCCGTTCCCCTATCCAAACTCGCACCAAGACCCGTTCACCTATCACCCATGTGCTCGGTGACTTACATTGGCTCACATTCCTTTAACCGCTGTAGTGATGTAATATATTAACGTAGACAGGGGATAACTGTAATCAATAGGTCAGTCTCTTCAGACAGTAACCAGCCCTTTCACAGATACAGTGGGTGGCTCTGAAAAGAGCCTTTGGGTTATCAGATTAAATCTTGGCCGCTTTATTTGCTCTTGGTGCTCACAGTGCTGGTTTTCTTCGGCAGCAGCACGGCCTGGATATTGGGCAGCACCCCGCCCTGAGCGATGGTCACCCGTCCCAGCAGCTTGTTGAGCTCCTCGTCGTTGCGGATGGCCAGCTGCAGGTGTCTGGGGATGATGCGGGTCTTCTTGTTGTCCCGGGCCGCGTTGCCGGCCAGCTCGAGGATTTCAGCCGTCAGATACTCGAGCACAGCAGCCAGATAGACCGGGGCTCCGGCACCCACACGTTCAGCGTAGTTCCCCTTTCGCAGGAGCCTGTGAACACGGCCCACAGGGAACTGCAGTCCGGCCCGGGATGAGCGAGACTTGGCCTTGGCCCGAGCTTTACCGCCGGTTTTTCCTCTTCCAGACATTTCGACAATCTCACAAACACTTTCACAAAGAATGAAGAAATCCTCCCGCACTCGCCCTTCTTATACCTTCTGGAGGAGTACAGTGGGGGCAATTATGATTGGTCCATCTGTTCTCAATCTCATTGGTTGAACGCACAGACCAATCAGAGAGCTATTTTATTCACCAATCAACAGCCGGCCATGAGAAAAGGCGGAAAATCCCGAAGGGAACCGTTTTTTTCAAATTTGAAAAGCCCGCCAATATATTTGTAACACAAGAAGCGGATTTAGTAAATAATGTCGCCTTAAGACAAAGGTTGAATAATTTCTCTCCTTTTACTCTGTTTTTCCACATTTCCCGTCACAACTTCCAGAATCATTTACAATCCGGTTAAAATCCGGCTTCTTTCACCGTTCGCTTTCAATCCGGCGGGAATAAAGTCCCATTTTGTAACGGGACAGATTCCAGCTCAATCTTTGTAAAAGTAACAAACCACAGATTGTGGATTGATCCCTGTTCACATGAGCTGCAGCGCGATCGAAACCGGAGCTGAGACTCCTGGTGTAAAGTGTCGAACAGTGACAGAGCCTTTAGACTATTCTGTACTCGGTGTGAATTCCCTTTCAGGGTTGCTGTTTTACAAAGGATTGCGGTTCTGAAAGTGATATTCCCGAATAATGAACAAACAAACGTGAAAAGGAGACAGAAATGACTGAAGTCTCATCCACCGCCTCAAAACGGCTCTGATGGGGCAGACACGGGGGAAGGGGTGGAAAATGAACGGGAATGAGAGGATCAGGGACACGTTTTTGGTTATTGGGACTAAATAAAAAAGCGACACACAGATTAAAGCAGGCTGTGATTATGAGAATCTTCCAGATTTCAAGAGAAACTACAAAAACACAAGAGTTATAGAGAGACAGTTAGTATCAAACTATCTACAGTAAAATGATTCCATACAGAGGTGTCGGTACAGCGTCTTCCGAGAGACTGTGGGTGGCTCTTAAAAGAGCCTTTGTGTTTATTTTTTTTCAGTACATTGTGGAGTTTTACTTGGAGCTGGTGTACTTGGTCACCGCCTTTGTCCCTTCCGACACGGCGTGCTTGGCCAGTTCCCCGGGCAGCAGCAGGCGCACGGCGGTCTGGATCTCCCGGGAGCTGATGGTGTGCCGTTTATTATAATGGGCCAGGCGGGAAGCCTCACCCGCGATGCGCTCGAAAATATCGTTCACAAAGGAGTTCATGATGCTCATGGCCTTGGAGGAGATGCCGGTGTCGGGGTGAACCTGCTTCATCACTTTGGACGTAGATGGAGTAACTCTCCTTCCTCGACTTTCTCCGCTTCTTGCCGCCCTTGGCTGGTGCTTTATTCAAGGTTTTCTTGGCGCCCTTCTTGGAAGCTGCTTTCTTGTCCTCAGGCATTTTCAACTGAATTTCAGACCCAGAAATGACCCAAATCCGCTCCGAGCTCGGATTAAATAGGCAGCCCCACAGCCCTATGGTAATGAGGGATGGGGGAAGGCAATGATTGTGATTGGGACTGATGTCACAATATTTTTCCTTTATCGATCTGATTGGATATCTGAGGAAACCAATCAGATTTAATACCTGCCACCAATCACAAACACGCTCACACTGCACCTTGTCCGGTTTCAGCAATTTGTTCCGAACTCTTGCAGTTCTGCTTCCGGCCAGTAGATGTCCCCAAACCCCGGGTCATTGAAGTTTGCAGATGAGAGAGGGACAGAAGATAAACTCATTCTTCACATTATATTGCACGGGTGGGATTTTCAAAAACTGGGAATGGAGAACATTTTATAGATAAAACATTAGTTGTAATGCTGTATTAAATGCTTGTAATGAATTTAGGGGGTATTATCTATACTGACTTTGATAAGCTTGCTGAAAGGCGGTGCAAATGGCCTTTGAATTTCCATATAGAAAGGTGTGAGGTGGTGCATTTTGCTCGGGGGAATAAGGAGGCCACGTACTGCTTGGAAAATAAGAGTCTAAATGGAGTCGAAGTGTAAAGGGATTTAGGGGTACAGGTTGACAAATCTTTAAAAGTAGCAACACAGGTTGATAAGTCCATAAAAAGCAAACACAGAGGTTTGTTTCTGGAGGAGTAGAATTGAAAAGCAGATAAGTTATGTTGAACTACAATTTAAACTTTCAAACCTTCTGTCAAACTGTTAAACCTTCCCTTTCTGAAATCCGTGCTGTCTATTCTTTATTATATTTTCGGTTTCTCGATGTTTTTCTATTGCAGTCATGATGTGGAGATGCCGGTGATGGACTGGGGTTGACAATTGAAAACAATTTTACAACACCAAGTTATAGTCCAGCAATTTTATTTCAAATTCACAAGCTTTCGGAGGCTTCCTCCTTCGTCATTTTCACATCGTTCACCTGACGAAGGAGGAAGCCTCCGAAAGCTTGTGAATTTAAAATAAAATTGCTGGACTATAACTTGGTGTTGTAAAATTGTTTACAATTTTTCTATTGCAGCATTGAGTAAAAGATTCCATGATCATTCCGACCACCGGCCTTTAGTTAACTGGTCTATAGTTCCCTGGACTTGTTCTATCTCCTGTTTTAAAATATAAGAATCACATTAACTGTCATCCAGTCCTCTGGCACTATTCCTTTTTGTGATGACTTTTTCTATATATGTAACAGTGCCTCTGCTATCTCTTCCCTTGCTTCATTTAATATGCACGGATACAATCCATCTGGACCAGGAGTTTCACCACCCTTTCTAACTTAAATGTCTTGATATCTTTATTGACCTCTTCCTCTAATATCATGTTCACCCTGTTAATCTCCCGGGTAAATACTGAGGCAAAGTAATCATTCAATATTTCTGGCATTTCGCTGACGTTATCTGTTAGTTTATCTTGTGCATCCCTTCGTGGCCCTCAGATATTCTGATTTTCCTTTTGTTATTTTTGTGCCTGTGGAATAATTTACTATTTCTTTTTGTATTCCTTGATAATTTGATTTCGTAGTTCCTGTTTGCTTCCCTCATTGTTTTTGTGACTTCTTCCTAACCTCTTTCCATTCGCTTTTGCCATCACCTTATTTAATATCAAAGAATGATAAATTCCATCAGCTTGTTGTGTCTGTTCAGGGGCTGATGTTTGGGAACTACTTATTGTCTATGATTAAAGTGCCAGAAACCAAAAGGGAGCAATTCAGTCCGAAACTCCACAGAAACACTCTATTTCTCCCTCCGAGTGAACTAAGGTGCTATAATGGTGAGTAGAGCTGCCTTCCAAACAGTTAATTCCAACAGGTTTGAATCCCAGTTCGCTGAATTCAGAAACACCAAGACTGGAACCGAATTTGATGATGTTCAGAGCGATAGTGTTTCCAAAACACAAACGGGTCAAATTTACATTAAAATACTTTTAAAATTCATTTATTTCTCCCATAACGTTGAATTTAACTCTGATCCTTTGTATTATTATGTGCCCTGATCTGTACAGTGGATACGGAACACAATTGCCCGGATTCAGTGAAATTAATTGATTTTCTGAAGTCTTTCCCTCTGCTGATTCCCGTTCCTTATTTCAATTATGTCGGATTAACCTTTCTGATCAAAAGAAGGGTCATGGTCCTGAACCGTTAACCCGAGCTTCCCTTCTCCACAGATGCTGCCGGACCTGCTGAGTCTTTCCAGCATTTTCGGTTTTAATTTTTTCTATATTTTATCCCTTTCACTTTTGACGGTCGCCGTTGAAACTTGCAGATTTGCGCTCAGTTTTTATTTGTGTTTCAGTTCGGTTTATTTGAATTAATATAAATCGAGTCCTGAGAAATCAGACAGAAATCTTGTGCAATGTGGAGTGAAACATAATGGGGCAACTTTCGAATGAGCAAAACAAAAACTTTATTATGAATCAATTGTCTAATTTTTCACGGACAAAATATGAAAAAGTACGAGATTAGAAGTTACAGAGAGAAACTATTTCCTCACATTGCACATTGTCCTGAATCTGGAACGACGAAAGATAATGTGAATTTGTTCCACTCTGTTACAGTTCTCACTCATGGCCAGTAGATGTCAGACTGCATGTGAGTGTGGGATTAATTCTCTGTCTGTCAGTCTCTGTTACTGTATGTGAGTGTGATATTCATTCTGTATCCGTCAGTCTCCAGTACAGTCTGTGAGTGTGGGATTCATTCTGTATCTGTCAATCTCTGGTACTGTATGTGAGTGTGATATTCATTCTGTATCCGTCAGTCTCCAGTACAGTCTGTGAGTGTGGGATTCATTCTGTATCTCTCAGTCTCTGGTACTGTATGTGAGTGTGGGATTCATTCTGTGACTGTCAATCTCTGGGAATGTGTGTGAGTGTGGGATTCATTCTGTATCTGTCAATCTCTGGTGCTATCTGTGAGTGTGGGATTCATTCTTTGACTGTCAGTCTCTGGTATTTTATCTCAGTTTGGATTCATTCTGTAACTCAGTCTCTGGGCAAAGTGCAAGTCTGGATTCGTTCTGTATTCTTATTTCAGGTTACAGTATGGTGTTTCAAACTGTATCTTTAAGTCATTAATGTATGCAAATCTTTCATCTAGCATTAATTTGTAAATATGGATACAGTTTCGGATTTTATTTTAATCAAACAACGTGTGTGAATTTTGTTGTCGGATTACATTTTAATCTCTGTGAAGATAATGTACATTTCAATCTTTTACTGTGAAATTATTGGACTGGTATTTATTGTGTCGCTCAGTCTGGGCTAATGGAATTGATATTGTATCTTTCAGTCTGACACTATGAGATTTTTCGACTGGTATGGAATGTGTGGTTCAGACTGTACTAATGGAATTGACACTCTAACTTTCAGTCAGACACTGCGAGAGATTTTTGGACTGGTTTCTGATGTGTAGCTGAGTCTACACTAATAGGATTCACACTGTCTGTTTCAGTATGATGATGTATGTGAATTTTGGACGGTATATAATGTGTAGCTCAGTCTGCACTAATTGAATTCATACTGTACCTTTCAGTCTGACACTGCACAATATATTTAGACTGGTTTGAAAGGTATAGTTCAGTCTGCACTAATGGAATTGATACTGTATCTTCCAGTCTGATACTGTGTGAGATTTTTGTACTGGTATGTAACGTGTCGGTCAGTCTGTACTAATCAAATCGATACTATATATTTCAGTATGATACTGTATGTGATTTTTGGACAGGTATCTAATGTGAACCTCTGTCTGCAGTAAAGGAATTGATATTGTATCTTCCAGTACGATACCTTATGCGAATTTTGGACTGGTATATAATGTGTAGCTCAAACTGCACTAATGGGATTGATAGTGTATCTTTCAACCTGACACTGAGATTTTTGGACTGGTATGTGATGTGCAGCTCAGTCTGCAATAATGGGATTGATACTGTGTCTTTCAATCTGATACTGTATGAGAATTTTCGACTGGTATCTAATGTGTACCTCAGTCTGCAGTAAAGGAATTGAAACTGTACATTTCATTCTGACACTATGAGGTTTTTGGACATTTGTGAGTCAAATATGGGTAACATCTGAAATGGTATCTAATTTATATCTCAGTGTACACTATTGTCATGAATATGGCATCTTTAAACTCATAATGTGTGTGAGTTGTGGGCTGGTATTTAATTTGAATCTTGGAGTACACTATTGTGATTCATTCTGTATCTATCGATCAGTACCATGTGTCAGTTCTACCTGGTATTTAATTTGCAGCTAAGGCTGAACGAATGTGAGATTAACACCGTGCCTTTCAATCTGATACTGGGTGTGATTTTGGACTGGGAAATATTTATCTGCCGGTCAGCGATACTGAGTCATTGTGAAATGGGAATTATGTCTTTCTCTCCTGCTCTCTTTGACTGTTGGATTGGGATCAGTGCGCGACTGACTATTTCTGCTGTCTGAGATTGTGGGACTGATGACTTGTTTGTGTCTCTGTGCTCTGTGAGTGATAAGGTACCTCATGTGTATGAGAAGGAGCTGGCTGCACTGACTGCTCTTTGTGCACCGGGTGGAGTAAACATCACACTGATTCTGGGTCCTTCAAGGATTTAACTGTAGGAAGAAAAAGTATGTCTTGTAATTCAAGAACAGGTAAAGTAGAAAATACAAAACTGATCAATTGAATCTCTGTTAATAATCATTGTAATAACCACAAATGAAAACCAGCGATACAAAGTGTCAGTGTCTGACTCCACTGCAGTACTGCAGCACTCAGCTTCTGCACACCAGGTGTGTTGGGCTGTTTTACAACAATTTAGTGACATCCAGACACAACCCAACCGCTGCACTGATCAATGAATGGGACTACCGATGGGGACTGGACCGTTGCACACATCAGATTTCTAATTCCCTCTCCCTTGGAATGAACAGTTCAACCGAAACAAAACAGCCGCTGTTTAAAATGAGTCCTTCAAACTTCTCACCTGATGCCTGCAATAGATGCTCTTTGTATAACTCCCCACATCCTTACTTTCCGGCTCTGTTTACTGCTCAATAACAAAGAGTAAAGTTTAATGGACAGGTATAAAAAAATCAGATTTAATAACTGCCACCAATCACAAACACGCTCACACTGCACATTGTCCGGTTTCAGCAATTTGTTCCGAACTGTTGCAGTTCTGCTTCCGGCCAGTAGATGTCCCCAAACCCCGGGTCATTGAAGTTTACAGATGAGAGAGGGACAGAAGATAAACTCATTCTTCACATTATATTGCACGGGTGGGATTTAGAAAAACTGGGAATGGAGACGAGCTGTAAGTACATTTTGTTTGACCAAACACTACTTCTAATGCTGTGTTAAATTCTTGTAATTGATTTCGGGGGTATTGTCAATACTGAGGAAGACTGGGACAAAATAAACTTGCAGAACAGCCGTGTAAATGGCCATTGAATTTCAATATAGAAAGGTGTGAGGTGGGGCATTTCGCGAGGGGGAATAAGGAGGCCACATACTGCATGGAAAATAAGAGTCTAAATGGGGTAGAGGAGCAATTTAAATCGTGTCGTGGGAAATCAGAGAGAAACACTGCGCAATGTACAGTGAAATATAATGGGGCAAATTCACAACTATCGAATGAGTGAAAGAAAAACTTTATTATGAATCAATTGTCTTCATGTTTCACCGTCAAAATGTGCAAAAATACGAGAGTAAAAGTTACAGACAGAAACTTTCCTCACATTGCACACTGTCCTGTTTCTGCAACCACGACAGATAATGTGAATTTGTTCCGCTTTTTTACAGTTCTCGCTTACGTCCAGTAGAGGTCAGTTTTTGGTATGTATATGAGAGTGGGGTTTATTCTGTATCTGACAGTCTCTGGTACTGTATATGAGAGTGAGGTTTATTCTGTATCTGTCTGTCTCTGGTACCGTTTTTGAGAGTGGTGTTTATTCTGTACCTGTCTGTCTGTCTCTGGTACTGTATATGAGAGTGGAGTTTATTCTGTATCTGACAGTCTCTGGTGCTTTATGTCAGTGTGAGGTTAATTCCATCACTGCCAGTCTCTGGTGCTGTGTGTGAGTGTGGAATTAACTATGTACCTGTCAGTCTATGGTACTGTCAGTGTGAGTGGGATTCATTCTGTATCTGCCATTCTCTGCTGCTTTATCTCAGTGTGGGATTCATTATGCAATTCAGTCTCTGAGACAATGTGCAAGTCTGAATTCATTCCATATTCTTATTTCAGTTCAGAGTATCGTACTTGAAAATGTATCTTTAACACTCCAAATTATATACAGTTCTTTGTCGAGTATTTGATTTGATAATATGGATGCACTTTTCGATTTTCTTTAATCAAACAATGTGTGTGAGTTTTGGAGTGGTATTACATCTTAATCTCTGAAATCTATTGTGAATGATAATGTACCTTTCAATCTGTTCACGTTGAAATTATTGGACTAGTATGTAATGTGTAGTTCAGTCTGCAATAATGTGATTAATTCTGTGTCGGAGTCTAACACTGTGAGAGACTTTTGGACTGGTGAGTAACATATAGCTCAGTCCAGGCTAATGGAATTGAAATTGTATCTTTGAGTCTGATATGTTGTGACATTGTTGGATTGCTATATAATCTGTGGCCCTGTCTGCACTCACGGAATCGATACTGTATCTTTCAGTCTAATATTGTATGAGATTGTTGGGCTGTTATTTAATTTTAGCTCAGGTGGTGTGAATAGAATTTAAACTATACCTTCCAGTCTGATCATTTATGGGGTTTGTGGACTCGAATGTAATGTGTAGCTCAGTCTGTACCAATGGTATTGATAATGTTTATTTCAGTATAACATGAGTATTACCAATATATCGAATATGCAGCTCAGTCTGCACCAATGGAATTGACACTGTATCTTTCAATCTGACACGATGAGATTTTTGGACTGGTATGTAATGCGCAACTCAGTCTGCAGTAATGTGATTGTGAGATTCATTCTGCATCTGTCAGTCTCTGGTACTGTTTGTGAGTGTGAGATTCATTCTGTATCTGTCAGTCTCTGGTACTGTATGTGAGTGTGAGATTCATTCTTTATCTGTCAACCCCTGGTAATGTGCATGAGTGAGATTCATTCTGTTCCTGGTATGGTGGGTGAGTGTGGGATTCATTCTATATCTGTCAGTCCCTGATACTGTGCGTGAGTGAGATTCATTCTGTTCGTGGTACTGTATGTGAGTGTAGGATTCATTCTATATCTGTCAGTCTCTGGTACTGACTGTGAGCTTGGTGTATATTCTGCATCTGTGAGTCTCAGGGGTACGATATACAAGTGATGGATTCATTCTGTATCTGTCAGTCTCTGGTACTGACTGTGAGCTTGGTGTATATTCTGCATCTGTGAGTCTCAGGGGTACTATATATAAGTGATGGATTCATTCTGTATCTGTCAGTCTCTGGTGCTGTATGTGAATGTGGGATTCATTCTGTATCTGCCATTCTCTGCAACTTTATCTCAGTGTGGGATTCATTCTGTAATTCAGTCTCTGAGAAAATGTGCAAGTCTGAATTCATTCTGTATTCTTATTTCAGTTTACAGTATCTTATTTGAAACTGTATCTTTAATACTTTAAATTATATATAGTTCTCCGTTGATTATTTAATTTGTAAATATGGATTTCTTTTGATTTTCTTTAATCAAAGAATGTGTGTGAGTTTTGGAGTAGTAATACATATTAATCTCTAAACTCTATTGTGAATGACAATGTACCTTTCAATCTGTTCATGGTGAAATTACTGGACTGGTATGTAATGTGTAGTTCAGTCTGCAATAATGGGACTAATTCTGTATCGGAGTCGAACACTGTGTGAGATTTTTGGACTGGTAAGCAATATGTAGCTCATCCTGAACTAAAGGAATTGATACTCTATCTATCAGTCTGATACTGTATGAGATTTTTGGACTGGAATGTGATGTGTAGCTCAGTCTTCAAAAATGGAAGTGATACTGAATCTTTCAATCTGATTCTCTGAGATTTTAGGACTGGTGAGTAACATGTAGATCAGTCTGTGCTCATGGAATTGATGTTGTATCTTTGAGTCTGATAGGATATGAGATTGTTGGACTGCTATATAATGTGTGGCTCAGTCTGCACTAATGAAATCGATACTGTATCTTTCAGTCTAATGTTGTATGGGATTTTCAGTCTTGTATGTATTGTACAGCTCAGGCGGTACGAATAGAATTGAAACTGTATCTTCCTGTCTGCTCATTTATGAGGTTTTTGGACTGGTATATAATGTGTAGCTCAGTCTGTACCAATGGTATTGATACTATTTATTTCATTATAATACTGAGTATTTACCAATATATCTAATATGTAGCTCAGTCTGCACTAATGGAATTTATACTGTATCTTTCAATCTGGCACGAGGAGATCTTTGGACTGGTCTGTAAAGTGTAACTCAGTCTGCAGTAATGTGACTGTGATATTCATTCTGTATCTGTCAGTTTCTGCTACTGTATGTGAGTGAAATTCATTCTGTTCCTGGTACTCTATGTGAGTGTGGGAATCATTCTGTATCTGTCAGTCTCTGGTATTGTGTGTGGGTGTGGGATTCATTCTGTATCTGTCAGTCTCTAGTATTGTGTGTGGGTGAGACATTCATTCTGTATCTAACAATTTCTGATGCTGTGGATCAGTGAGAGAAATTCTGTATCTGTCAGTCTGTGCGATAATGTGTGAGTGTGGGATTCATTTTGAATCTGTCAGTCTCTGGTAGATTGTATGAGTTTGGGATTCATTCCATATATCAGTCTCTGGCACTCTATCGGAGTGTGAGATTCATTCTTTATCTGTATCTAATTTGTATTTCCGTTTACAGTATGGTGTTCAAATCTGTATCTTTAAAACCTTAATGTATGAATATTATTTCCCAGTCTTTAATTAGTAGATAATGATATATTTTAAAATGTAATGCTGTCGGATATAATCAGATAATGTGGGCATCTATTTTTGGACTACTATTAAATCTGTATCGATGGGAAAACAATTGTGAATTTGTGCATCTTCCAAACTGATATGGTGACATTTTTGAACTTGTATATAATGTGGAGCTCAGTCTGCATGAATAGAATACTGTATATTTCAGTCTGAATCTGTAACAGTTTTGTTGTCGTGGTTTCTAATGTGTAGCTCAGTCTGCATTAATGGAATTGACACTGTATCTTTCAATCTGACACTGTGAGATTTTTGGACTGGTACGTAATGTGCAACCAAGCCTGCATTGATGGAATTGATACGTTATCTTTCAATCTGTGACTGTGAGATTTTTGCTCTGGTAAGTAATTTGTAACTCAGCCTGCACGAATATAGGTGACTGTGAGATTCACCTTGCATCTCTCAGTCTCTGGTACTGCATGTGAGTTTGGGATTCATGCTGTATCTGTCACTCTCTGGTACTCAATTTGAGTGTGGGATTCATTCTGTATATACATTCTCTAGTACTGTGTGTGGGTGTTGAATTATTTCCATATAAGCAGTTTCTCATAATGTATGTGAGTGTGGGATTGATTCTGTATCTGTCAATCTCTGGTACTGTGTGTGAGTGTGGGATTCATTCTGTATCTGTCATTCTCTGGTGCTGTGTGTGAGTGTGGGATTCATTCTGTATCTGTCACTCTCTGGTACTGTGTGTGAGTGTGGGATTCATTCTGTATCTGTCAGTATCTGGTACTGTGTGTGAGTGTGAGATTCATTCTGTATCTGTCATTCTCCGGTACTGTGTGTGAGTGTGGGATTCATTCTGTATCTGTCAGTCTCTGGTACTGTGTGTGAGTGTGGGATTCATTCTGTATCTGTCAGTCTCTGGTGCTGTGTGTGAGTGTGGGATTCATTCTGTATCTGTCAGTCTCTGGTACTGTGTGTGAGTGTGGGATTCATTCTATATCTGCAGTTCTCAGGTACTGTGTGTGAGTGTGGGATTCATTCCGTATCTGTCAGTCTCTGGTGCTGTGTGTGAGTGTGAGATTCAATCTGTATCTGTCAGTCTCTGGTACTATGTGTGAGTGTGGGATTCATACTTTACCTGTAAGTCTCGAGTGCTTTATGAGAGTGTGGGATGAACTTGATATCTGTCAGTCCTTGGTACTGTATGGCCAGTGTGGGATTCATTCTGTATCTGTCATCTCTTGTACCGTACTTCAGTGTGGGATTGAATTTATGTCTGGCAACCTCTCGTACTGTATGTGAGTGTGAGATTCATTCTGTATCTGTGTGTCTCTGTACTGTATCTGAGTGTAAGATTCATTCTGTATCTGTATGGAATTATTCTCTCAGATTACATTATGGCGTTCAATACTGTAGCTTTAATGTCTTAATGTTTAAATAGTTTTTCACATTATTTAATTGGTCCTAATGGATACACTTTAGGATTTGATGCTGGAGGTTTCAATCAGATAATTTGTGTGCTTTTTGGACTCGTATTAAATGTGTATTTCTGTGATTACTATTGTGAATGATAATGAATCTTTCAAAATGATATTGTGAATTGGTATTTAATGTGTAGATCAGTCTGCACTAAAGGAATTGATACTGTAACTTTAAACTTTGTTTCATAAGATTTTTGGACTCGTGTGTAATGTGTATCTCGGTCTGGATGAACAGAATTGATACAGTATCTTTTAATCTCATACTATGAGTGTATTATAAACTGGTATCTAATTTGTTTCTCAGGTTACACTGTCACAGCATTTCTCAATCTGATACTGTACGTGAGTTTTGCACTAGCAATTTGTATTCGAATGGTGCACTATTTGAATGGATACTGCATGTATTAAACTCACATGTGTGTGAGAGTTCTGGGCTCGAATTCAATAGGAATCTCGAGGAACGTTATTGGGATTCATTCTGTACCTTTCAATCGGGTACCATGTGTGATTTCTATCTGGTATTTAATTCATGGCTAATGTTGCCCCTTTTTGAGATAGACAATCTGAGAGTGTGATTTTGGACTTGGATTTTTGTATCTCCCTGTCAGCGGGACTGAGTTAGGGGGAAATGGAACAGTGTCTGCCTCACCTGTTCTGTTTGACTATGGATTGAAAATGTGTCTCTGGAACTTGGGATCATTGTGGGACTGAGTACTTCTGCTGTCTGAGACTGTGGAACTGATGACCTGTCTGTGACTCCGTGCTCTGTGTGTGATAATGTACTTACTGTGTGTGAGAAGGAGCTGGCTGCACTGTTCCTTGTGCCTCGGGTGGAGGAAACATCACATTTATTGTGGATCCTTCAAGGGTTCGCCTGTGGAAAGAAACGTATGTCTGGTAACTCAAGAACAGGTGACGAAGAAAATACAGAAGTGATCAGTTTAATATCTGTTAATAATTATTTTGAATATCCATAAATGTAAATCAGCGATTCAAACAGTGTCAGTGTCTGACTCCACTGTAGTACTGCAGCACCCAGCTTCTGCACACCAGGTGTGTTGGGCTGTTTTACAACAATGTATTGACATCCAGACACAACCCAACACCTCCACTAACAAATGAATGGGACTACCCGATGGGGCTGGGACGTTTGCACAGGTCAGGATTCTAATCCCCTCTCCCATGGGACTAACCGTTCAAATGAAACCAAACAGCCGCTGTTTAAAATGTGTCCTTCACACTTCTCACCTGATGCCTGCAATTGATGCTCTTTGTATAACTCCCCACATCCTTACTGTCCGGCTCTGTTTCCACTCTTCACTGTCCAATAACAATAAACAGGGTGAGACTGGAACTAAACCAGAACCATTCACTACTGGTTTGGGGAGAGAAAGCAGCAATGATTTTAAATATCAGGTTCTTCCCATTCTGTCTCCCTTACCCGGGACACACCCTGTTCACACACAGCCCGAGAATGACCTCTCCCTTCCCCCGCTCACTCCATGTTCCGGGACCAGTTCCTGATCCACTCCGCCTCTTACAAACAGCCCCCGGACTCCCCCTGACCTTCCCCCGGACTCAATGCCGATCTCTGAGCCCATCTGCGGACACGGTCCCGAAGCGATGAGCTGCTGTAACGAGGCTGCTCTTTGCTCCCTTCCCCCGGGGGCCGTGATCTCTCCATTCCCGGCTGTTTTAAACCATCTTCTTCCGCTCACTGAGGGAATGGCGCCCACAGGCCGAGCTGGGGGAGGGGTGCGCGCATGCGCTCTTCTGCTCACCGACAATCAGCGCTGGGGGCGGGGCTGAGTCACGCATGCGCAGATATCTGGTTTAATTCCCAATACAAAAATCGATGGAAACTTTCCCCAATTGGAATTTTTCCGAGTCTGAGCAAAGGAAGTGGGTCTGGGGGAAAGGTCAGAGGGAATGGGGTCCACAGGCAGTGCAGGAACAGGCACCAGAATGGAAAACAGATGGGATTCCACCAGTGCCTAACGCTGGAATCCAGACTGACTTTACAATCTCCAACTATTAAACTAGATGTTTCCATCCCTGCTGTTTCTCTCGGTATCTTTTGATGGTAAAGAGTCTTCCAGAGATAAAGTGGGCGGCTCTGAAATAGGTCTATGGATTTTGTTCATTCTCGTACTCTTTCCTGATAAAACTGATGCGGGCATTTCTGAAGAAACATGTGAGGAAAGAGTGAGTCGGTGGGTTTGTTGGGACCGTGTAGGATTAATATCTGACAGCAAAAGTCATAGATTAATTTAACCGGAGTGAAACTCTTGTTCTACTGAGAATAATGCCGAACGGCCCTGAGCTGCATAACTGCAGATGGTAGAACAGGCAAAAGAGGGTTAAATGCAGCCCATTGTTCTTTCACTCTCTGCACTGTACCTAAGTGTGGGATTAATAATGTGTCTGTCTCTGGTACAATAACAGTGAGAGATGAGACTGCACCTTCTTTCTCAACAATGGGATCTTTCTGGATAAAACGCAACATTACAGGTCAGTCTGGAACTGATACTGTGTATGTCTGTCTGTCTCTGTCTCTCCGCTTTCTCTATCTCTCTCACTCATCGTGTCTGTCTGTCTCTCTCTGGTGCTGTGTATGTAGGTTGGATAATGCTGGCAAGCATGATATAGACACACCGATTGGAAGTGTGAGACTGACAGTGTGTGTTTGTCTCTCTCTAGTGCTGAACATGAAGGTGGGAGACTGTCTGATATAAAACACTGAGAATGGGGTGTCCGGGCCTCACTGGAACTGGGGATGTGTTCGGCTCCAGTCCCAGTTCATGGTCATTTTCTTTTCACAGATTCAGGGCGAGAGTCTTTGTGAGACGGTAACACTGGCGGAGAAATTCTGCGCCACAACTCAAACACCAACACACGAGATTCTCCAAATCAGCTGGAATAAAGTGTTTGTAAACTGCTGAACCCGTCTGGGAGGGGATGTGTGGTGAGATAGAATCGGGTCTGGGACTGAAATGGAAGGAGGCGGGTTGACTTGTTATCGAAGGGACTGTATTTAGGCAGGAATATTACATTCTGTTAATTGTAACGGAGTTTATTTAAAAGCTCCGGGTTTCTGGGAATCCTTGAATATGAAGCCCGAGTCTGTAAGGGTTTGTGCGGAGCGCTGTGTTTCGGTTCTATTATCGAGAAACGGTTTGAAATTGGCGGATGGAGAAAGCTGGAGGTGGTATTTTCATTCTCACAGTCGTTACCAGGGCGAAATGAGAGAGTAAACCAACTCAATATCAGAGTCACATTGAACATATCCATCTATATTCATAATACCAGACTTCTGTGGAACTAAATTGCTACCGCTTTTGGATGTTCCAGTTTTATTTTTAATCGGCTGTAATTTAATGTGGACAACACCTCGCTAAACTAGCCCACGGGAGGGCTGTTTTGCGAAATAGAAAAGCAATAATCGATACAGTAGCTCTTCTGAGGTTTGGGTTGAGGCACTTTGTTGTTACATTTTCCTGCGCCTGAATTTTGGGTGCTTGATGCTGACACCGAGTGCCTGAAGTGGGACACGGTCCCTTCCCAGCAATGGAGATCCTGACCATGATGGGAGCAATCGTTCTCACTTAACACAAACGATTTACGGTGTTGTTCTGGGTAAATGGTCCATTCTAACCCCTTCATCCTATGATCACCGTCTAATAGTCAAAGGCTGCCATGTTAGATCATTGCAATGTTCCAAACCCCATCTTATTTCAGGTTGTACAAAACTCGGTGCTGTTGCTTTAATTGTGGGGACCAACTCATTCCCACGCAGCCTGTGTATCCGCTCTCAGTCTCTCAACCCTTCCGGGTTTGTCCTTCTGTGAGTTGGAGCAAGTGATTCAGTCGCCGTTCCTCACAGCTCTCATGTCTCAAGTAGCACTTCTTCGAAAATGGATACAACCGCCATTTTATTGCTGTTTGGTGAGTCGTGAAACAATTTTATACCAATTCCCGGTCTGAGTGGGCAACTGTAGGCGGGAGAGTGAGACTGAACCCGGCGGTGTCCGAACTCCCGTATCTCATAATTTGGTGTGGAGCCTTCTACATTGGAAAGCATTCAGAGCGGTTGCTTGCTTGTGTTGAATTCTCTGCGGGTAACGGTGAGGGGAGTGTTACGGTGAGGGGACAATCTCTCTTCACATCGGTATTAAAGTATCTCGGATCGAGTTTTTCTTTGACAATTGAATCTATGAGAATCTGTCTGTTAAAACCTACAGCTTTGACCAACTGTTGGTCACCTGACCTAATATCTCATTTAGCGGCTCGGTGTCACATTTTGTTTGATAACGCTCCTCTGAGGCGCCTTGAGACGGGGTGAAAAGGGGAGATATTGGTCTCCCGGTTGCCCAGTTACTGTCTACAGTGTAAACAATTTTACAACACCAAGTTATAGTCCAGCAATTTTATTTTAAATTCACAAGCTTTCGGAGATTTTCTCCTTCCTCAGGCAAATGTTTCAAGATCTCCTTGAAGCCTACGCATTTATACATATTGAACAATAATACATGGTGTTTACAGACTGCCCCTGCAACTGCCCGTTGCCAAGGCAATGATTGCCTTGGCAACGGGCAGTTGCAGGGGCAGTCTGTAAACACCATGTATTATTGTTCAATATGTATAAATGCGTAGGCTTCAAGGAGATCTTGAAACATTTGCCTGAGGAAGGAGAAAATCTCCGAAAGCTTGTGAATTTAAAATAAAATTGCTGGACTATAACTTGGTGTTGTGAAATTGTTTACAATTGTCAACCCCAGTCCATCACCGGCATCTCCACATCATGTCTACAGTGTAGAAGTAAGATGTATATAAAAGGAAAATTCAACGATCAACATCCACTGAGTTTGCTGATCTCCATCAAGGGGCGGGGAGGGGGGGTTGCGGGGTGGGGATGAGTGATAGCAGCGATACCAGTGGGCTCAGTGCCCCAAAGCCATTGAATGAAATATCGGCCAAGTGTCGCCTTATCGCATCTTATTGCATCTCGGACGAGCCCTGCTATTTCTGGCGGGGCAGTGGGACTCGCTTCATTGCTCATGTCTGGAGCCGGCGCGGACTCGATGGGCCGAATGACCTGCTGCCGTGCTGTAACCTTCTCTGATTCCATGATTCTATGATACCATATGTTCCATGCTTGGAAGTGAGCATGCGCGTTAGGATGGTACAGTTATCCAGGGGTCACCACGGCTGACCTCAGGTCAATCAACCCCCTGCACTCAGACATGAGCAGATAATGCGGTGGGGTATTGGAGGGCGGCCCTGAGCAACTCCCTTCGTGAATACACCTCTTTGGGGGAGATAGAGAGAAAAAGGGGAGAAGAAAAATTTGAACACATTCAGTGGATAATCTAGTAAATATATTTTTAGTTATTCCGTTGGTGCTGAGACAGTGTTCCTTCTGTCAGAGGTTAAGTTCCTCTTTCTTTGAACGAACCCTCCTCTGAGTTGAAACCGCTGTTTTCCGCCATGAAGCCAACTGCTCTTACTGTTCTCTTCAGTACTGGCCATTTTCAGTTTGCTTGCTGATTTTTCATTCTCTATTCCATCTTGCATCTCGATTTTAGGGGTTTTGTGATATTTATGTGCGTGTGTGTACTGTCTGTACGAATAAATGTTTCTGGTGAATAACTCAGGCGGCATTCAGCTCGAGGAATTTATTTTAACTCCACTTCCTCCTTCAGTGTGCTAGAATTGAACATGTCACCAAGATACAGATCAACACAATGGGTGGAGACTAATGTTCCTCAATAAACACAGTGCTGCAGCTGCAAGTTGTGCTCAGCATTAACCCCTTATCTCCAACTTTTCATGCTGTTTTTTGTAATTAGACCCAAGGGCACCTATTGATAATTACCATGGATTAATGGAATTAGTTACAAATTTACACCTCTCGATAGACCTTATTTAGTTATGGTGGTGAAATGGAGAACAAGGGGGCACAATCTAATATATCCCCTTATTGCTAGCTTAGGAGATATTAGGTGGAATATTAAACATCTCTATCAATTTCAAGTGAATTCAATTCAATTTTATTAATAAATGAATGCCTGATAATCAGTGTGCTCCTGCACCACTATTAGGGGTGGATTTCAAAGAATGAATTAATTACTCGGTTAAAAGACTATCAGAAAGATTGCCACAATGTATTTTCATTCAATATATTTCAACACATTCATGGTTCTGCTACAATGTTCTTACTGTCAGGGGTTCCCATTCTGTTTGAGTGTTGTCCCTAAATAGATCCCCTTAATGAAAGCTTCGGAGATGTTAGTTGCAATATTAAATATTTTTATTCATTTTAAGTCCCTTGAATTGTATTTTATTAATCAATGAATGCCTGAGAATATATCTGTTACTGCACCTCTAATAGTGGTTGCTTTCAAGTGGTTGCTTGGAAGAAAATCAGAAAGATTGGCACAATGAATTTTCATTCAGTGTGTTTAAACACATTCTTGTTCTGCTGACTGTCCTTACTGTCAGCGGTTAAACTTCCTCTTTGTCCGAGGTGAAGCGCTTCTGAGCTGAAACCATTGGCTTCCGTTCAAAGTATTTGATATCACTGTTAAATTCTGCCTGCAATATTTTCAGATTCTTTACTTATTCATGTTCAATTTACTTCCTCCTTCCATACCGTTCACCCGAATTGTGACATTTGTAACAATGAGTAAACTGTTTGTAAAAGTATCGGTTCCCAGTGAGTTCAAACACCATTCTGTTCTCATTATTTAGACTCCACCTCCTCCTTCAGTATGCTGGAGTTGACCATATCACAGATGTAGATCTGCACAGTGGGTGAGACTAATGTCCAGAAATAAACACAGTGCTACTGCTGACCGTTCCTCAGAAAAAAATAATGAAAGGTCTTAATCGAGAAGTTGGGGAGAGACTGTTTCCACTGGCAGGAGGGTCGGCATTTAACGTTTAATCTCCAACTACCACCTTCAAAGATTTGTGTATGTGAATCCCCAGGTCTCTCTGTTAATGCTCCCGCTGTGCAATTTGATCATTTCGGTTATATTGCCTCTTCTCACTCTTCTTTCCAAAATACATCACTTCACACTTCTCTACATTAAATGTCATCTGCCATGTGTTTCCCCATTTCACCAATCTACCAATGCCCTCCTGAGCTCTGCCAATATCCTTCTCATTGCTTACTAAAATTTCAAGTTGACAAGAATCATAGAATCATAGAATCTTACAACGTGGAAGGAGGCCTTTCGGCCCGTTGAGTCCATGCTGGCTCCTTCAACGAGCTATCCAAATTAGTAATAAACCCCAATTATTTTCTCCATAACCCTGCAAATTAGTCCCCTTCCAGTACATGCCCAATTGCCCTTTGAAAGTTCATATGGAATCTGCTTCCATCACCCTTTCAGGTAGTGTGTTCCAGATCTTCGCAAACCTCTTTATGTAAACATTTCTCCTCATTTCCCTCTAGTTCTTTTGCCAACTATTTGAAATCTGTGACCTCTGATTACAGACCACGTGCCAGCAGAAACAATTTCACTCTCCTTGCTCTATCAAAGCCACTCATTATTTTGAATACCTCTATTAGGTCTGCCTTTACACTTACCTGGTCGAAGGAGAACAACCCCAGCTTCTCCAATCTCTCCACATAATTGAAGTCCCTCATCCCTGGTATCATCCGGGTAAATCTCCTCTTTACCCTCTCCAAGACCTTGACATCCTTCCTAAAGTGTGGTGCCCAGAGTTGTACACTGCCAAGGCCTCGGTCACTTCCTTGCAACCATCATAACCCATATCTCCTTACTTACTTCAAATCAAATTACTTCTGCGTTCCAACTTTGGAATAAACACTTTCATACTCCCTGTTGCCGAGACTTTGACCCGCCATTTGTCATCATGCTTCTGCGGCTGTGCAACTTCTCAACCACTCCCGTTCTTCAACCGTTGATGCCTTTGCCCCGAGTAAAACGTTTACTCTCTTCTATCCTGATCGTTCCTGCTGGTTTAATTCCAAGGGGTGCAGACTTGAGCATATCTGGATCACCACTGGTTCAGCCATCCATCACCAGATATGGCTGACCCAGAATTAGAACAAACACTATGTCCTCTCTGAAAACCGCCTGCTGCTCCAGAATGACCCTGGGGACCAAAGATAACCTCCAGCTTCTTTTGCCCACAACACACAATCTCCATAAATCTCTTTACCAGCCCCCTCCACACTCTCCTCCAACAACAAATACGAGGACCTACTGAACTTCATGAAGTCTTACAGCACAGAGGAAGGCCTTTCGGCTCGTCATGCATGTGCCAGCTTTTAAATGAGCTATCAAATGAATCCCACTCCCCTGATCTTTCACCATCTCTCAGCATTTTTTCCCTTTTCAACTTTCTATCCAATCCACTTTTGGAAGTTACTATTGAATCTGCTTCCACCACCATTCCAGATCAGAACAACTTGCGGTGTAACAACATTTATCCTCATTTCCTTCTGGTTCTTTTGCCAATTAACATAAATCTGTATCCTCTGATTCCCGACCCTCCTGCCAGTGGAAACAATTTTTCACTACACACTCGAACAAAACCCCTCATAATTTTGAACACCCCTATTAAATCTCCACTTAACCTTCTCTGCTCTAAGGAGAACAATCCCAGTTTTTCCAGTCTCTCCACATAACCGAAGTCACTAAGATTCAGACCATCCATTCAGATGCCTGTGCTGCATCCCACAATTCCCAATATCACCAAGCCCAACCTCTCCTAAGGCTCCCCCATCATCCAGCCCTGATCCTGAGCCTTTTTCGAGTTTCCCTCCGATCTCCACGCATGTACTTTCCGAGCTGAGCTTGCCCATGAGACCCACCTCCTGCTCCCTTGACCTTATTCGGTGTAAACAGCTGACTACCCAACTTCCATTCCGGGCCCCAAACCAGGTGAAATTGTGAATGGTCAGTTTCCTCAGGTACTGTCCTCATCTTGCCGTGAGACTGTTTGTTTCCTCTGCTTTCTCCCATTCTGATTGAATGCTGTACCTAAATACATCTCCTTATTCATGGCTTCGGCGATATTAGTTGCAATATTAAATATGTCTACGTATTTTAAGTGAATTGAATTGAATTTATTAATAAATCAATGACCATGAATAAGTCTGTTACTACACCTCTAATATTGGTGGTTTTCAAATAATTAAATAATTATTTGAAATTAACTTTCAGTTGAAAGCATATCAGAAAAATTAACACAGTGAATTTACGTTCAAAATGTTTAACCTCAGGTTTCCTTTTTATGTATTTGCTCTCACTGGTAACTTCAACCTGATGTTACATAGAATTTACAGCATGGAAACAGTCCATTCGGCGTAACTGGTCTGTGCCGGTGTTTATGCTCCACGCGAGTCTCGCCCCATCCTACATCAGCTAACCCGATCAGCATTTCCTTCTACACCTTTATCTCTCATGTACCTATCTAGCCTCCCCTTAAAGGCATTTATACTATTCGCCCCAACTACTCCATGTGGTAACAAGTTTCACATTCTCACCACTCTCTGGGTCAAGAAGTTTCTCCTGAATTCCCTATTGGATTTATTGTGACTATACTATATTTAGGGCTCCTGGATTTGGACTGTCTCACAAGTGGAAATATCTTCTCTACGATTACCCTATCGAACCACTTTATAATGTTTAAAACCTCTATCATCTCACCCCTCAGCCTTCTCTTTCCTCGAGAAAAGATCCCCAGCATGTTCAATCTTTCCTGATGGGCGCAACCACTCAGTTCTGGTTTCATTCTTGTGAATCTTTTTTGCACCTTCTACACTGCCTCTGCATCCTTTTTTTAATATGGCGACCAGAAGTGTGCACAGGATTCTAAGTGTGGTCTAACCAAGGTTCTATATAAGTTTAACATAACTCATCTGCTTTTCAATTCTATTGCTCTAGAAATGAACCCCAGTGCTTTGTTTGCAATTTATGGCCTTGTTAACTTTATTTGCTGCTGTTAATGATTTGTGAATCTGTACCCCTACATTGCTTCGCTCCTGTATCCAATTTAGACTCTTATTTTCCAGGGAGTACGTGGCCTCCTTAATCCTTCTACCAAAATGTACCACATAATATTTTCAAATTCTTTACTTATTTATCTTGTATTTTTAGTCCGCCCTCCAAAGCGATGACACTCATATTATGATGTTCGTGACAGTGAGTAAAGTGTCTCTCAAAGTACCGGTTTCCAGTGGATTCTAACACCATTCGGTTCTCATTATTTAGACTCCACTTCCTCTTTCAGTATGCTAGAGCTGACCATATCACTGAGATATAGATCTGCACAGTGGGTGGAGACTAATGTCCTTCAATAAACTCAGTGCTGCAGTTGCCCGTTGGGATCAGCATGAAGCTTTTAATCCCCAATGTTTCCATGTTAATTCCCACCGTTAATGCATCCATCCATCCATCCTTCCCATAATAGAGCTCCGACACTTCTAATGCAATTCTGTTTCATGGTGTGGAGATGTGGGAATCTGTAAAAATGCACAATGTTTGGACACACACCCAAACCCAGCTGCTTTCCTTTATCTTTCAGTGACGGTTTCACTCTGTCCCAAATCGGGGCTTTTGTGCATTTTGAAGAACTTTTCACGCTGTTTTGTGTCAATAGGCTCAAGGCCACCTTTTGATAGTGACCATCGATTATTGGAATTATTTGCAAACGGACATCTTGATAGACCTCACTGTGTACACAAATTCTCCTCATCTCGCCTCTGGTTCTTTTGCCAATAATTTTCAATCTGACCCTCTGGCCACCGACTCTTCTGCCAGTGGAAACATGTTCTCCTTATTTACTCTATCAAACCCCTTCATGGTTGTGAACACCTCTATGAAATGGCCCTTTAACATTCTCTGCTCGAAGGAGAACAATTCCAGAGTCTCTAGTCTCTCCAATTAATTGACGTTCCCTATCCTTGATATCATTCCAATAAATTTCCTCTGTACCTTCTGTAAGGTCTTGACACCCTTCCTAAAATGTGGTGCCCAGAATTGGAGGCAACACTTCAGCTGCGGTCAAAACAATGATTTATAAAGGTTTAGCATAACCTCTTTGCTTCTTTTCCCTATACCTCTATTTTTAAAGCCAATGATCCTATAAGTTTTATTTAACAGATTTATTGACTTGCACTGCCACCTTTCATGATTTTTGCACATACACCCCCAGGTCTGTCTGTTCCTGCAACACCTTTAAAATTGCACTATTTAGTTTATATTGCCTCGCCTCATTCTTCCTCCCAAAATGCATCTCTTCACACGTCTCTGTATTAAATATCATCTGCCATGTGTCTGCCCATTTTATTACCAGTCTGTCTGAAGTCTGCTACTATCCTCCTCACTGCTAACTACAATTTCAAGTTGACTACATTTTCAACCGAGCTACAAGGTGACGACTTTTTAAATAAATATTTTTAAATATTATCCTCCCCTTCTTTGAAGCACGTCTCTGTTATTGCCACTAGATCATAGTCCCATCTGGCGACTTGAGCCTGCAGCTCACGAACTTTATTTACAACGCTACGTGTGTTTTTTTTATTCCTTCATGGGATGTGGGCATCGCTGGCGAGGCCGGCATTTATTGCCCATCCCTAATTGCCCTTGAGATGGTGGTGGTGAACCGCCGTCTTGAAACGCTGCAGTCCGTGTGGTGAAGGTTCACCCACGGTGCTGTTAGGACGGGAGTTCCAGGATTTCGACCCAGCGACGATGAAGGAACGGTGATATATTTCCAAGTCGGGATAGTGTGTCACTTGGAAGGGGAACGTGCAGGTGCTGTTGTTCCTATATACCTGCTGCTCTTGTCCTTTTAGGTGGTACAGGTCGCCGGTTTGGGAGGTGCTGTCGAAGAAGCCTTGGCGAGTTGCTGCAGTGCATCCTGTGGATTGTACACACTGCAGCAACTGTGCGCCGGTGGTTAAGGGAGTGAATGTTTAGGGTGGTGGATGGGGTGCCAATCAAGCGGGCTGCTTTGTCCTGGATGGTGACGAGCTTCTTGAGTGTTGGAGCTGCACCCATCCAGGCAAGTGGAGAGTATTCCATCACACTCCTGACTTGTGCCTTGTAGATGGTGCAAAGGCTTTGGGGAGTCAGGAGGTGGGTCACCCGCTGCAGAATACCCAGCCTCTGACCTGCTTTTGTCGCCACAGTATTTACGTGGCTGGACCATTTCAGTTTCTGGTCAATGGTGACCCCCAGGATGTTGATGGTGGGGGATTCGGCGCTGGTAATGCCGTTGAATGTCAAGGGGAGGTGGTTAGACTCTCTCTTGTTGGAGATGGTCATTGCCTGGCAATTGTCTGGCGCGAATTTTCCTTGCCACTTATGAGTCCAAGCCTGGATGTTGTCCAGGTCTTGCTGCAAACGGGCTCGGATTGCTTCATTATTTGAGCGGATGCGAATGGAACTGAACACTGAGGAATCATCAGTGAACATCCCCATTTCTGACCTTATGATGGAGGGAAGGTCATTGATGAAGCAACTGAAGATGCTTGGGGCTGGGACACTTCCCTGAGGAACTCCTGCTGCAATGCCCTGGGGCTGAGATGATTGGCCTCCAACAACCACTACCATCTTCCTTTGTGCTCGGAATGACTCCAGCCACTTGAGAGTTTTCCCCCTGATTCCGATTGACTTCTATATACTAGGGCTCCTTGGTGCCAAACTCGGTCAAATGCTGCCTTGATGTCAAGGGCAGTCACTCTCACCTCACCTCAGGAATTCAGCTCTTTTGTCCATATTTGGACCAAGGCTGTAATGAGGTCTGGAGTCGAGTGGTCCTGGCGGAACCCAAACTGAGCATCGGTGAGCAGGTTATTGGTGAGTAAGTGCCGCTTGATAGCACTGTCGATGACACCTTCCATCACTTTGCTGATGATTGAGAGCAGACTGATAGGGCGGTAATTGACCGGATTGGATTTGTCTTGCTTTTTGTGGAAAGGACATACGTGGGAAATTTTCCACATTGTGGGGTTGATGCCAGTGTTGCAGCTGCACTGGAACAGCTTGGCGAGAGGCGCAGCTAGTTCTGCAACACAAGTCTTCAGCACGACAGTTGGGATGTTGTCGGGGCCCATAGCCTTTGCTGTATCCAGTGCACTCAGCCGTTTCTTGATATCACGTGGAGTGAATTGAATTGGCTGAAGACTGGCTTCTGTGATGGTGGAGATATCAGGAGGAGGCAGAGATGGATCATCTACTCGGCACTTCTGGCTGAAGATGGTTGCAAACGCTTCAGCCTTGTCTTTTGCACTCATGTGCTGGACTCAACCATCATTGAGGATGGGGATGTTCACAGAGCCTCCTCCTCCCGTCAGTTGTTTAATTGTCCACCACCATTCACGACTGGATGTGGCAGGACTGCAGAGCTTTGATCTGAGTCGTAGGTTGTGAACTCGCTTAGCTCTGTCTGTAGCATGTTGCTTCCGCTGTTTAGCATGCATGTAGTCCTGAGTTGTAGCTTCACCAGGTTGGCACCTCATTTTTAGGTACGCCTGGTGCTGCCCCTGGCATGCTCTTCTACACCCTTCATTGAACTAGGATTGATCCCCTGGCTTGTTGGTAATGGTAGAGTGAGGAATATGCTGGGCCATGAGGTTACAGATTGTGCTGAAATACAAATCTGCTGCTGCCGCTGGCTCACATTGCCTCACGGATGCCCAGTTTTGAGCTGCTAGATCAAGAAGATAGATGAGGGCTGTGCAGTAGACGTGGTCTACATGGACTTTAGCAAAGCCTTTGACAAGGTACCACATAGTAGGTTGTTAGATAAGGTTAGACCTCACGGGATCCAAGGTGAGGTAGCCAATTGGATACAAATTGGATTGACGGCAGAAGACAGAGGGTGGTTGTAGAGGGTTGTTGTTCAAACTGGAGGCCTGTGACCAGCGGTGTGCCTCAGGGATCGGTGCTGGGTCCGCTGTTATTTGTTATTTATATTAATGATTTGGATGAGAATTTAGGAGGGATGGTTAGTAAGTTTGCAGATGAAACCAAGATTGGTGGCATTGTGGACAGTGAAGAAGGTTATCTAGGATTGCAACGGGATCTTGATAAATTGGGCCAGTGGGCCGATGAATGGCAGATGGAGTTAAATTTAGATAAATGTGAGGTGATGCATTTTGGTAGATCGAATCGGGCCAGGACCTACTCCGTTAATGGTAGGGCGTTGGGGAGAGTGAAAGAACAAAGAGATCTAGGAGTACAGGTTCATAGCTCCTTGAAAGTGGAGTCACAGGTGGATAGGGTGGTGAAGAAGGCATTCAGCATGCTTGGTTTCATTGGTCAGAACATTGAATACAGGAGTTGGGATGTCTTGTTGAAGTTGTACAAGACATTAGTTAGGCCACACTTGGAATACTGTGTAAAGTTCTGGTCACCCTATTATAGAAAGGATATTGTTAAACTAGAAAGAGTGCAGAAAAGATTTACTAGGATGCTACCGGGACTTGATGGTTTGACTTATAGGGAGAGGTTGGATAGACTGAGACTTTTTTCCCTGGAGAGTTGGAGGTTTCGGGGTGATCTTATAGAAGTCTATAAAATAATGAGGGGCATCGATAAGGTTGATAGTCAAAATCTTTTCCCAAAAGTAGGGGAGTCTATAACGAGGGGGCATAGATTTAAGGTGAGAGGGGAGAGATACAAAAGGGTCCAGAGGGACAATTTTTTTCACTCAAAGGGTGGTGAGTGTCTGGAACGAGCTGCCAGAGGCAGTAGTAGAGGCGGGTATAATTTTGTCTTTTAAAAAGCATTTGGACAGTTACATGGGTAAGATGGGTATAGAGGGATTTGGGCCAAGTGCAGACAATTGGGACTAGCTTAGTGTTATAAACTGGGCGACATGGACATGTTGGGCCGAAGGGCCTGTTTCCATGTTGTAAACTTCTATGATTCTCTGATTCTATGTTCTGAATCTATCCCATTTAGCACGTTGGTAGTGCCACACAACACGTTGGATGGTGTCCTCAGTGCGAACACGGGACTTCATCTCCACGAGGACGATGCGGTGGTCCCTCCGACCAATACTGTAATTGACAAATGCATTTGCGACAGGTAGATTGGTGAGGACGAGGTCAAGCAGGTTTTCCCTCGTGTTGGTTCGCTCACCACCTGCCGCAGGCCCAGTCTGGCAGCTATTTCCTTTAGGACTCGGCCAGCTCAGTCTGTAGTGGCGCTGCCGAGCCACTCTTGGTGATGGACATTGAAGTCGCCCATCCAGAGTACATTTTGTGCCCTTGCTACCCTTCGTGCTTCCTCCAAGTGGTGCTCAACATGGAGGAGGACTGATTCATCAGCAGAGGGAGGACGGTAGGTGGTAATCAGCAGGAGGTTTCCTTGCCCATGTTTGACCTGATGCCATGAGATTTCATGGGGTCCAGAGTCAATGTTGAGGACTCCCAGGGCCACTCCCTCCTTGGATTCCAGTTGAAGGAGCTGTCCACGACCGACTGTTGCCGAATGGCACACTCCAAAGTTCAGGAGTATGTTTTGAGGGACGCACTGAAGTGAGTTGCTGCCTACGTAAAGGTTCTTTGAGGAAAGGCGACCATTTAAGGACATGTCACTTTGTACGGTACAGAATGTATTAGAAGATCTGTACTGTGTTTTGAATTGTAATCATGAGATCTTAGTTTGCACGATCTGTATTGTATTGTTTGAACGGTAATTGTGACATTTTCATTGAAATGTGTGCATCATTAAATTTTATGAAATAAAGCATATTTTGAAATTTTAATAAAATCTTGTGGCACAAACAGACCAATCACTAAAAGTAGCGACGCAGGTTTACAAAAAGGCGAGTCAAACACTGGGGTTGAATTCTCGAGGGATAGAATTGATAAACAAAGAAGTTACGTTAAACTTGTGTGGAGCCTTGGTTCGGCCACACTTGGATTATTGTGCACAGTCTGGTCTCCATTTTATAGAAAGGGTATACAGGGATTGGAGAGGGTGCAGAAAAGATTCACAGGGATGATACCAGAACTGAGGGGATATCATAATCAGGAAAGGCTGAACAGGCTGGGACTCTTTTCTTTTGAAAAGAGAAGGCTGAGGGGTGACCTGATAGAAGTCTTTCAGATAATGATAGAATTTGGTCGGGTAGATGAAGAGAAAATGCTTCCACTTGGGAGGGAGTATAAAATTAGAGTTCATAAATATAAGACTGTCACTAATAAATCCAATATGGAATTCAGGTAAAACTTCTTTACCGAATGAGTGGTAAGAATGGGCAATGCGCTACCACAAGGAGCAGTTGAGGGAAATAACGTAGATGTATTTAAGGGGAAGCTAGATAAGCACAAGAGGCATGATGGAATATCGTATCCTGATAGGGTTAGATGGAGTAGGGAGGGAGGAGGCTCGTATGGGGCATACATGCTGGCATAAACAAGTTGGGCCGAATGGCCAGTTTCTGTGCTGTGGTTTTGAAGTAACTCGATGGAACTCAATGTACTATTTTGAGGGTGGTGGAAGAGCAGAGGGACCTGGGGGCGCATATTCACAAATCTTTGAAGGTGGCAGGGCAAGTTGATAAGGTGGTTAAGCAAGCGGATGGGATACATGGGTTTGTAAAGAGGGGCATTGAATACACAAATAGGGAAGTCATGTTAAACCTTTACAAAAGGCTGGTTAGGCCTCAGCTGGAGTATTGTGTACAGATTTACCAGTGTGATACCAGGGATGAGGGACTTCAGTTATGTGGAGAGACTGGAGAAGCTGGGCTTGTTCTCCTGAGAGCAAAAAAGGTTAAGGGGAATTAAAAAAGAGGTAATCATAATAATGAGGCGTTTTTATAGAGCAAATAGGGGTAATTAAATAATTGGATTGATAACCAGAGGTCATCGGTTTACAATAATTGGCAATACAACTAGAGGGGAAATAAGGAGAACATTTTTCACACGGAGTGTTGTTAAGCACTGCCTGAAAGGATGGTGTCTCTTTTAGAGGCTGTCTTCGTGTCAACATTCATATTTTCACTGGGAAACTGCAGGAACAGAGTGAAACGGGTCTGCTTGTGTCCCTGGATTCAATGTATAATGTGGAGAAATCTATAAAATTTATAATGGAATCGGTAAAAGTGAACATGGTCAATACAATTATATGAAAACTGTAAATGGAGCCGCTCATTGTTGGACCAGTCCTTTCTGAGCACAGCTTTTAACTTTATTCCTGAGAGAGGTCTCATTAAGACAAGGTTCTGAACTTTGAGAAGTTTGTGATATATCCACGTCATCATTTACATCGGAGTCAAAGCTGCTGATGTGGCCTGTTTGTTCAAATGACTGTAACTAATAGCAATGATCAGGGGTATAACCGTGTCAGTGGAGATTTACCCCCTGTATAAATCAGGGATCGCTGTAATGAATCCACACAGAATGCCTGCCGGAGCTGCGGTTTCCAGGCCAACAGAAATCATTGCTTCTCACGGAAATGGGATATTCAGTAATGTATCTGATAGAATGTATTTATTATCCAGTTCTCGCAGCCGTTGGAGTTCCAGGTAAGCCATTATCTCAGCTGTTCATGGTGTAAATCGTTATTAAATCTGCTGCTGTACTTGATACTTTTTTTTTCTCCCATCATGTATTACACAGTGGACTGTTCTGTCCTCAGTCTCTGCTCTTTTGGTCTTCGAGCAGCTGCATTATATGCTTTACGATTTTGTTTATCCAATTCTGGCATTGTTACTGGATTATTCTCTGTACTGAATGTATTAGAATCAGGTGTCTGGGCTAAGAGCTGGTCTCAGACCATCAGGAGTTGTTCACAGTTTCATGTTGTGGAACTCACCTGTCCTGGAATATTTTTTTCATCAATGTGTTTTCAGTGATTGAAAATGAGACAGCTCACGGTCTCAGTGTTACAAGGAGGCAGCGCAATGCCTTCCCTCCACAATAATATGGTTCAGTTTAACTGGGATTTCAACGTATTTATTGGTTATCACTGTTATGAAATATTATTTCATTCTGTGTGTGTATCTGACGCCGCATCAGATGTCTGGTTACTGAACTGTGTTTGCTGTTGATTCTTTCAATCTCATTCCCTGCTTCACTGTGGATGAAATTACTGTAAAGTGCAATGTTTTGAGGTCATGTTTCACTTCATCTGTTCAAATCATGAGCAGTTCTATTTGTCTGTGGATTGCAAGCAGCAGCGGGGATGTTGGCGTTTTGTTAATTGAACAATGCCGCCATCTAACGCTGTACTTTGTAATTACGATGTGGAGATGCCGGTGATGGACTGGGGTTGACAATTGTAAACAATTTTACAACACCAAGTTATAGTCCAGCAATTTTATTTTAAATTCACAAGCTTTCGGAGACTTCCTCCTTCCTCAGGTAAATGTTCAGGATCTCCTTGAAGCCTACGCATTTATACATATAGAGCAATACACGGTGTTTCCAGACTGCCCCTGCAACTGCCCGTTGCCAAGGCAATCACCGTGTTCAGACAGAGAGGCGTCACCTGCAGAACCCCCGAATACACATTCAACAAAAAAACAAACAGGAAAAAAAATTTTAAAAATTTAAAAAATTTAAAAAAACAGAGAAGAAAAACAGAGAGAGGCAGAAACATCCGGAAGGCAGAGAGAGCCAGCAAATGACCCATTATATTAAAAACAGATAACATTTGTTCGCTGGTGGGGTAACGTGTAGCGTGACATGAACCCAAGATCCCGGTTGAGGCCGTCCTCATGGGTACGGAACTTGGCTATCAATTTCTGCTCGACGATTTTGCGTTGTCGTGTGTCTCGAAGGCCGCCTTGGAGTACGCTTACCCGAAGGTCGGTGGATGAATGTCCATGACTGCTGAAGTGTTCCCCGACTGGGAGGGAACCCTCCTGTTTGGCGATTGTTGCGCGGTGTCCGTTCATCCGTTGTCGCAGCGTCTGCATGGTCTCGCCAATGTACCATGCTCTGGGGCATCCTTTCCTGCAACGTATGAGGTAGACAACGTTGGCCGAGTCACAGGAGTATGAACCATGCACCTGGTGGGTGGTGTCCTCTCGTGTGATGGTGGTATCTGTGTCGATGATCTGGCATGTCTTGCAGAGGTTACCGTGGCAGGGTTGTGTGGCGTCGTGGACGCTGTTCTCTTGAAAGCTGGGTAATTTGCTGTGAACGATGGTCTGTTTGAGGTTGGGTGGCTGTTTAAAGGCGAGTAGTGGAGGTGTGGGGATGGCCATAGCGAGGTGTTTGTCCTCATTGATGACATGTTGAAGGCTGCGGAGAACATGGCGTAGTTTCTCCGCTCCGGGGAAGTACTGGACGACAAAGGGTACTCTGTTGGTTGCGTCCCGTGTTAGTCTCCTGAGGAGGTCTATGCGATTTTTTTTGTAATTACAGGAGAAGGAATTTCAATTATTGTGAGGTGTGGCTGGAAGAGGCATTCGATTCTCTTTATTCCACGCATTGTGGATGAAGTGAACAGTGTAGGTTAACTGGTGGAACCTTGTATGATCTGTAGAAACATTAAACTGTTCACAGAGGCTTCAACATTTAACAAACTGACACTGAGAATAGAATCGTTGGAACACGGGGCTGGTGAGGAGAAAGCAGGCGCAGGATGTTAGGATTTACTAGGAAATGAAAGGGGGCATTGAGAAAGAGTAGAGACAGTGCGGAGAGATAGAGAGGAGCGATAGAGAACGTGACTGAGAAGGAAAACGAGAGGGACAGTGAGGAGGAAAGAGAGGAAGAGATTGACAGAGAGAGAAATGCACACACGGAGAACGAGAGAGGGGAGAGAGAGAGCAGCAGCGGTGTGAATAATTAATCGGAATGAACTGCTGAAACTTCCAGTACAATTATGAAGAGGAAATGTGATTTGAGGGTGTTATTAGAATGTTGTCAGATTGTGAGAGTTTTATTGTATTCTCTCCGGGTGTGTTTATCACTATCAGGTCCTCAGTCTGTTTATGTGAATGTTCCTTTTCCTTGTTTACTGATTGAATACATAAACATAATTGAAATGTATTTAAAGAATAGGATCAGTGATTTCTTTATCGCTTTTAATTATGGGGATATTGTATTCTAGAAGCTATGTGTCAGTTTTATTCAATAAAGAACGAGGCGAATTCAATGATTGTATTTTAATGTAATTTTAGTTGAATATGCAAGTAAATTTATTGAACACATTATGTAACCAACGAGCTATTTATTGACACCAATATCCACTGAAATTAATGGTTGAATTCATTAATTGGATTGTGTGAGCTGGACCTGTAGATTAGATTTCCTCTAACACCCTCCTGCAGTCTCTCCCTGTGAATCCCAGCCTCTCCTCCCACGGCATCGAATCCTCCGTCTCCTCATCCGTTCCCTCAGTTCATTGGCTTTCCCAAACTATCTGCTACTGATTCCCCTCCAGCTCATACATGTCCTTTTCCTTGGTCTCCCTCCCAAACGCACTCGCTCGCTCGGCCTCCAGTTGCCTCTTCTAATCCAATCCGAAGCCTCAAACTCACCCCCACGGATCACGGTCTTTCCCGTTTTGTGCCAGCCCCAGTCGGCTCTCTCCACCCAGAGCAACAAACCTCCCCCTGTCCCCTCACCTTCTCGTCCCTCGCTCACTTTCCCGTCCATCTGGAGCCCAAATCCGGATTTAACCTGTTGGAATCCCGGTGTTTATATCCCTCCTCCCTTCCCCACCGGCACTGCCCCCTCACTCGGCCCTTCCAGTGGATCTGGTGCTAACTTTATTCACTCTCTGTATCAATTTCCCAATTCATTATTGATCATTGTGTTTAAAAACATTTCTCTGTCCGAAAGCGCTGCCCAGGTCAGTGAATCAGTTTCCACCGTTTGATGCAGCAACAAAGCTGGAAATTTCAGCCCAGATCCTCTCAAACTGCCGCTTTGTCTCCAGGTCTAATCAGTAATTTCTCTGCTTCTTTTCTCTCTCTTTGACAGTTAACTTGGTGGCGATTGTGATCCTGTCCCGAGGAAAGTGCGGACTCTCCAAATGTATCACTCGCTACCTGATGGGAATGGCGGCGGCCGATCTCCTGGTCGTTATCACTGATCCGATATTGAAATGGATTGGACTGATTTATTTCCCAAATTCATTCCTGAGAATTACTCCCGTGTGTTCGGTCATTGACTTCCTGACTTTTGCAACCACCGAGATTTCTGTCTGGTTCACAGTTGCTTTCACCTTTGATCGATTTGTGGCCATTAGTTGTCAGAAGCTGAAAACAAAATATTGCACTGAGAAAACGGCGGCTGCTGTTATCGGGGTGGTGAGTGCGCTGAGCTGTTTACTAAACATTCCCTGGTACTTTGTATTTGACCCGGAATATATAATGGACAATGTACCCCGGGGTTGTGTCTTGAAACCGACCTTTTTCACTTCACCCGCATGGGAAGCGTTTGTCTTGTTTACTGTTGTTTCAACTCCTTGTCTGCCATTCATTCTGATTTTGCTGTTCAATGTTCTCACCGTCAGCCACATTTTAGCGGCCAATAGAGTCCGCAGGGGACTCCGGGGCCGCAGCAATGTCGAGAATCACAAGGATCCAGAGATGGAGAACCGAAGGAAATCCATCATTTTACTCTTCAGTATATCAGGCAGTTTTATATTGTTATGGAGCACACTCGTTTTTTATGTTATCTCTCTGTATACAACAAATACCCAGTACTATAAAGTCAGTGACATTGAGTCAGCCGGACTCATGCTTCAACTTCTCAGTTCCTGCACCAACACGTGTATTTATGCTATGACCCAGACTAAATTCAGAGAGGAGCTGAAGAACGGGGTGAAATACCCACTGAATCTAATTGTTACATTAGTTAAATCATAGAAACGTCTGAAGTCTTTTCAACTGAAATTAAACAAAAAGTCAATGAGAGTGGATTTTCACGTTTGTCGGTGGCGTGAGACGGGCTGTAACGGATCGGGCGCCCGTTATTCACCGCGCCTGATTTTACCATCCATTGACATAAATGAATTCACGAAAGTAACTGATATTAAACCAATCATTTAAATACATTTGGAAATACCAGAGATGAATCATATCTTACGCGACAAATGCGGTGTTGTGAAATGATACAAAGATGTGATTCTAACATGAAACTGTTTGCTGTTTTTTATTCTGGAAATAATATGATTTCAATATTTAATGTTTAATCGTGAAATGAATAAAATCAAATCCTCCTTTTCGATTGATGATTATTTCCCATCATACAGACTGCCCAGTGTGATGGACTGAGGGTGAGCTGTCAGGGTCAGACAGCGTCCTGTTCATTGGGACATTTGTTTTGACCAGAACAGAATAATAATGGACCAACACCCAGACCGTTACTAGCTGGTAAAATATTAATGTAATTTCAAACTCCAGTGGGGAGTTCCGAAGATCGTTTCCTCTCTGAGCTGCTGGGCAGCAATGTTTACTCACTGCAGGGAGTTTAATGGGACATGAGGCTGGGCCTGGTTACACAGATTTATAAGGAAACCTCATGATACATTTCTGAGACGATCAGGAGGCGGGAGATTTCTCACGGCCGCAGCAGGCTAAGGGAAAGCTCTAATGCTCCTCCTCGCCACACAAAATATGAGTTACAAATAAACTTCTCAGTGTTCTGGATCACTCAATGCCCATCGAAAGGGCGGCTCCTCCTCCCATTTGTAACTAACATTATGTGGTGTCCCGTGTACGTCATAATACTCTGATTTACATATTACACGTGGCCTGACCGGAAACAGGTGGGTGTTGCTCCGGCCGCTCTTCTCAGGACCCGACCCACGGTGGTGGAGGCAGGAACTCCAACGTTAAAGGGGCGGTAAGTGACCTGACACCATTTACTCGCCTCTGACACGCCATTTCCGCCAGGCGGGGATACTTAAAATCGGCCACACCTTTCCTGACCTACGCCCGAGTATTAATCTTCGAAGCCCACAAGCTGGTCCATTGTCTCAAACTGCACCGGTTCACAACACGTGGAGGGAAAATTTCACCATCGCTGGGGGCTGAACTGAAAGAGCGGATCACCCGCCCCTTATAGAACAGGCCCGATTTTACTTTCTCCGTCAGTTTACCGCCCAAGCAGTGAAGGTGAAATTACCCCCTACGTCTCTGATCCAAAGGTTCGACAGGATTGTGAAGCACATCACACACTGTTTGCCAAACACTGGCATGAATGTGAGCGAATCGATCCATGTATTCAGGTAAAAGGTGATAACCCCCCGCCCCTCCATAGAGACAGGATCCCTCTACCGTGGAGTCGAAGTGGGGGTTCACCCCCAACAACTCGGTAACACAGGATGCAGTGCTCTGTGGGCAGTTCCCTGGGATGCACCTCCAGATAGATATGAACTGCTGCTGGAAGGCCATCAACTCGGTGAAGGAGGCCCGATGGTCTTCCTAAAACCAGCTGGTCTTCCAGCTGAAGGAGCTGTTCACGATCCAAGGCCCAGGAGTCGGTGCTGTGGGAAGCACTGAAGTAAGGTGCGGCCTGCCCAAAGGCTCTATGGGGAAAGACGACCTTGTAAGGCCATTTTACCTTGTATTGTTCAGCATGTATTTGAAAATATGTTCTATATTTTCAATTGTAATAACGGAATCGCAGCGTGTATGATATCTATTCTATTGTTTTGAATTGCAATTGTGGTATTTACATTGAACTGTGTGTATCCATAAATTTTATGAAATAAAGTATATCTTGAAATATTTTTTTAAAAGTTCCAGTCTCACAGTGTGTGCTGTTATTGGACAGTGAACAGTGGAAACACAACCGGACAGTAAAGATGTGGCGAGTTATAAAAAGAACATCTATTGCAGGACCAGGTGAGAATTAGGATTAATTTCTTAATGATGAGAAACTAGGGGCTGTGGAGGAGCAAAGGGATTTGGGTGTCCAGGTGCACCAATCACGAAAAGCTACTGCACATATCCAAAATTTAAAGGTCCCAATTCCTAGTCTGTCATATCCCAAGGTACTGCTGTCAGGTATTTCGCCAACTCTCTGGAATTTGCTCATATAATCAGGCCCCACTGCCGCCCTCGCTGGTCCATTCCATCCATCCAGCGCCCTCTGCATTAAAAAGTTACATTCAATCATTCTGCTCATCCTCTGCCCCAGGTCGAGAAGACTAATAGTGGCGGGAGGACCCAGACCATCAGCCTTATATGAGTTTGGAAGTTTCTGTTTTTAATTCAGGTTATTTAATTTGCAATTATTTCCCATTTTTGTATCTTTATATTTTAATTTCATTATTGCAGATTTTGCATTATTGAACAAATTCTCCAAACCCTTTGCGCAGTGAGTGCTGACTCCGGGCCCTTTGATTGACAGCTCTCACCACCTCCACCCCCACTACCCCGGGCTGACTCCTCCCACCACGTAACACGCAACACGCAGCAGCGTCACTCACCTTACCGCGCTGACGTCCTTGCGCCGCGTTGCCTTAGCAACAGGCCCGCGCCCGGAGGATGATGATTGCGGCCCAAGGCCGGTGGACGGGCGGGCGCTGCTGTGGGCGGGGGAGGGACCGACAGAGGGAGGGCCCGCACCGGGGAGTGGCCTGAGAGGGGTGGCGGGCGGAGTTCCTCGGGGCCTCCTGCGGGCCCCGTGAATCTGAACTCTGTCAGCGCCCGGTGTCGAGCTGGGCTCGGGGGGGAGTCACTCTCCCGCCTCCCCGTCAAACGGGCCGTGGGTCGGAGCCCGAAAATGAACGAAAATCGAACAGCACAGAGAGAGGCCGCTTGGCCCATCGCGCCTGTGCCGGCTCTGTGAAAGAGGCCGCTCGGCCCATCGCGCCTGTGCCGGCCCTGTGAAAGAGCGATCCCATTAGTCCCACTCCCCCTGCTCTTTCCCCACAGTCCCGCAAATTTTCCCCCTTCAAGGATTGAGCCGATTCCCTTTTGAAAGTTATTATTGAATCTGCTCCCACCGCCCTTTCAGGCAGTGAATTCCAGATCAGAACAACTCGCTGCCTAAAAACATTCTCCTCATCTCCCTCTGGCTCTTTTCCCAATTCCCTTCAATCTGTGTCCTCTGGTTACCGACCCTCCCGCCTGTGGCAACAGTTTCTCCCCATCGACTCCATCAAAACCCCTCCTCATTTTCAACCCCTCCATTAAATCTCCCCTAAACCGTCTCTGCTCGAAGGAGAACAATCCCAGCTTCTCCAGTCTCTCCCGGGAACTGAAGTCCCTCATCCCCGGGACCATTCTGGTAAATCTCCCCTGAACCTTCTCTGCTCCAAAGAGAGTAATCGCAGCTTCTCTATTCTCTCCACATAATTATTATTATTTATTAAGTGGGTTGTGCTGGGTATCTGGAAGCTGTAATTCGGTGAGTAGAAAGCAGTGGGAGGATAAGTCTGCAGATTGATTTTGGGAGATGGTGAAGACGGCGATCGTGGATTCAGACAAGGGAGGGAGGTGGTCTTTGAGACCGTCCGTGCTCTGTTGTAAGATCTCACTGTGTGTGTCTTGTTCCAGCCGTTCCCATTTGTACCTGTGACCTGACTGGCGGAGTCTGCGACATCAACTGCTGCTGTGACCCTGACTGTTCCCCCGCGGACATCAATGTCTTCCCCACCTGTCTGCCGGGCAGTGAACCGTAAGTTTCTGTTCATGTTTTACTACATTGGCACCCGGTCCGACAAAGCTTCGATTTTAAGACCCTCGACCTCGTTTTCAAATCCCTCCATGGTCCTCGCCCTCTCCATATCTCTGCAACCTCCTCCAACCGATTTAATCTCCACCGACAACCCCATGTCACTCCAACCTATCATGGAATCGAACCCACCCATTTATCTCCTCCCACACACCATCTACACTCTGCGCACAGTCAGTGCTGGGACATTCAATCCTGTTAGACACATAGTCAGTGCTGGGACACTCCGTCCTGTTATACACACAGTCAGTGCTGGGACACTCAGTCCTGTTATACACACAGTCAGTGCTGGGACACTCAGTTCTGTTACACACAGAGTCAGTGCTGGGACACTCAGTCCTGTGAATACACACAGTCAGTGCTGGGACACTCAATCCTGTTATACACAGTCATTGCTGGGAAAGTCAGTCCTTTTACACACACAGTCAGTGCTGGGACACTCAGTCCTGTTATACATACAGTCAGTGCTGGGACATTCAGTCCTGTTATACACACATTCAGTGCTGGGACATTCAGTCCTGTTATACGCACAGTCAGTGCTGGGACAATCAATCCTGTTATACACACATTCAGTGCTGGGACACTCAGTTCTGTTATACACACAGTCAGTGCTGGGACACTCAGTCCTGTTTTCGCACAGTCAGTGCTGGGACACTCAGTCCTGTTATACACAGAGTCAGTGCTGGGACACTCAGTCCTGTTATACACACAGTCAGTGCTGGGACACTCAGTTCTGTTATACACACAGTCAGTGCTGGGACAGTCAGTCCTTTTTCAATACAGTCAGTGCTGGGACACTCAGTCCTGTTATACACAGAGTCAGTGCTGGGACACTCAGTCCTGTTATACACACAGTCAGTGCTGGGACACTCAGTTCTGTTATACACACAGTCAGTGCTGGGACAGTCAGTCCTTTTTCAATACATTCAGTGCTGGGACACTCAGTTCTGTTATACATGCAGTCAGTGCTGGGACACTCAGTCCTGTTATACACATTCAGTGCTGGGACACTCAGTCCTGTTATACACACAGTCAGTGCTGGGACACTCAGTCCTGTTCTTCACACATTCAGTGCTGGGACACTCAGTCCTGTTAAACATACAGTCAGTGCTGGGACACTCAGTCCTGTGAATACACACGGTCAGTGCTGGGACACTCAATCCTGATCGACACACAGTCAGTGCTGGGACACTCAGTCCTGTTATACACACAGTCAGTGCTGGGACATATTGGATATATTGACCTTGGAGGGGGTACAGTGCAAATTCACCAGAATGATACTGGGGCTTGAAGGGTTCAATTATAAGGACCGGTTGCATAAACTTGGTTTGCATTCCCTTGAGTTTAGAAGGTTGAGGGGTGATCTGATCCAGATATTTAAAATTATAAAGGGATTCGATAGGGTCGAAATAGAAACTATTTTCTCTCGTCGGTGAATCCAGAACAAGAGGACATAAACTTAAATTTAGAGCTCGGGTGTCTTGGATTGAAATCAGGAAACTCTTTCCCACACAAGGGTAGTGGAAATCTGCTCAGCCTGATTGAAGTGGACCGTGTGATATAATAGAATTTTCTGTCCTGTCAGAGTTGGACATTTGTAGATCCATCTTTTAAAATGGTGGAGGAACTCAGTTCTAAGATGGATTCCACTCACTTCATCATGAGTCCTCAAACTGCTTCTCTTATCATCAAGATATCAAGGACTGGACACACTGTGTTTGAAAGAAAGCTGATTAATTTGACACTTGTACAGAATATTAATAATCCCTTTAACTGGGCTGGAGTTTAACATCAGAAACAAACCCCAACTGTCAGAATGAACATGGTTCAGTCCTGGATGTGATTAACATCAGCAATAACAGCAGAATCCAACCCCTGCAGTCACATGTGATCCCGCTGGTGACTCAGCAGGTGGGAAGACTGAGTGAATCCCATCCCACACACGAAGCAGGTGATCGGCCTCTCCCCAGTGTGAATACGTTCATGTCTCAGCAGATCCCAAGTTCTTTTAAAGCTCTTCTCACAGTTAGAACATTGAAAGGGTCTCTTATCAGTGTGAACAAGTTGGTGTTCAATGAGGCCGGATGAACAAGTGAATTCCTTCCCACACACGGAGCAGGTGAATGGCCTCTCCCCAGTGTGAACTCGCTGGTGTGTCAGCAGGGTGGATGATTGAGTGAATCTCTTCCCACATATGAAGCAGGTGAACGGCCTCTGCCCTGTGTGAACTCGCTGGTGTGTAAGCAGGGTGGATGACTGAGCGAATCCCTTCCCACATATGAAGCAGGTGAATGGCCTCTCACCAGTGTGAACTTGCTGATGTCTCAGCAGGTGGGATGATCGAGTGAAAATCTTCCCACACACGGAGCAGATGAACAGCCTCTCCCCAGTGTGGACTCGCTGGTGTGTCAGTAGGCTGGATGACCGAGTGAATCCCTTCCCACACACGGAGCAGGTGAACGGCCTCTCCCCAGTGTGAGTGCGTTGGTGTGTCAGCAGATCACTTTTTCTTTTAAAGCTTTTCTCACAGACAGAGCATTTAAAAAGTCTCTTATCAGTGTGAACAAGCTGATGTTCAATGAGGTGGGAAGATTGAGTGAATCCGCTCCCACACACGGAGCAGGTGAACGGCCTCTCCCCAGTGTGAATTCGCTGGTGTGTCAGCAGGTTGGATGACTGAGTGAATCCCTTCCCGCACTTAGTGCAGGTGAACGGCGTCTCCCCAGTGTGAGTGCGTTGGTGTGTCAGCAGATCACTTTTTCTTTTAAAGCTCTTCTCACAGACAGAACATTTAAAAAGTCTCTTATCAGTGTGAACAAGTTGATGTTCAGTGAGGTGGGATGACTGAGTGAATCCGCTCCCACACACGGAGCAGGTGAACGGCCTCTCTCCAGTGTGTCTGCGTCGATGTGTTTCCAGCCGGGATGAGTAACTGAATCCCCTCCCACAGTCCCCACATTTCCACGGTTTCTCCATGGTGCGGGTGTCCTTCTTCAGGCTGTGTAACTGGTGAAAGCTCTTCCCACAGTCAGTGCACTGGAACACTCTCAATCGGGTGTGTGTGTCTCGCTGCTATTGCAGTCACAGTGATGTTTGAAATCTTTTCCACAGATAGAACAGATCAACATTTCTCCTATATTTTAAGGCCGATAATCTTCAGGTGCTGGTGAATGGAGTCAGATCTTGACGTGATGTTTGGTTTGAGTTTCTCGTCTGCAAATCCGCCCCTTGTAATACCCTGTAAAAGGAGATAACAAAAGTCCTCACTGTGAATACAGGATAGAAATTCAGAACAGGCAATTCCAGTTCCTGTGGAACATTCTTCCCGCTCATTCCCCCAGACTGTAAATCCCCGTCCCACACACTCACCCTCCTCCCTCTGCTGGAACCCAAACCCATCGCACCACCTCCAACATTTTTCCTTCTATTTAAGTTTTCTCTCTCTCCTGAAGATCCCGACTGTGACTGGGTTCAGTTCTGCACTCAGTGTTTCCCCTCCCTCTCCTCCCCTGAAGGTGCTGACTCTGACTGGGTTCAGTTCTACACTCACTGGTTCCCCTCCCTCTCCTCCCCTGAAGTTGCTGACTCTGGTTGGATTCAGTTCCACACTCACTGATTCCCCTCTCCTCTACTGAATATGTTGACTCTGGCTGTGTGTATATGCTCTGCCCCTCATTTCCACACAATGTCCCTCCCTATAGCTGCCTGTATGCCGTCCATCTGTGATATCTCCCAATTTTGGCAAAAGACTCTCCCTGACCAGTCACCATTTCTCCTTCACTTAAAGATTTTCCTTGACCTATCACAATTTCTCCTTCATTTTCAGACGCTCCCTGATCAAACACAATTTCTCCTACATTTATAGACGCTCCCTGACCCTTCAGCATTTCTCCTTCATTTGCAAACTCTCCCTGACCCGTCAGCATGTCCCTTCATTAATAGACACTCCCTGACCCATCACTTTTTGTCCTTCAGATGTCGACACTCCCTGACCTGTCAACAATTCTCCTGCATTTACAGACACTCCCGGACCAATCACCGTTCCTCCTTCATTTACAGACACCCCCGGACCAATCACCATTTCGCCTTCATTTACAGACACTCCCGGACCACTCACCATTTCTCCTTCATTTACAGACACCCCCTGACCAGTCACCATTTCGCCTTCATTTACAGACACTCCCGCACCAGTCACCGTTCCTCCTTCATTTACAGACACCCCCTGACCAGTCACCATTTCTCCTTCATTTGCAGACACCCCCTGACCAATCACCATTCCTCCTTCATTTACAGACACCCCCTGACCAGTCACCATTTCTCCTTCATTTGCAGACACCCCCTGACCAATCACCATTCCTCCTTCATTTACAGACACCCCCTGACCAATCACCATTCCTCCTTCATTTACAGAAACCCCCTGACCAGTCACCATTTCGCCTTCATTTTCAGACATTCCCTGATCAAACACAATTTCTCCTACGTTTATAGACGCTTCCTGACCCTTCAGCATTTCTCCTTCATTTACAAACTCTCCCTGACCCGTCAGCATTTCCCTTCATTAATAGACGCTCCCTGACCCATCACTGTTTCTCCTTCAGATATCGACACTACCTGACCTGTCAACAATTCTCCTTCATTTACAGACACTCCCGGACCAGTCAACATTCCTCCTCCATTTACAGACACCCCCTGACCAGTCACGATTTCTCCATCATTTACAGACTCTGCCTCCTGTCACCATTTCTCCCTCCTTTATGGACACTCCGTAACCCGTCACCATTTCGCCTTCATTTTTAGACACTCCCTGACCTGTCACCATGTCTTCTCCCATTTATAATATTCCCTTACCAGAAACCATTTCACCTTCATTCATGGACAATCCCTGACCTGTCACCATTTCTCTTTCATTTATAGATATTCCCTGACCCTTCACCGTTTTTCCTTCATGTATAGACACTCCCTTACCAGACACCATGTTTCCTTCATTTACAGACACTCACGAACCAAACAATTTTACCTGGCACTTTACATGATTGTGGGGTTTCTTCTGTATCTGTCAGTCTCTGATACTGTACAAACGTTTGGTGTTTATTCTGTATTTTTCAGTCTCTGGTACTGTGTATGAGTGTGGGGTTTATTCTGTGCCTGTCTGTCTCTGGTACTGTGTGTGAGTGTGGGGTTTATTCTGTGCCTGTCTGTCTCTGGTACTGTGTGTGAGTGTTGGATTCATTCTGTATCTGTCTGTCTCTGGTACTGTGTGTGAGTGTGGGGTTTATTCTGTATCTGTCAGTCTCTGGTACTGTGTGTGAGTGTAGGTTTTATTCTGTATCTGTCTGTCTCTGGTACTGTGTGTGAGTGCAGCTTTCATTCTGTATCTGTCTGTCTCTGGTACTGTGTGTGAGTGTGGGGTTTATTCTGTATTTATCAGTCTCTGGTACTGTATATGAGTGTGGGGTTTATTCTGTCTATGTCTGTCTCTGGTACTGTGTGTCAGTGTGGGATTTATTCTGCATCCATCTATCTCCGATACTGTCGATGTGTTTGTTGTTTATTTTGTATTTATCTGTCTCTGGTACAGTATATGAGGTTGGGCTTTATTCTGTATCTGTCAGTCTCTGGTACTGTGTGTGAGTATAAGATTCATTCTGTGTAAGTCAGTCTCTGATACTGTACATGAGTGTGAGGTTTATTCTGTATCTGTCAGTCTCTGGAACTGTGTGTCAGTGTGGGGTTTATTCTGTAATTGTGTGTCTCTGATACTGTAGATGTGTTTGGGGTTTATTCTGTATCTGTCTGTCTCCGATACTGTAAATCCCAAATTCACACATTCCGTATCTGTCAGTCTCTGGTACTGTATATGAGTGTGGGGTATATTCTGTATCTGTCAGTCTCTGGTACTGTGTGTGAGTGTAGGTTTTATTCTGTATCTGTCTGTCTCTGGTACTGTGTGTGAGTGCAGCTTTCATTCTGTATCTGTCTGTCTCTGGTACTGTGTGTGAGTGTGGGGTTTATTCTGTCTATGTCTGTCTCTGGTACTGTGTGTCAGTGTGGGATTTATTCTGCATCCATCTATCTCCGATACTGTCGATGTGTTTGTTGTTTATTTTGTATTTATCTGTCTCTGGTACAGTATATGAGGTTGGGCTTTATTCTGTATCTGTCAGTCTCTGGTACTGTGTGTGAGTATAAGATTCATTCTGTATAAGTCAGTCTCTGATACTGTACATGAGTGTGAGGTTTATTCTGTATCTGTCAGTCTCTGGAACTGTGTGTCAGTGTGGGGTTTATTCTGTAATTGTGTGTCTCTGATACTGTAGATGTGTTTGGGGTTTATTCTGCATCTGTCTGTCTCCGATACTGTGAATCCCAAATTCACACATTCCGTATCTGTCAGTCTCTGGTACTGTATATGAGTGTGGGGTTTATTCTGTATCTGTCAGTCTCTGGTACTGTGTGTGAGTGTAGGTTTTATTCTGTATCTGTCTGTCTCTGGTACTGTGTGTGAGTGCAGCTTTCATTCTGTATCTGTCTGTCTCTGGTACTGTGTGTGAGTGTGGGGTTTATTCTGTATTTATCAGTCTCTGGTACTGTATATGAGTGTGGGGTTTATTCTGTCTATGTCTGTCTCTGGTACTGTGTGTCAGTGTGGGATTTATTCTGCATTGCATCCATCTATCTCCGATACTGTCGATGTGTTTGTTGTTTATTTTGCATTTATCTGTCTCTGGTACAGGTTGGGCTTTATTCTGTATCTGTCTGTCTCCAATACTGTGAATCCCAAATTCACACATTCCGTATCTGTCAGTCTCTGGTACTGTATATGAGTGTGGGGTTTATTCTGTATCTGTCAGTCTCTGGTGCTGCATATGAGTGGGGGGTATATACTGTATCTGTTTGTCTCTGGTGCTGCATATGAGTGTGGGGTTTATTCTCTATCTGTCAGTCTCTGGTGCTGTGTGTGAGTGTGGGGTTTATTCTCCATCTGTCAGTCTCTGGTGCTGCATATGAGTGTGGGGTTTATTCTGTATCTGTCAGTCTCTGGTACTGTGTGTGAGTGTGGGATTCATTCTGTGCCTATCAGTCTCTGGTGCTGTGTGTGAGTGTGGGGTTTATTCTGTTTCTGTCAGTCTCAGATACTGTACATGAGTGTGGGGTTTATTCTGCATCTGTCAGTCTCTGGTACTGTGTGAGTGTGGGATTCATTCTGTGCCTGTCAGTCTGTGGTACTGTACCTGTGTGGGGTTTATTCTGTGTCTGTCAGTCTCACTGTACATGAGTTTGGAGTTTTTCAGTATCTGTCTGTCTCTGATACTGGAAATGAGTGTGTTTTTTGTTCTGTGTCTCTCTGTCTCTGGTACTGTTTGAATGTGGGGTCTATTCAGTATATGTCTGTCTCTGGTACTGTGTATGAATTTGGGATTCATTCTGTATCTGTCTGTCTCTGTCAGTCTCTGGTGCTGTATGTGAATGTGGGGTTTATTCAGTATATGTCAGTCTCTGGTACCTTGTGTGAATTTGGGATTCATTCTGTATCTGTCAGTCTCTGGTACTGTATGTGAATTTGGGATTCATTCTGTATCTGTCTGTCTCTGGTACTGCAAATGAGTGTGGGGTTTATTCTTTATTTGTCTGTTTCTGGTACTGTATATGAATGAGGGTTATTCTGTATCTGTCAGTCTCTGGTACTGTGTGTGATTGTGGGATTCATTCTGTGCCTGTCAGTCTGTGGTACTGTACGTGTGTGGGGTTTATTCTGTATCGGTCTGTAACGGGTACTGTATGCGAATGTCAGGTTTATTCTGCTTCTGTCTGTCTCTGGTGCTGTATATAAGTGTGGGGTTTATTCTTTACCTGTCTGTATCTGGTACTGTACATGAGTATGGGGTTTATTCTGTATCTGTCTGTCTCTGGTACTGTATGTGAGTGTGGGATTCATTCTGTTTCTGTCTGTCTCTGGTGCTGCATGCAAATGTGGGGTTCATTCTGTATCTGTCAGTCTCTGATACTGTATATGAGTTTAGGATACATTCTGTATCTGTCAGTCTCAGCTAATTTATCTCAGTCTGGGTTTCATTCTATAATTCAGTCGATGAGACAATGTGCAAGTCTGGATTCATTCTGTATTCTTATTTCAGTTTATATTATTGTATATGAAACTATATCTTTAATACTTTAAAGGCTATGCAGTTTTTTATCAAGTGTTTAATTTGTAAATATTGATACACTTTTGGATTTTCTTTAATCAAACAATGTGTGTGAGTTTTGGAGTAGTATTACATCTTCATCTCTGAACTCTGTTGTGAATGATAATGTACCTTTCAATCTGTCCATGGTGAAATTATTTAACTGGTATATAATGTGTAGCTCAGTCTATAATAATGGAATTAATTCTGTATCTCAGTCTGACACTGTGAGATTTTTGGACTGGAATGTAATATATAGCTCAGCCTGCACTAATAGAATTGATAATGTATCTATCAGTCTGTTACTGTATGAGATTTTTGGACTGGTGTGTAACATGTGGCTCAGTACATGCTAATGGAATTGATGTTGTATCTTTGAGTCTGATAAGGTCTGACAGTGTTGGACTGCTATATAATGTTTGGCTCAGTCTGCACTAATGAAATTGATACATTATCTTTCAATCTGACACTAAGATTTTTGGACTGGCATGTTATGTGTAACTCAGTCTGCAGTGATTTGACTTAGTGATTCATTCTGATTCTGTCAGTCTGTGGTACTTTGTGTGAGTGTGGGATTCATTCTATATATGTCAGTCCCTTGTACTGTATCTGAATGAGGTTCATTCTGTTCCTGTCAGTCTCTGGCACCGTGTGTGAATTTGGGATTAATTCCATATCTGTCAGTGTCTGGTGCTGTATGTGAGTGAGACATTCATTCCATTTCCATCAATCTCTGATACTGTATATGAGTGATATATATATATACTGTATCTGTCAGTCTGTGCTACAGTGTGTGAGTGTGGGATTCGTTCTGTATCTGTCAGTCAGTGGTACATTGTGTGAGTGAGGGATTCATTCTGTATGTCAGTCTCTGGCACTGGATCTGAGTATGAGATTCATTCTTTATCTGTATCTAATTTGTATCTCAGTTTACAGCATGGCGTTCAAACCTGTATCTTTAATACATAAATGTATAACTAATTTTTCCCAGTTTTTAAGTGGTAGATAATTATATACTTTAAAATGTGATGCTGTAGGTTATAATCAGAGAATCACTGCACTTTTTGGCTACGATTAAATCTGCATCAATGTGAACACAATTGTGATTTAGTGTATCTTCCAAACTGATATGGTGACATTTTTGAACTTATATACAATGTGCAGCTCAGTCTGCATCAATGGAATACTGTATATTTCAGTCTGAATCTGTATTGGTCTTTTGTATTGGTGTTTAATATGCAGCTCAGTCTGCACTAATGGAATTGGTACTGTATCGTTCAATCTGACACTGAGATTTGTGGACTGGTCCCTAATTTGTAACTCAGCCTGCACTAATGTAGGTGACTGAGAGATTCATTTTGTATCTCTCAGTCCGTGATACTGTGTGGGATTCATTGTGTATCTTGTCAGTAGTGTGTTTGAGTTTGCGATTCATTCGATATATGCAGTCTCTGATGCTGTGTGAGTGTGGGATTCATACTTTATCTGCCAGTTTCTGGTACATTATGAGAGTGGGGGATTCATTCTCTGTCAACTGTGGTACCATACATGAGTGCGAGATTTATTCTGTATCTGTCTGTAATTATTTTCTCACATTACATTATGGTGTTCAATACTGTAGCTTTAATATCTTCATGTTTAAATAGTTTTTCTCATTTTATTGATAAATATGGATAAACTTTAGGATTTCGTGCTGGAGGTTTTTAATCAGATAATTTGTGTGCTTTTTGGACTACTATTAAATCAATTTTTTTGTGTACTATTGTGAATGATAACATATATTACAAACTGATATAGTGATTTTTGAATTGGTGTATAATGTGTAGCTCAGTCTGTTCTATTGTAATCGATACTGTGTCTTTCAGTCTAATATTGAGAGAGATTTTTGGACTGGTATGTAATGTGTATCTCAGTGTGCACTAATAGAATTGATACTGTATCTTTACATCTCATACTATGAGTGTATTATAAACTGGTTTCTAATTTGTTTCTCAGGTTACACTGTCACAGCATTTCTCAGTCTGATACTCTACATGAGTTCTGGACATGTCTGCAGTTTGTACCTCATGATACATTAATCGAATGGGTACTGCATGTATTAAACTCACATTTTTGAGTTGTGGGGTGGTATTCAATTGGAATCTCAGGGTACATTATTGGGATTCATTCTGTGCCTTTCAATCGGGTGCCATGTGTGATTTCTATCTGGTATTTAATGTTGCCCTATTGTGAGATTGACACAGTGCCTTTCAATCTGAGAGTGTGATTTTGAATGGGATTTTTGTATTTCCCTGTCAGCGGGACTGAGTTTGGGAGAAATGGAACAGTATCGACTTCACCTGCTCTGTTGGATTGAAAATGTGTCTCTGGAATTTAAGATCAGTGTGGGACTGACTACTTCTGCTGTCTGAGACTGTGGAACTGATGACCTGTCTGTGTCTCTGTGCTCTGTGAGTGATAATGTACTTACTGTGTGTGAGAAGGAGCTGGCTGCACTGTTTCCAGTGCCTCGGGTGGAGGAAAGATCACATTTATTCTGGATCCTTCAAGGATTTGCCTGTAGAAAGAAAATTATCTCTTGTGACTCAGGAACAGGTGAGGTAGAAAATACAAAAGTGATCAGTTTGATATCTCTGTTAATGATCATTTTGAATATCCACAAATGAAAACCAGTGATAGAAACAGTGTCAATGTCTGACTCCACTGCAGCACTGCAGCACTCAGCTTCTGCACACCAGGTGTGCTGGACGATTTTAAAACAATTTAGTGACATCCAGACACAACCCAACCCCTGCACTGATCAGTGAATGGGACTACCCGATGGGGCAGGGACCTTTCTACAGGTCAGGTTTCTCAACTCCTCTCCCATGGGACTAACCGTTCACCCCAAACCAAACAACCGCTGTTGAAAATGTGTCCTTCACACTTCTCACTTGATGCCTGCAATAGATACTGTTTGTATAACTCCCCACATCCTGACTGTTCACTGTCCAGTAACAGGGTGAGACTGGAACTAAACATGGAACATTCACGACTGATTTGGGGAGAGAAAGCAGCAATGATTTTAAATATCAGGTTCTTCCCATTCTCTCTCCCTTACCCTGGACACACCCTGGACACACACAGCCCGAGAATGACCTCTCCTTTCCCCCGCTCACTCCATGTTCCGGGACCAGTTCCTGATCCACTCCGCCTCTTACAAACAGCCCCCGGACTCCCCCTGACCTTCCCCCGGACTCAATGCCGATCTCTGAGCCCATCTGCGGACACGGTCCCGAAGCGATGAGCTGCTGTAACGAGGCTGCTCTTTGCTCCCTTCCCCCGGGGGCCGTGATCTCTCCATTCCCGGCTGTTTTAAACCATCTTCTTCCGCTCACTGAGGGAATGGCGCCCACAGGCCGAGCTGGGGGAGGGCAGCGCGCATGCGCTCTTCTGCTCACCAACATCCAGCGCTGGGGGCGGGGCTGAGTCACGCATGCGCAGATATCTGGTTTAATTCCCAATACAAAAATCGATGGAAACTTTCCCCAATTGGAATTTTTCCGAGTCTGAGCAAAGGAAGTGGGTCTGGGGGAAAGGTCAGAGGGAATGGGGTCCACAGGCAGTGCAGGAACAGGCACCAGAATGGAAAACAGATGGGATTCCACCAGTGCCTAACGCTGGAATCCAGACTGACTTTACAATCTCTAACTATTAAACTAGATGTTTCCATCCCTGCTGTTTCTCTCGGTATCTTTTGATGGTAAAGAGTCTTTCAGAGATAAAGTGAGCGGCTGTGAAATGAGCCAATTTGTTCTGTTCATTCTTGGTCCCTTTACTGATAAAGAAACTTGTGACTCCGTAACGGGAGGCCGGATTCCTCGAACCAATCCTGGAGAAACATGGGAGGAAAGTGGGAGTCGGTGTATTTGCTGGGACCGTGTTGGATTAATATTTGACGGCAACAGTCCCAGATTATTTCAATCGGAGTGAAAATCTCGGTCACTGAGAGAAATGCAGAAGGGCCCTGAGCTGCAAAATTGCAGAGGGTACAACATGCAACAGAGGGTTAAATGCGTGACACTGTCCCTGAGAGTGGGATTAATAATGTGTCTGTCTCTGAAATAATATCAGTGAGAGATGAGACTGCATCTTCTGTCACTCCAGCTTGGAATGGCAATTGGAATGGAGAATTTTCCAATTTGTTACTGGGTGAAAACGGGACATTGCAGGTCAGTTTCTCTCTCTCTTTTGTACAACATATGAAGGTGGAATAGTCCTGCTGAGCGTGATACAGAGACACTGATGGGAAGCGTATGGCTGATACTCTGCCTGTCTGTATCTCTCTGGCGCTGTACACGAAGGTGGGATACTGTTTGCTGAGTGTGAAACGGACACACTGAGAGGAAGTGTGAGAATGATACTTTGTCTGTCTGCCTGTCTCTGTCTGTCTCTTTATCTGTCCGTCTGTATTTCTCTATCTCTAGCGCTGTACATGAGAGCGGGATAGTGTCATTGAGCATAATATGAACACCCTGTAGGAAGGTAAAGACTGATTCTGTGTCTGTGAACAGACCTCCGGTGCTGTTGGTGAGACGGTCACTGTCCCTTCTATTATGTATGAGCCGGTCTGACGGTGCATTTATCAGTCTCCAGTCGAGTAAGGAAAGGTGGAGAGAAACAGCCTGTAACTGTCTGACACTGGACTGCCTATGAATGTTGAATTTATTCAGTAACTGGCCGTCTCTGGGTGTTTAGAATGGGACGGATGGGACACCAGTTACTATTGTCTGTCAGTCAGTTTTGGAGGAGGGAGAGAAAGACAGAGAGACTGGAGGAGCCCAGAGCGGATTATTTGTATTATCGCCTCAACCAAACATATTTCTGTGTGCAGACAATGTAATAATGTAAAACCAGATATGGATAATCACAACCACAGCTGTGATTGACTCCTGTCCCTGAAACTGGGGACCAGACATTGTGAGGAGCGCCGGCCTCAGAGTGTTTAACATTTACTGAGCTGGGAAACTACAACTAACCCCCGAGAATCTGCAGCACAGGCCGAGCGGGGAGGAAAGCCTGTCCCGGGAATTGTCAATCTGGCGAACAGTTTGTCCTGTGAATGTGAAGATGTGAACAGTGTGTCAGAGAGAGTGTGTTAAAGGGGCGGGTGGGTTAGATTAATGTCACTGTGTTTGTGTGGCCGGTCTCATCGCCAGATTTCCGAGTCCCTTTTGAGTAAAATTTTAAAAAATCCCTGTCAAAGGATCGCCCTCCTCCCCTGCCGAGTTCCGAAGTGGAAATTTAAGGTAAAGTTTCAGATCAATTCAAGATTTCAGCCGAAAAACGGAGATCATGTCAGCGATCGGGTGAGAGAGCGCGATCAGTGCAGCAATGAAACGGGTTTAAATCGAAACTGGTGCTTTTAATTCCGGTGAAAGTTTTTCGACAGCAAACATACCGGTGTTAGAGATAGGAAGGGGCTAGTCTGGGACTCTGGAGTGCCCGATTTGAATTGGAATCGGGGAGTTTAAGAGGAGAGAGAAACACAGAGAGGCTGGAGGGGCCGGGAGCTGACAGCAGGATGTCTCCGCCCCGTCCGCTCTGTGCCTTGAAGTTGCTCTGTGCCGCCGCCTCTCGTTTCATTTCTGACCCAGCTCTGACTGTCAGAGAGATTTTCGACAGAGTCCCGGACTGACAGACACTGCAGCCGCCGAAACGGCACCTCCTGCCGCCGCAACCGCTTAAGCCAAAGCTCTGAAGAAGAAGAAGGCGGTTCCCAGACCCAAGTCCACCGGTCCCCCGTTGGGAGAACAGGTCGTCAAGATTGTGGCGGAGTGCAAGGATCGCAAGGGGATATCCCTGGCCGCGATAAAGAAGGTTCTGGCTACCAGAGGCCTGGATGTGGAGAAGCTCCGGTCCCAGATCAAATTAAGTATCAAGAGAAATGTGGAAAAAGGCTCCCTGGTGCAGATCAAGGGCACGGGCGCCTCGGGCTCCTTCAGAGTCGCTCAGAAGGAAACCCAGGCAAAAGTGGTAAAGAAGGTGAAGAAACAAGTAACCAAAAAATCTCCCGGAAAGAAACCAGCGGCCAAAAAAACAGCGGTCAAGAAATTAACGGCCAAGAAACCAGCGGTCAAGAAATCGACCACGAAAAAGGCGGCGAAATCACCAATTAAGAAGAAAGCGGCGGCTAAGAAGCCCAAGACCCCCAAGACAGTGAAGGCGAAGAAGGTGGAAAAGCCGAGGGCCAAGCCCAAGCCGAAGTCAGCAAAGCCCAAGAAAGCAGCGGGCAAAAAGATGTAAAAAATCAAGTGCAACTTGTGACCATCTGAACCCAACGGCTCTTCTCAGAGCCACCCACGTCTCTCAGAAAAGAGCTGATCCCGGAATCAGATGATTCCTGTCCCGGGTCCTGGCTCAGATTTCAGATAGAAATCATTTCAAATAAACCCAGGGTCCTGGTGACTCGCTGACATTCGCTATCCCCGCCCGACCCCCACTGTCTGAAATAAAATAGAGAGAATGGGATGTCCGGGCCGGGCCTCACTGGAACTGGCGTGTGTTCGGCTCCAGTCACAGTTCATTTTTTCTTCCAGATTCAGGGCGAGAGTCGGTGACAGGGTAAAACTGGCGGAGATCCGCAGCTATCACAATTCAAACCCCAACACATGAGATTCTCCAAATCAGCTGGAATAAAGTGTTTGTAAACTGCTGAACCCGTCTGGGAGGGGATGTGTGGGGAGATCGAATCGGGTCTGGGACTGAAATGGAAGGAGGCGGGTTGACTTGTTCGAGAAGGGACTGTATTTATTGTAAACAATTTTACAACACCAAGTTATAGTCCAGCAATTTTATTTTAAATTCACAAGCTTTCGGAGATTTTCTCCTTCCTCAGGCAAAATAAAATTGCTGGACTATAACTTGGTGTTGTAAAATTGTTTACAATTGTCAACCCCAGTCCATCACCGGCATCTCCACATCAGGACTGTATTTAGGCAGGAATATTACTGACTGTTAATTGTAACGGGGCTTATTGAAAAGCTCCGGGTTTCTGGAAATCCTTGAATATGAAGCCCGAGTCTGTAAGGGTTTGTGCGGAGCGCTGTGATTCGGTTCTATTATCGATAAACGGTTTGAAATTGGCGGGCGGAGAAAGCTGGAGGTGGAGCTGGAAGATCAGAGGCCGCTCTCCGCTCTGTCCGTCACTCTGAATCTCTCCTCCCCTCTCTGTTTGATCTCTCACTCTGTCTCCTCCCCTCCCTGTTTAATATCTAACTCTGTCTCCTCCCCTCCCTCTCTTAACCTGTGTCTGTTTCAGTCAGGTCGGGGCAGGCTGCATAAAAACGGAAGCAGCATAAGTTTGTTATTCATTCAGCAGCGATTTGAGTGAAGAATCATCATGTCTGGCAGAGGTAAAGGAGGCAAAGGACTGGGCAAAGGCGGAGCCAAGCGGCACCGTAAAGTGCTTCGTGATAACATCCAGGGGATCACCAAACCAGCCATCCGCCGCCTGGCTCGCCGTGGCGGTGTCAAGCGGATTTCGGGTCTGATCTACGAGGAAACCCGCGGGGTGCTGAAGGTTTTCCTGGAGAATGTGATCAGGGACGCGGTCACCTACACTGAACACGCCAAGCGCAAGACGGTCACTGCCATGTATGTGGTGTACGCTCTGAAACGGCAGGGCCGCACTCTCTATGGATTCGGCGGCTGAACGACTCGACCCTTTCAAACCCGACACGAAACAAAGCCTCTTCTAAGAGCCACCCACCGCCTCACAGAGAGAGCACTGACCTGGGAACGGGGAGAGGAATGATCTCGGGATGGGGAATCAGTTTCCGATATTTATTAGTATGGGGAGATTCCCCAACACTCGGTACAGGGAGATCAGAAACAACGGCCGGGATTCTCGGCCATCCCGAGAGAAGGAGCGGAATTCCCGGTTTCACGGTATAAATGAACAGGCGGTGATACAGAGTCTTTCCCCAGACATTACATTCTCCGCTCAGAGTAAAATCCCGCCTCACTCCCTCTCCCGCTGTGTCCTCTCTGCTCGGTCTTTATTTCCTGCCCTCATTCAATTATCAGTTCGATGTGAAGTTTCTGTTTGAGGAGCGGTTCACCGGGCCGGAACTGGCGGGATTTTTGAAATTGAAGCTGGACTTTGTCCCGTTCCGGAAAGCAATGACCGGGGCTTTATTCCCGCCCGTTTACAGACAGATCAGAGAATGAACCGGAATGTGAAACAGCCTGAGATTTGAGCTGAGGAGTGGGAAATAATGGAGATTATAAAGAGAGAGATTCTTAAATTGCTGGAGGGAAATGAGATTTTCTTGAAACTGTTATTTGATGCTCTGAAATTGGCGGGCTTTTTGAAATTGAAGATTAATTTCAGTTCAGCCAATTGGGGCCCAATATCTCCCGCCGTTTCGGTCTGACTGACAGAGCTCGGTTCAAACCTGCCAATCACAGGTCCGGAGTGGTCCCTCCCTGACTGGGGGGGGGGGTGAGACTTCAGCCAATCATAGGCCAGGGGCGGATCCCCTTAGACACTTTAAAAGGCGGCCCCAAAGCTGACTCCGTATTAACAGTCTCTGTGTTTCAGGTTGTGTTCAGATCTATTCAGAAAATGGCCAGGACCAAGCAGACAGCGCGTAAATCGACCGGCGGGAAAGCTCCTCGCAAACAGTTGGCTACCAAAGCGGCGAGGAAGAGCGCTCCAGCCACGGGCGGAGTGAAGAAGCCTCATCGCTACAGACCCGGCACTGTGGCTCTGAGGGAGATCCGCCGCTACCAGAAATCCACTGAGCTGCTGATCCGCAAACTGCCCTTCCAGCGCCTGGTGCGAGAGATCGCTCAGGACTTCAAGACAGACCTGCGCTTCCAGAGCTCGGCCGTCATGGCCCTGCAGGAGTCCAGCGAGGCTTACCTGGTGGGCCTGTTTGAGGACACCAACCTGTGCGCCATCCACGCCAAGCGAGTCACCATCATGCCCAAAGACATCCAGCTGGCCCGCCGCATCCGCGGGGAGCGCGCCTAAACCCGACCCGGCTTCAGCACCAAGTGCAACAAAGGCTCTTTTCAGAGCCACCAAATCGGCGATGGAAAGAGCTGTGATCTCCTGGGTTTAAATCGCAGGGCCGAGCAGTTCACAGAATGTTGATTGAATGGGAAATTTATGGAGGGGAGGGAGCGGATGTCAGACGGTGAGGCCTGATGGGCCAACAGTTACTCATAACAGCGGAGAGATGGGAGCAGAGCCCATCTCCGTTTTATGGCTAAGATTCACCACCAGACGGACAGGAGTGCCAATTCCAGACTCGCCAGCATGAGGAATTTGAACGGAGACAGTTTCATTTCCACACACGCATGACTGGAGGGAGATGAATTCCACCAGACTGACACTCATCACCTCCAATGCCTCATTCGGACAGAGAAAGTTCTGATTCCGACCCCACTCTTTCACATGAGGTACATACACCCCCAGTGGGACATATATACAGAGAGGGACTCGTGCACTGGTGGAAGGTACGAGAGATACAAGTTCTCATTTCCAATGTAGTGTCAGCTTGGATCGGTTGGAAACACTCGAATGTCGGAGTCAGGGGTTTAAAAGTTCGAGCCTCACTCCAACACTTTACTGGACATTTGAGTCCAGCACTGAAGGACAGGTGCAATCGGACGGGATCTAAAACCTATGCTGGATGTAAGGAACCAGACTCGGATCAAATGACGTTTCAGTCTATTTCCCCCCTGCAGCTATAGTGTCAGAGGCTGTTTCAATGTAACTCTCGCACTAATAGATCCAGAGGCAATATGTGTCTTGCTCTCCGTCAGCGCTAGAATCAGAATCAGAAACATTAGTGTAACATTCACTGAGCAGGAACAGGCCGACAGGGAGAGAATCATTCCCTCAATCACATCCAATAACAGGGGCAAATATCACTCACATTCTTGATTCAGCAATCGCTGACACAATAATCAACAGTCAGCTTCTGTTGTGCAAATCTGGGGAAAATAATACAGACCGAGCAAATGTTGTCTGAGGATGGGATGTAAATAATAATGGGTGGAACACAACAGAATACCTCTTGATGCCGTTGATCAAACGTCCCTGTTATATCTGTATCCCACCCGCCCAGTTTAATGACAATTCTGGTATTTTGTCACATTCCCCATACAAACTGCAAATTTCAATCAATTGGAGGTTGGCGACATCTGCTGTCCGGAAGCGAGTACTTAAACAGACCGATATGGATCATTTGTATTTAACAAGTTATTGTTAGTTCTACAATCGGAATCAAGTCCTTATTAAATTGATTCCTGACTCTCTTCAGACAGTAACCAGCCCTTTCACAGACACAGTGGGTGGCTCTGAAAAGAGCCTTTGGGTTATCAGATTAAATCTTGGCCGCTTTACTTGCTCTTGGAGCTCACAGTGCTGGTTTTCTTCGGCAGCAGCACGGCCTGGATATTAGGCAGCACCCCGCCCTGAGCGATGGTCACCCGTCCCAGCAGCTTGTTGAGCTCCTCGTCGTTGCGGATGGCCAGCTGCAGGTGTCTGGGGATGATGCGGGTCTTCTTGTTGTCGCGGGCCGCGTTGCCGGCCAGTTCGAGGATTTCAGCCGTCAGATACTCGAGCACAGCAGCCAGATAGACCGGGGCTCCGGCACCCACACGTTCAGCGTAGTTCCCCTTTCGCAGGTGTCTGTGAACACGGCCCACAGGGAACTGCAGTCCGGCCCGGGATGAGCGAGACTTGGCCTTGGCCCGAGCTTTACCGCCGGTTTTTCCTCTTCCAGACATTTCCACAATCTCACAAACACTTTCACAAAGAATGAAGAATGATTTCCGTATTTACCCTTCTTATCGACTGAAAGGTCATCTGATTGGTTGTTCTTTAATACACCTCATTTGCCTATTTCATTAACCAATCAGATCGCTGGGAATCAGAAGAGGGCGGGATTTACCGGCCTCAACGGTCAGACCAGGAATTTGATGAATTTCAAAAAGCCCGCCAATTTCAGTGTCGTGAAGGACCGGATTTCGATCAATGTCGCCCTGAGCACAAGATTTTAAACCCGTTCTTTTTATCTTGTCTTATTCAGCGCTACCCGTCACCAATCGCTGGAGCCGTTTTAAAATCTGCTTTAAATTATGGCTCATTCTAACATCGCTTTCAAACGGTACCGAACGGGACTAAATCCCCATTCACAGCATTCCGTGAAGGGACACATTTCAATTTCGTCTTTATAAAAGTGACACGTTATAGATTGGTCCCTTCTCACAGGGCCGGGAGTGTTTCTGTGAAAAGACGGACCCGGACGGAGCTCTCATTCTGCCCCGATTCCGCTGTGTTTCTGCAAGGGGTGGGTTTGCTGTTGATGTGAGGATTTTCACATCAGCTATTAAACATTCGGACACTGGATTCTTACAGTGAAATGAAACACGAAGGGAGTGAGACAGAATTGTAACGCTTCAAGAGCGAAGCAAAGGGGAAGGAGCGGATCAGTTTATGGGTTAGGGATTTCAACGTGGCAGTTACAGTATCACTTCATAATAAGATTGGAATAATATTACAGTATTAGAACAATCCTAAGTAAATATATAGGAAATGCAGCTCCTTCAGAGAGGTTGTGGGTGGCTCTTAAAAGAGCCGTTGTTTTTTTTCAGTACGTTGTGGAGCTTTACTTGGAGCTGGTGTACTTGGTCACCGCCTTTGTCCCTTCCGACACGGCGTGCTTGGCCAGTTCCCCGGGCAGCAGCAGGCGCACGGCCGTCTGGATCTCCCGGGAGCTGATGGTGTGGCGTTTATTATAATGGGCCAGGCGGGAAGCCTCACTCGCGATGCGCTCGAAAATATCGTTCACAAAGGAGTTCATGATGCTCATGGCCTTGGAGGAGATGCCGGTGTCGGGGTGAACCTGCTTCATCACTTTGTAGACGTAGATGGAGTAACTCTCCTTCCTCGACTTTCTCCGCTTCTTGCCGCCCTTGGCTGGTGCTTTACTCAAGGTTTTCTTGGCGCCCTTCTTGGGAGCTGCTTTCTTGTCCTCAGGCATTTTCAAACTCAATTTCAGACCCAGAAATGACCCAAATCCGCTCCGAGCTCGGATTAAGTAGGCAGCCCCACAGCCCTATGGTAATGAGGGATGGGGGAAGGTAATGATTGTGATTGGACGATTGGGCGTGAGGACACAACACATTTACTTTCATTCTCTGATTGGTTTCATCAGATATCCAATCAGATTTAATACCTGCCACCAATCACAATCACGCTCACACTGCACATTGTCCGGTTTCAGCAATTTGTTCCGAACTGTTGCAGTTCTGCTTCCGGCCAGTAGATGTCCCCAAACCTCAATATTTCTGCCATTTCGCTGACGTTACCTGTCAGTTTATCTTGTGAATCCCCGGGTGACCCTCAAGATATTCTGATTTTCCTTTTGTTATTTTTGTGTCTGTGGAATAATTTACTATTTCTTTTGATATTCCTTGATAATTTGATTTCGTGGTTCCTGTTTCCTTCCCTAATTGTTTTTGTGACTTCTTCCCAACCTCTTCCTATTCGCTTTTGTCATCCTCTTATTTATTATCTATAAAAGAGAAATTCCATCAGCTTGTTGTGTCTGTTCAGGGGCTGATGTTTGGGAAATATTTATTGTCTATGTTTGTAGTGCCAGAAACCCAAAGGGAGCAATTCGGTCCCAAACTCCACAGAAACATTCCATTTCTCCCTCCTGGTGAAATAAGGCGCTATAATGGTGAGTATAGCTGCCTTCCAAGCAGTTAATTCCAACAGGTTTGAATCCCAGTTCGCTGAATTCAGAAACACCAAGACTGGAACCGAATTTGATGATGTTCAGAGGGATAGTGTTTCCAAAATACAAACGGGTCTAATTTAGATTAAAAATGTTTTAAATTAATTTATTTCCCCCATAACGTTGAATTTAACTCTGATCCTTTGTATTATTATGTGCCCTGATCTGTACAGTGGATACGGGACACAATTGCCCGGATTCAGTGAAATTAATTGATTTTCTGAAGTTTTTCCCTCTGCTGATTCCCGTTCCTTATTTAAATTATGTCGGATTAACCTTTCTGATCTATAGAAGGGTCATCGTCGTGAACCGTTAACCCGAGCTTCCCTTCTCCACAGATGCTGCCGGACCTGCTGAATCATTCCAGCATTTTCAGTTTTATTTTTTTCTATATTTTATCCCTTTCACTTCTGACGGTCGCCGTTGAAACTTCCAGATTAGCGCTCAGTTTTTATTTGTGTTTCAGTTCGGTTTATTTGAATTAATATAAATCGTGTCCTGAGAAATCAGACAGAAATATTGCGCAATATAGAGTGAAATATAATGGGGCAACTTTCGAATGAGCAAAACAAATACTTTATTATGAATCAATTGTCTAATTTTTCACTAACAAAATATGAAAAAATACGAGATTAGAAGTTACAGAGAGAAACTATTTCCTCACATTGCACCTTGTCCTGAATCTGCAACAACGACAGATAATGTGAATTTGTTCCACTCTGTTACAGTTCTCACTTATGGCCAGTAGATGTCAGACTGTATGTGAGTGTGGGATTAATTCTCTGCCTGTCGGTCTCTGGTACCGAAGATGAGTGTGATATTCAATCTATATCCATCAGCCTCCAGTACATTCTGTGAGTGTGGGATTCATTCTGTATCTGTCAATCTCTGGGAATGTGTATGAGTGTGGGATTCATTCTGTGACTGGCAGTCTCTGATATTTTATCACAGTGTGGGATTCATTCTGTAACTCAGTCTCTGGGCAAAGTGCAAGTCTGGATTCCTTCTGTAATGTTATTTCAGGTTACAGTATGTTGCTTGAAACTGTATCTTTAATTCATTAATGTATGCAAATCTTTCATCTAGCATTAATTTGTAAATATGGATACACTTTTGGATTTTGTTTAAATCAAACAACGTGTGTGAGTTTTGTTGTAGGTTTACATCTTAATCTCTGTGAAGATAATTTACATTTCAATCTTTTACTGTGAAATTATTGGACTGGTATTTATTGTGTAGCTCAGTCTGGGCTAATGGAATTGATATTGTATCTTTCAATTTGACACTGTATGAGATTTTTGGACTGGTATGTAATGTGTGGTTCAGCCTGTACTAATGGAATTGACACTCTTAACTTTCAGTCAGACACTGCGAGAGATTTTTGGACTGGTTTCTAATGTGTAGCTGAGTCTACACTAATAGGATTCACACTGTCTGTTTCAGTATGATGATGTATGTGAATTTTGGACGGTATATAATGTGTAGCTCAGTCTGCACTAATGGAATTCATACTGTACCTTTCAGTCTGACACTGTGCAATATATTTAGACTGGTTTGTAAGGTGTAGCTCAGTCTGCACTAATGGAATTGATACTGTATCTTCCAGTCAGATACTGTGTGAGATTTGTGTACTGGTATGTAACGTGTCGGTCAGTCTGTACTTACAAAATCGATACTATATCTTTCAGTCTAATACTGCATGCGAATTTTGGACTGGTATATAATGTGTAGCTCAATCTGCACTAATGGGATTGATACTGTATCTTTCAACCTGACACTGAGATTTTTGGACTGGTATGTGATGTGTTGCTCAGTCTGCTCTAATGGGATTGATACTGTGTCTTTCAATCTGATACTGTTTGAGAATTTTAGACTGGTATCTAATGTGTACCTCAGTCTGCAGTAAAGGAATTGAAAATGTACATTTCATTCTGACACTATGAGGATTTTGTACAAAAATGTGAGTCAAATATGGGTAACATCTGAACTGGTATCTAATTTGTATCTCAGGGTACAATATTGTCATGAATACTGCATCTTTAAACTCAGAATGTGTGTGAGTTGTGGGCTGGTATTTAATTTGAATCTTGGAGTACACTATTGTGATTGATTCTGTACCTATCAATCGGTACCATGTTCTATCTGGTAGTTAATTTGTAGCTAAGGCTGAACTAATGTGAGATTGACACAGTGCCTTTCAATCTGATACTGGGTGTGATTTTGGACTGGGAATTATTTATCTGCCAGTCAGCTGTACAGAGTTGTTGTGATATGGAAATTCCGTCTGTCTCTCCTGCTCTGTTTGACTGTTGGATTGGGATCAGTGTGGGACTGACTATTTCTGCTGTCTGAGACTGTGGGACTAATGACCTGTCTGTGTCTCTGTGCTCTGTGAGTGATAATGTACTTACTGTGTGTGAGAAGGAGCTGGCTGCACTGTTCCTTGTGCCTCGAGTGGAGTAAACATCACACTGATTCTGGGTTCTTCAAGTATTTGCCTGTCGGAAGAAAAAGTATCTCTTGTAATTCAAGAACAGGTGAGGTAGAAAATACAAAAGTGATCGATTGAATCTCTCTGTTAATAATCTTTGTAATATCCACAAATGAAAACCAGCGATACGAACAGTGTCAGTGTCTGACTCCACTGCAGTGCTGCAGCACTCAGCTTCTGCACACCAGGTGTGTTGGGCTGTTTTAAAACAATTTTGTGACGCCCAGGCACAACACAACCACTGCACTGATCAATGAATGGGACTACCCGATGGGGCAGGGATCTTTGCACATATCAGATTTCTATTTCCCTCTCCCATGGGACCAACTGTTCAACCAAATCAAAACAGCCACTGTTTAAAATGTGTCCTTCAAACTTCTCACCTGATGCCTGCAATAGATGCTCTTTGTATAACTCCCCACATCCTTACTCTCCGGCTCTGCTTACTGTTCATTAACAAACACTAAAGGTTAATGGGCAGGTTTAAAAAATCAGATTTAATACCTGCCACCAATCACAAACACGCTCACACTGCACATTGTCCGGTTTCAGCAATTTGTTCCGAACTGTTGCAGTTCTGCTTCCGGCCAGTAGATGTCCCCAAACCCCGGGTCATTGAAGTTTACAGATGAGAGAGGGACAGAAGATAAACTCATTCTTCACATTATATTGCACGGGTGGGATTTAGAAAAACTGGGAATGGAGACGAGCTGCAAGTACATTTTGTTAGACCAAACATTAGTTATAATAGTGTGTTAAATTCTTGTAATTGATTTAAGGGGTACAGTCAATACCGAGGAAGACTGGGACAAAATAAACTTGCAGAACGGCCGTGTAAATGGCCATTGAATTTCAATATAGAAAGGTGTGAGGTGGGGCATTTCGCTAAGGGGAATAAGGAGGCCACATACTGCATGGAAAATAAGAGTCTAAATGGGGTAGAGGAGCAATGTAAATCGTGTCCTGAGAAATCAGAGAGAAATACTGCGCAATGTACAGTGAAATATAATGGGGCAAATTCACAACTATCGAATGAGTGAAACAAAAACTTGACTATGAATCAATTGTCTTCATTTTTCATCGTCAAAAAGTGCAAAAATACGAGCGTAAACGTTACAGACAGAAACTTTCCTCACATTGCACATTGTCCTGTTTCTGTCACCATGACAGACAATGTGAATCTGTTCCCTCATTACAGTTGTCGCTTACCGCCAGTAGAGGTCAGTCTCTGATACTGTATATGAGACTGCGATTTATTCTGTATCTGTATCTCTGGTACTGTGTACGAGAGTGGGGTGTATTCTGTATCTGTCAGTCTCCATATAAGTGATGCATTCATTCTGTACCTGTCAGTCTCTGGTACTGTCTGTGTGTGGGATACATTCTGTATCTGCCGTTCTCTGCTACTTTATCTCAGTTTGGGATTCGTTCTGTAATTCAATGTCTGTGACAATGTGCAAGTCTGGATTCATTCTGTATTCTTATTTCAGTTTACAATATTGTATTGAAACTTTATCTTTAACACTTTAAATTATATACAGTTCTTCATCGAGCATTTAATTTGTTAATGTGGATACACTTTTTGATTTTCTTTAATCAAACAACATGTGTGAGTTTTGGATTATTATTACATCTTAATCTCTGAACTCTATTGTGAATGATAATGTACCTTTCAATCTGTTCACGATGAAATTACTGGACTGGTATGTAATGTGTAGTTCAGTCTGCAATAATGGGATTAATTCTGTATCTGAATCTAACACTGTATGTGATTTTTGGACTGGTATGCAGTATGTAGCTCAGCCTGCACGAAATGAATTGATATTGTATCTATCAGTCTGATACTGTATTACATTTTTGGACTGGAATGCAATGTATAGCTCAGTCTGCACTAATGGAATCGATACTGAATCTTTCAATGTGATACTGTATGAGATTTTAGGACTGGTGAGTAACATGTCGCTCAGTCTGTGCTAATGGAATTGATATTGTATCTTTGAGTCTGATAGGGTATGAGATTCTTGGACTGCTATATAATGTGTGGCTCAGTCTGCACTAATTGAATCGATTCTGTATCTTTCAGTCTAATATTCTATGAGATTTTTTAAAAATTCATTCACGGGATGTGGGCATCGCTGGCAAGGCCGGCATTTATTGCCCATCCCTAATTGCCCTCGAGAAGGTGGTGGTGAGCCGCCTTCTTGAACCGTTGGACTGATATATAATGTTGAGCTCAGGCGGTGCTAATAGAATTTAAATTATATCTTCCAGTCTGATCATTTGTGATTTTTGGACTCATATGTAATATGCAGCTCAGTCTGCACTAATGGAATTGATACTGTATCTTTCAATCTGCCACTATGAGATCTTTGGACTGGTCTGTAAAGTGTAACTCAGTCTGCAGTAATGTGACTGTGGCATTCATTCTGTATCTGTCAGTTTGTGGTACTGTGTGTGAGTGTGGGATTCATTCTGTATCTTCAGGTCTCAGGTACTGTGTGTGAGTGTGGGTTTCATTCTGTATCTGCAGGTCTCTGGTGCTGTGTGTGAGTGTGGGATTCATTCTGGATCTGTCAGTCTCTGGTGCTGTGTGTGAGTATGTGATTCATTCTGGATCTGTCAGTCTCTGGTGCTCTGTGGGATTCATTCTGGATCTGTCAGTCTCTGGTACTGTGTGTGAGTGAGGGATTCATTCTGTATCTGCCATTATCTGCTACATTATCTCAGTGTGGGATTCATTCTGTAATTCAGTCTCTGAGACAATGTGCAAGTCTGAATTCATTCTGTATTTTTATTTCAGTTCACAGTATCGGATTTGAAACTGTATCTTTAATATTTTAAATTATATACAGTTCTTTGTCTAGTGTTTAATTTGTAAATATGGACACACTTCTCGATTGTCTTGAATCAAACATGTGTGAGTTTTGGAGTTGTATTACATTTTTATCATTCACAATAGAGTTCAGAGATTATGTACCTTTCAATCTGTTCACAGTGAAATTATTGGATTGGTATGTAATGTTTAGCTCAGTCTGCAATAATGGGATTAATTCTGTATCTCAATCTAATATTGTATGAGATTTTTGGACTGGTCTGTAATATGTAGCTCAGCCTGCACTAAAGGAATTGATACTGTATCTATCTGTCTGACGCTGTATTAGATTTTTGGACAGGAATGTGATGTGTCGCTCAGTCTTCAATAATGGAAGTGATACTGAATCTTTCAATCTGATATTCTATGTGATTTTTGGACTGGCGAGTAACATGGAGCTCAGTACGTGCTATGTAATTGATATTGTATCTTTGAGTCTGATAGGGTATGAGATTCTTGGACTGCTATATAATGTGTGGCTCAGTCTGCACTGATGGAATTGACACTGTATCTTTCTGTCTAATACTGTATGGGATTTTCAGTCCGGTATGTAATGTACAGGTCAGGCAGTGCAAATAGAATTGATACTGTATCTTCCAGTCTGATCATTTATGAGGTTTTTGGACTCGTATGTAATGTGTAGCTCAATCTGAACCAATGGTATTGGTACTGTTTATTTCAGTATAATACTCTATGAGTATTTACTAATATATCTAATATGTAGCTCAGTCTGCACTAATGGAATTTATACTGTATCTTTCAATCTGACACCATGATATCTTTGAACTGGTATGTAAAATGTAACTCAGTCTGCAGTAGTGTGATTGTGAGATTCATTCTGTGACTGTCAGTCCCTGATACTCTGTGAGTGTGGGATACATTCTGTTACTGTCATCTCTGGTACCATACTTGAGTGTGGGATTCATTCTGTGTCTGGCAACTTCTAGTACTGTATGTGAGCCTGGGATTCTTTCTGCATCTGTCAGTCTCTGGAACGGTATGTGAGTGTGGGATTCATTCTGTATCTGTCCATAATTATTCTCTCAGATTACATTATGGTATTCAATGCTGTAGCTTTAATATCTTAATGTTTAAGTAGTTGTTCTCATTATTTAATTGGTAAATATGGATACACTTTAGGATTTTATGCTGGAGGTTTTAATCAGATAATTTGTGTGATTTTGGATGAGAATTAAATCTGTATCTCTGTGAGCAATATTGTGAGTGATAATATATCTTTCAACCTGATATAGTGACATTTTTGAATTGGTATATAATGTGTAGATCTGACTGCACTAAAGGAATTGATACTGCATCTTTAAGTTTTATTTTATAAGATTTTTGGACTCTTGTGTAATGTGTATCTCGGTCTGTGCGAATAGAATTGATACTGTATCTTTAAATCTCTCGATACCTGTTTATAATAAACTCATAGTATATGTGTTTCTCAGGTTACACTGTCACAGCATTGCTCAATCTGATAATGTACATGAGTTTTGGACTTGCAATTTGTATTCGAATGGCACACAATTCGAATGGATACTTCATGTATTAAACTCACGTGTGTGTGTGAGAGAGTTTTGGGCTCGCATACAATTGGAATCTTGAGGTATCTGGGATTTAATTCATGGCGAAAGTTGTCCTTTTTTGAAATTGACAATCTGAAAGCATGACTTTGGACTGGGATTTTTGTATCCACCTGTCAGCGGGACAGAGTTCGGGGGAAATGGAACAGCGTCTGCCTCACCTGCTCTGTTTGACTGTTGGATTGAAAATGTGTCTCTGGAACTTGGGATCAGTGTGGGACTGAATACTTCTGCTGTCTGAGACTGTGGAACTGATGACCTGTCTGTGACTCCGTGCTCTGTGAGTGATAATGTACTTACTGTGTGTGAGAAGGAGCTGGCTGCACTGTTCCTTTGCCTCGGATGGAGGAAACTTCACATTCATTCTGGCTCCTTCAAGGGTTTGCCTGTAAAAAGAAACATATATCTTGTAAATCAAGAACAGGTGAGGTCGAAAATACAGAAGTGATCAGTTTCATATCTGTGAATAATTATTTTGAGTATCCACAAATGAAAACCAGTGATACAAACAGTGTCAGTGTCTGACTCCACTGCAGTACTGCAGCACTCAGCTTCTACACACCAAGCGTGTTGGGCGATTTTAAAACAATTTCGTGACATCCAGACACAACACAACCCCTGCACTGATCCATGAATGGGACGACCCGATGGAGCAGGGACCTTTGTCCAGGTCAGGTTTCTAATCCCCTCTCCCATGGGACTAACCGTTCAACTGAAAACAAACAGAAGCTATTTAAAATGTGTCCTTCACACTTCTCACCTGATGCCTGCAATAGATGCTCTTTGTATAACTCCCCACATCCTTACTGTCCGGCTCTGTTTCCACTCTTCACTGTCCAATAACAATAAACAGGGTGAGACTGGAACTAAACCAGGAACATTCACGACTGGTTTGGGGAGAGAAAGCAGCAATGATTTTAAATAGCAGGTTCTTCCCATTCTGTCTCCCTTACCCTGGACACACCCTGGACACACACAGCCCGAGAATGACCTCTCCCTTCCCCCGCTCACTCCATGTTCCGGGACCAGTTCCTGATCCACTCCGCCTCTTACAAACAGCCCCCGGACTCCCCCTGACCTTCCCCCGGACTCAATGCCGATCTCTGAGCCCATCTGCGGACACGGTCCCGAAGCGATGAGCTGCTGTAACGAGGCTGCTCTTTGCTCCCTTCCCCCGGGGGCCGTGATCTCTCCATTCCCGGCTGTTTTAAACCATCTTCTTCCGCTCACTGAGGGAATGGCGCCCACAGGCCGAGCTGGGGGAGGGCAGCGCGCATGCGCTCTTCTGCTCACCAACAATCAGCGCTGGGGGCGGGGCTGAGTCACGCATGCGCAGATATCTGGTTTAATTCCCAATACAAAAATCGATGGAAACTTTCCCCAATTGGAATTTTTCCGAGTCTGAGCAAAGGAAGTGGGTCTGGGGGAAAGGTCAGAGGGAATGGGGTCCACAGGCAGTGCAGGAACAGGCACCAGAATGGAAAACAGATGGGATTCCACCAGTGCCTAACGCTGGAATCCAGACTGACTTTACAATCTCTAACTATTAAACTCGATGTTTCCATCCTTGCTGTTTCTCTCGGTATCTTTTGATGGTAAAGAGTCTTTCAGAGATAAAGTGGGCGGCTCTGAAATGGGTCTATGGATTTTGTTCATTCTCGTACTCTTTACTGATAAAACTGATGCGAGCATTTCTCAAACCTATCCTGGAGAAACATGTGAGGAAAGAGTGAGTCGGTGTGTTTGTTGGGACCGTGTCGGATTAATATCTGACAGCAAAAGTCATAGATTAACTTAACCGGAGTGAAACTCTCGCTCCACTGAGAATAATGCCGAACGGCCCTGAGCTGCATAACTGCAGATGGTAGAACAGGCAAAAGATGGTTAAATGTAGCCCATTGTTCTTTCACTCTCTGCACTGTACCAAAGTGTGGGATTAAAAATGTGTCTGTCTCTGGTGCAATAACAGTGAGAGATGAGACTGCACCTTCTTTCTCAACAATGGGATCTTTCTGGATAAAACGCAACTTTACAGGTCAGTCTGGAACTGATACTGTGTATGTCTGTCTGTCTCTGTCTCTCCGCTTTCTCTATCTCTCTCACTCATCGTGTCTGTCTGTCTGTCTGTCTCTGGTGCTGTGTATGTAGGTTGGATAATGCTGGCAAGCGTGATATAGACACACCGATTGGAAGTGTAAGACGGACAGTGTGTGTTTGTCTCTCTCCAGTGCTGAACATGAAGGTGGGAGACTGTCTGATATAAAACACTGAGAATGGGGTGTCCGGGCCTCACTGTAACTGGGGATGTGTTCGGCTCCAGTCCCAGTTCACGGTTATTTTCTTTTTACAGATTCAGGGCGAGAGTGTCTGTGAGACTGTAACACTGGCGGAGAAACTCCGCGTCACAACTCAAACACCAACACATGAGATTCTCCAAATCAGCTGGAATAAGGTGTTTTTAAACTGCTGAACCCGTCTGGGAGGGGATGTGTGTGGAAATCGAATCGGGTCTGGAACTGAAATGGAAGAAGGCGGGTTGACTTGTGAGAGAAGGGACTGTATTTAGGCAGGAATATTACTGACTGTTAATTGTAACGGAGTTTATTTAAAAGCTCCGTGTTTCTGGAAATCCTTGAATATGAAGCCCGAGTCTGTAAGGGTTTGTGCGGAGCGCTGTGTTTCGGTTCTATTATCGACAAACGGTTTGAAATTGGCGGTTGGAGAAAGCTGGAGGTGGTATTTTCTACCTCACAGTCGTTACCAGGGCGATATGAGAGAGTAAACCAACTCAATATCATAGTCACATTGAACATATCCATCTACATTCATTATACCAGACTTCTGTGGAACTAAATTGCTTCCGGGTTTGGATGTTCCAGTTTTATTTTTAATCGCCTGTAATGTAATAAGGACAACACCTCGCTAAACTAGCCCACGGGAGGGCTGTTTTGGGAAATAGAATAGCAATAATCGATACACTTGCTCACCTGAGGTTTGGGTTGAGGCACTTTGTTGTTATTTTTTCCTGCGCCTGAATTTTGGGTGCTTGATGCTGACACCGAGTGCCTGAAGTGGGACACGGTCCCTTCCCAGTAATAGAGATCCTGACCATGATGGGAGCAATCGTTCTCACTAAACACAAACGATTTACGGTGTTGTTCTGGGTAAATGGTCCATTCTAATCCCTTCATCCTATGATCACCGTCTAATAGTCAAAGGCTGCCATATTAGATCATTGCAATGTTCCAAACCACATCTTATTTCAGGTTGCACAAAACTCTGTGCTGTTACTTTAATTGTGGGGACCAACTCATTCCCACCCATCCTCCATATCCGCTCTCAGTCTCTCAACCCTTCCGGGTTTGTCCTTCTGTGAGTTGGAGCAAGTGATTCAGTCGCCGTTCCTTGCAGCTCTCATGCCTCAAAGTAGCACTTCTTCGAAAATGGATACAACCGGCTTTTTACTGCTGTTTGGTGAGTCGTGAAACAATTTTATACTAATTCCCGGTCTGAGTGGGCAACTGTAAGCGGGTGAGTGCGACTGAACCCGGCGGTGTCCGAACTCCGGTATCTCAGTGGATTAAAGCAACTCATAATTTCGTGTGGAGCCCTCTACATTGGAAAGCATTCAGAGCGGTTGCTTGCTTGTGTTGAATTCTCTGCGGGTAACGGTGAGGGGAGTGTTACGGTGAGGGGACAATCTCTCTTCACATCGGTATTAAAGTATCTCGGATCGAGTTTTTCTTTGACAATTGAATCTATGAGAATCTGTCTGTTAAAACCTACAGCTTTGACCAACTGTTGGTCACCTGACCTAATATCTCATTTAGCGGCTCGGTGTCACATTTTGTTTGATAACGCTCCTCTGAGGCGCCTTGAGACGGGGTGAAAAGGGGAGATATTGGTCTCCCGATTGCCCAGTTACTGTCTACAGTGTAGAAGTAAGATATATATAAAAGGAAAATTCAACGATCAACATCCACTGAGTTTGCTGATCTCCATCAAGGGGCGGGGAGGGGGGTGCGGGGTGGGGATGGGTGATAGCAGCGATACCAGTGGGCTCAGTGCCCCAAAGCCATTGAATGAAATATCGGCCAAGTGTCGCCTTATCGCATCTTATTGCATCTCGGACGAGCCCTGCTATTTCTGGCGGGGCAGTGGGACTAGCTTCATTGCTCATGTCTGGAGCCGGCGCGGACTCGATGGGCCGAATGACCTGCTGCCGTGCTGTAACCTTCTCTGATTCCATGATTCTATGATACCATATGTTCCATGCTTGGAAGTGAGCATGCGCGTTAGGAGGGTACAGTTATCCAGGGGTCACCACGGCTGACCTCAGGTCAATCAACCCCCTGCACTCAGACATGAGCAGATAATGCGGTGGGGTATTGGAGGGCGGCCCTGAGCAACTCCCTTCGTGAATACACCTCTTTGGGGGAGATAGAGAGAAAAAGGGGAGAAGAAAAATTTGAACACATTCAGTGGATAATCTAGTAAATATATTTATAGTTATTCAGTTGGTGTTGAGACAGTGTTCCTTCTGTCAGAGGTTAAGTTCCTCTTTCTTTGAACTCACTCTTCTCTGAGTTGAAATCGCTTTCTTCCGCCATGAAGCCAACTGCTCTTACTGTTCTCTTCAGTACTGGCCATTTTCAGTTTGCTTGCTTATTTTTCATTCTCTATTCCATCTTGCATCTCGATTTTAGGGGTTTTGTGATATTTAAAAGCGTGTGTGTACTGTCTGTACGAATAAATGTTTCTGGTGAATAACTCAGGCGGTATTCAGCTCTAGGAATTTATTTTAACTCCACTTCCTCCTTCAGTGTGCTGGAATTGACCATGTCACTAAGATACAGATCTACACAGTGGGTGGAGACTAATGTTCCTCAATAAACACAGTGCTGCAGCTGCAAGTTGTGCTCAGCATTAACCCCTTATATCCAACTTTTCATGCTGTTTTTTGTAATTAGACCCAAGTGCACCTATTGATAATTACCATGGATTAATGGAATTAGTTACAAATTTACACCTCTCGATCGACCTTATTCAGTTATGATGGTGAAATGGAGAACAAGGGGGCACAATCTAATATATCCCCTTATTGCTAGCTTAGGAGATATTAGGTGGAATATTAAACATCTCTATCGATTTCAAGTGAATTCAATTCAATTTTATGAATAAATGAATGCCTGATAATCAGTGTGCTCCTGCACCACTATTAGGGGTGGATTTCAAAGAATTAATTAATTACTCGGTTAAAAGCCGATCAGAAAGATTGCCACAATGTATTTTCATTCAATATATTTCAACACATTCTTGGTTCTGCTACAATGTTCTTAATGTCAGTGGTTCCCATTCTGTTTGAGTGTTGTCCCCTTAATGAAAGCTTCGGAGATGTTAGTTGCAATATTAAATATTTTTATTCATTTTAAGTCCCTTGAATTGTATTTTATTAATAAATGAATGCCTGAGAATATATCTGTTACTGCACCTCTAATAGTGGTTGCTTTCAAAGAATTAATGAATATAACCATCGGTTGGAAGAAAATCAGAAAGATTGGCACAATGAATTTTCATTCAGTGTGTTTAAACACATTCTTGTTCTGCTGACTGTCCTTACTGTCAGCGGTTAAACTTCCTCTTTGTCCGAGGTGAAGCGCTTCTGAGCTGAAACCATCGGCTTCCGTTCTAAGTATTTGATATCACTGTTAAATTCTGCCTGCAATATTTTCAGATTCTTTACTTATTCATGTTCAATTTACTTCCTCCTTCCATACCGTTCACCCGAATTGTGACATTTGTAACAATGAGTAAACTGTTTGTAAAAGTATCGGTTCCCAGTGAGTTCAAACACCATTCTGTTCTCATTATTTAGACTCCACCTCCTCCTTCAGTATGCTGCAATTGACCACATCACTGAGATATAGATCTGCACAGTGGGTGGAGACTAATGTCCTTCAACAAACACAGTGCTACTGCTGACCGTTGCTCAGAAAAATATAATGAAAGGTTTCAATCGAGTAGTTGGGGAGAGACTGTTTCCACTGGCAGGAGGGTCGGCATTTACCGTTTAATCTCCAACTACCACCTTCAATGATTTGTGTATGTGAATCCCCAGGTCTCTCTGTTAATGCTCCCGCTGTGCAATTTGATCATTTAGGTTATATTGCCTCTTCTCACTCTTCTTTCCAAAATACATCACTTCACACTTCTCTACATTAAATGTCATCTGCCATGTGTTTCCCCATTTCACCAATCTACCAATGCCCTCCTGAGCTCTGCCAATATCCTTCTCATTGCTTACTAAAATTTCAAGTTGACAAGAATCATAGAACCAAAGAATCTTACAACGTGGAAGGAGGCCTTTCCGCCCGTCGAGTCTATGCTGGCTCCTTGAACGAGCTATCCAAATTAGTAACACACCCCAATTATTTTCTCCATAACCCTGCAAATTAGTCCCCTTCAAGTACATGTCCAATTGCCCTTTGAAAGTTCATATGGAATCTGCTTCCATCACCCTTTCAAGTAGTGTGTTCCAGATCTTCAGAAACCTCTTTATGTGAACATTTCTCCTCATTTCCCTCTAGTTCTTTTGCCAACTCTTTGAAATCTGTGACATCTGGTCACAGACCACTTGCCAGCGGAAACAATTTCACTCTGCTTGCTCTATCAAAGCCCATCATTATTTTGAATACCTCAATTAGGTCTGCCTTTAAACTTTCCTGCTCTAAGGAGAATAACCCCAGCTTCTACACATAACTGAAGTCCCTCATCCCTGGTATCATCCGGGTAAATCTCCTCTTTACCCTCTCCAAGACCTTGACATCCTTCCTAAAGTGTGGTGCCCAGAGTTGTACACTGCCAAGGCCTTGGTCACTTCCTTGCAACCATCATAACCCACATCTCCTTACTTACTTCAAATCAAATTACTTCTGCGTTCCAACTTTGCAACAAACACTTTCACACTCCCTGTTGCCTAGACTTTGACCCGCCATTTGTCATCATACTTCTGCGGCTGTGTAACTTCTCAACCACTCCCGTTCTTCAACCGTTGATGCCTTTGCCCCGAGTAAAACGTTTACTCTCTTCTATCCTGATCGTTCCTGCTGGTTTAATTCCAAGGGGTGCAGACTTGAGCATATCTGGATCACCACTGGTTTAGCCATCCATCACCAGATATGGCTGACCCAGAATTAGAACAAACACTATGTCCTCTCTGAAAACCGCCTGCTGCTCCAGAATGACCCTGGGGACCAAAGATAACCTCCAGCTTCTTTTGCCCACAACACACAATCTCCATAAATCTCTTTCCCAGCCCCCTCCACACTCTCCTCCAACAACAAATACGAGGACCTAGTGAACTTCATGAAGTCTTACAGCACAGAGGAAGGCCTTTCGGCTCGTCATGCATGTGCCAGCTTTTAAATGAGCTATCAAATTAATCCCACTCCCCTGATCTTTCACCATCTCTCAGCAGTTTTTCCCTTTTCAACTTTCTATCCAATCCACTTTTGGAAGTTACTATTGAATCTGCTTCCACCACCATTCCAGATCAGAACAACTTGCGGTGTAACAACATTTATCCTCATTTCCTTCTGGTTCTTTTGCCAATTAACATAAATCTGTATCCTCTGATTCCCGACCCTCCTGCCAGTGGAAACAGTTTCTCACTACACACTCGAACAAAACCCCCCATAATTTTGAACACCCCTATTAAATCTCCACTTAACCTTCTCTGCTCTAAGGAGAACAATCCCAGTTTTTCCAGTCTCTCTACATAACCGAAGTCACTAAGATTAAGACCATCCATTCAGATGCCTATGCTGCATCCCACAATTCCCAATATCACCAAGCCCAACCTCTCCTAAGGCTCCCCCATCATACAGCCCTGATCCTGAGCCTTTTTCGAGTTTCCCTCCGATCTCCACGCATGTACTTTCCGAGCTGAGCTTGCCCATGAGACCCACCTCCTGCTCCCTTGACCTTATTCGGTGTAAACAGCTGACTACACAACTTCCATTCCGGGCCCCAAACCAGGTGAAATTGTGAATGGTCAGTTTCCTCATGTACTGTCCTCCTCTTGCCGTGAGACTGTTTGTTTCCTCTGCTTTCTCCCATTCTGATTGAATGCTGTACCTAAATACATCTCCTTATTCATGGCTTAGGCGATATTAGTTGCAATATTAAATATGTCTACGTATTTTAAGTGAATTGAATTGAATTTATTAATAAATCAATGACCATGAATAAGTCTGTTACGACACCTCGAATATTGGTGGTTTTCAAATAATTAAATAATTATTTGAAATTAACTTTCAGTTGAAAGCATATCAGAAAGATTAACACAGTGAATTTACGTTCAAAATGTTTAACCTCAGGTTTCCTTTTTAAGTATTTGCTCTCACTGGTAACTTCAACCTGATGTTATATCGAATTTACAGCATGGAAACAGTCCATTCGGCGTAAATGGTCTGTGCCGGTGTTTATGCTCCACGCGAGTCTCGCCCCATCCTACATCAGCTAACCCGATCAGCATTTCCTTCTACACCTTTATCTCTCATGTACCTATCTCGCCTCCCCTTAAAGGCATCTATACTATTCGCCCCAACTACTCCATGTGGTAACAAGTTTCACATTCTCACCACTCTCTGTGTAAAGAAGTTTCTCCTGAATTCCCTATTGGATTTATTGTGACTATTCTATATTTAGGGCTCCTGGATTTGGACTGTCTCACAAGTGGGAGTGTTTTCTCTACGATTACCCTATCGAACCACTTCATAATGTTTAAAACCTTTATCATGTCACCCCTCAGCCTTCTCTTTTCCAGAGAAAAGATCCACAGCATGTTCAATCTTTCCTGATGGGCGTAACCACTCAGTTCTGGTTTCATTCTTGTGAATCTTTTTTGCACCTTCTACACTGCCTCTGCATCCTTTTTTTAATATGGCGACCAGAAGTGTGCACAGTATTCTAAGTGTGGTCTCACCAAGGTTCTATATAAGTTTAACATAACTCATCTGCTTTTCAATTCTATTGCTCTAGAAATGAACCCCAGTGCTTTGTTTGCAATTTATGGCCTTGTTAACTTTATTTGCTGCTGTTAATGATTTGTGAATCTGGACCCCTACATTGCTTCGCTTCTGTGTCCAATTTAGACGCTTATTTTCCAGGGAGTACGTGGCCTCCTTAATCCTTCTACCAAAATGTACCACATAATATTTTCAAATTCTTTACTTATTTATCTTGTATTTTTAGTCCGCCCTCCAAAGCGATGACACTCATATTATGATGTTCGTGACAGTGAGTAAAGTGTCTCTCAAAGTACCGGTTTCCAGTGGATTCTAACACCATTCGGTTCTCATTATTTAGACTCCACTTCCTCTTTCAGTATGCTGGAGCTGACCATATCACTGAGATCTAGATCTGCACAGTGGGTGGAGACTAATGTCCTTCAATAAACTCAGTGCTGCAGTTGCCCGTTGGGATCAGCATGAAGCTTTTAATCCCCAATATTTCCATATCAATTCCCACCGTTAATGCATCCATCCATCCATCCCATAATAGAGCTCCGACACTTCTAATGCAATTCTGTTTCATGATGTGGAGATGTGGGAATCTGTTAAAATGCACAGTGTTTGGACACACACCCAACCCAGCTGCTTTCCTTTATCTTTCAGTGACGGTTTCACTCTGTCCCAAACCGGGGCTTTTTGCATTTTGAAGAACTTTACACGCTGTTTTGTGTCAATAGGCTCAAGGCCACCTTTTGAAAGTGACCATGGATTATTGGAATTATTTGCAAACGGACATCTTGATAGGCCTCACTGTGTACACAAATTCTCCTCATCTCGCCTCTGGTTCTTTTGCCAATAATTTTCAATCTGACCCTCTGGCCACCTACTCTTCTGCCAGTGGAAACATGTTCTCCTTATTTACTCTATCAAAACCCTTCATGATTTTGAACACCTCTATTAAATGGCCCTTTAACATTCTCTGCTCTGAGGAGAACAATTCCAGCTTCTCCAGTCTCTCCAATTAATTGACGTTCCCTATCCTTGGTATCATTCCAATAAATTTCCTCTGTACCTTCTGTAAGGTCTTGACATCCTTCCTAAAATGTGGTGCCCAGAATTGGAGGCAACACTTCAGCTGCGGTCAAACCAATGATTTATAAAGGTTTAGCATAACCTCTTTGCTTCTTTTCTCCATACCTCTATTTTTAAAGCCAATGATCCTATAAGTTTTATTTAACAGATTTATTGACTTGTACTGCCACCTTTCATGATTTGTGCACATACACCCCCAGGTCTGTCTGTTCCTGCAACACCTTTAAAATTGCACTATTTAGTTTATATTGCCTCGCCTCATTCTTCCTCCCAAAATGCATCTCTTCACACGTCTCTGTATTAAATATCATCTGCCATGTGTCTGCCCATTTTATTACCAGTCTGTCTGAAGTCTGCTACTATCCTCCTCACTGCTAACTACAATTTCAAGTTGACTACATTTTCAACCGAGCTACAAGGTGACTTGACTTTTTAAATAAATATTTTTAAATATTATCCTCCCCTTCTTTGAAGCACGTCTCTGTTATTGCCACTAGATCATAGTCCCATCTGGCGACTTGAGCCTGCAGCTCACGAACTTTATTTACAACGCTACGTGTGTTTTTTTATTCGGTCATGGGATGTGGGCATCGCTGTCGAGGCCGGCATCGATTGCCCATCCCTAATTGCCCTTGAGATGGTGGTGGTGAACCGCCGTCTTGAAACGCTGCAGTCCGTGGGGTGAAGGTTCACCCACCGTGCTGTTAGGACGGGAGTTCCAGGATTTCGACCCAGCGACGATGAAGGAACGGTGATATATTTCCAAGTCGGGATAGTGTGTCACTTGGAAGGGGAACGTGCAGGTGCTGTTGTTCCTATATACCTGCTGCTCTTGTCCTTTTAGGTGGTACAGGTCGCCGGTTTGGGAGGTGCTGTCGAAGAAGCCTTGGCGAGTTGCTGCAGTGCATCCTGTGGACTGTACACACTGCAGCCACAGTGCACCGGTGGTTAAGGGAGTGAATGTTTAGGGTGGTGGATGGGGTGCCAATCAAGCGGGCTGCTTTGTCCTGGATGGTGACGAGCTTCTTGAGTGTTGGAGCTGCACCCATCCAGGCAAGTGGAGAGTATTCCATCACACTCCTGACTTGTGCCTTGTAGATGGTGCAAAGGCTTTGGGGAGTCAGGAGGTGGGTCACCCGCTGCAGAATACCCAGCCTCTGACCTGCTTTTGTCGCCACAGTATTTACGTGGCTGGACCATTTAAGTTTCTGGTCAATGGTGACCCCCAGGATGTTGATGGTGGGGGATTCGTCGCTGGTAATGCCGTTGAATGTCAAGGGGAGGTGGTTAGAGTCTCTCTTGTTGGAGATGGTCATTGCCTGGCAATTGTCTGGCGCGAATTTTCCTTGCCACTTATGAGTCCAAGCCTGGATGTTGTCCAGGTCTTGCTGCAAACGGGCTCGGACTGCTTCATTATTTGAGGGGATGCGAATGGAACTGAACACTGAGGAATCATCAGTGAACATCCCCATTTCTGACCTTATGATGGAGGGAAGGTCATTGATGAAGCAACTGAAGATGCTTGGGGCTGGGACACTTCCCTGAGGAACTCCTGCTGCAATGCCCTGGGGCTGAGATGATTGGCCTCCAACAACCACTACCATCTTCCTTTGTGCTCGGTATGACTCCAGCCACTTGAGAGTTTTCCCCCTGATTCCCATTGACTTCTATATACTAGGGCTCCTTGGTGCCAAACTCGGTCAAATGCTGCCTTGATGTCAAGGGCAGTCACTCTCACCTCACCTCAGGAATTCAGCTCTTTTGTCCATATTTGGACCAAGGCTGTAATGAGGTCTGGAGTCGAGTGGTCCTGGCGGAACCCAAACTGAGCATCGGTGAGCAGGTTATTGGTGAGTAAGTGCCGCTTGATAGCACTGTCGATGACACCTTCCATCACTTTGCTGATGATTGACAGCAGACTGATAGGGCGGTAATTGACCGGATTGGATTTGTCTTGCTTTTTGTGGAAAGGACATACGTGGGCAATTTTCCACATTGTGGGGTTGATGCCAGTGTTGCAGCTGCACTGGAACAGCTTGGCTCGAGGCGCAGCTAGTTCTGCAACACAAGTCTTCAGCACGACAGTTGGGATGTTGTCGGGGCCCATAGCCTTTGCTGTATCCAGTGCACTCAGCCGTTTCTTGATATCACGTGGAGTGAATCGAATTGGCTGAAGACTGGCTTCTGTGATGGTGGAGATATCAGGAGGAGGCAGAGATGGATCATCTACTCGGCACTTCTGGCTGAAGATGGTTGCAAACGCTTCAGCCTTGTCTTTTGCACTCATGTGCTGGACTCAACCATCATTGAGGATGGGGATGTTCACAGAGCCTCCTGCTTCCGTTAGTTGTTTCATTGTCCACCACCATTCACGACTGGATGTGGCAGGACTGCAGAGCTTTGATCTGAGTCGTAGGTTGTGAACTCGCTTAGCTCTGTCTGTAGCATGTTGCTTCCGCTGTTTAGCATGCATGTAGTCCTGAGTTGTAGCTTCACCAGGTTGGCACCTCATTTTTAGGTATGCCTGGTGCTGCCCCTGGCATGCTCTTCTACACCCTTCATTGAACTAGGATTGATCCCCTGGCTTGTTGGTAATGGTAGAGTGAGGAATATGCTGGGCCATGAGGTTAGAGATTGTGCTGAAATACAATTCTGCTGCTGCCGCTGGCTCACATTGCCTCACGGATGCCCAGTTTTGAGCTGCTAGATCAAGAAGATAGATGAGGGCTGTGCAGTAGACGTGGTCTACATGGACTTTAGCAAAGCCTTTGACAAGGTACCACATAGTAGGTTGTTAGATAAGGTTAGACCTCACGGGATCCAAGGTGAGGTAGCCAATTGGATACAAATTGGATTGACGGCAGAAGACAGAGGGTGGTTGTAGAGGGTTCTTATTCAAACTGGAGGCCTGTGACCAGCGGTGTGCCTCAGGGATCGGTGCTGGGTCCGCTGTTATTTGTTATTTATATTAATGATTTGGATGAGAATTTAGGAGGGATGGTTAGTAAGTTTGCAGATGAAACCAAGATTGGTGGCATTGTGGACAGTGAAGAAGGTTATCTAGGATTGCAACGGGATCTTGATAAATTGGGCCAGTGGGCCGATGAATGGCAGATGGAGTTAAATTTAGATAAATGTGAGGTGATGCATTTTGGTAGATCGAATCGGGCCAGGACCTACTCCGTTAATGGTAGGGCGTTGGGGAGAGTGAAAGAACAAAGAGATCTAGGAGTACAGGTTCATAGCTCCTTGAAAGTGGAGTCACAGGTGGATAGGGTGGTGAAGAAGGCATTCAGCATGCTTGGTTTCATTGGTCAGAACACTGAATACAGGAGTTGGGATGTCTTGTTGAAGTTGTACAAGACATTAGTTAGGCCACACTTGGAATACTGTGTACAGTTCTGATCACCCTATTATAGAAAGGATATTGTTAAACTAGAAAGAGTGCAGAAAAGATTTACTAGGATGCTACCGGGACTTGATGGTTTGACTTATAGGGAGAGGTTGGATCGACTGAGACTTTTTTCCCTGGAGAGTAGGAGGTTAAGGGGTGATCTTATAGAAGTCTATAAAATAATGAGGGGCATAGATAAGGTTGATAGTCAAAATCTTTTCCCAAACGTAGGGGAGTCTATAACGAGGGGGCATAGATTTAAGGTGAGAGGGGAGAGATACAAAAGGGTCCAGAGGGACAATTTTTTTCACTCAAAGGGTGGTGAGTGTCTGGAACGAGCTGCCAGAGGCAGTAGTAGAGGCGGGTACAATTTTGTCTTTTAAAAAGCATTTGGACAGTTACATGGGTAAGATGGGTAGAGAGGGATATGGGCCAAGTGCAGGCAATTGGGACTAGCTTAGTGTTATAAACTGGGCGACATGGACATGTTGGGCCGAAGGGTCTGTTTCCATGTTGTAAACTTCTATGATTCTATGATTCTATGTTCTGAATCTATCCCATTTAGCACGTTGGTAGTGCCACACAACACGTTGGATGGTGTCCTCAGTGCGAACACGGGACTTCATCTCCACGAGGACGATGCGGTGGTCACTCCGACCAATACTGTAATTGACAGATGCATTTGCGACAGGTAGATTGGTGAGGACGAGGTCAAGCAGGTTTTCCCTCGTGTTGGTTCGCTCACCACCTGCCGCAGGCCCAGTCTGCCAGCTGTATCCTTCAGGACTCGGCCAGCTCGGTCAGTAGTGGCGCAACCGAGCCACTCTTGGTGATGGACATTGAAGTCGCCCATCCAGAGTACATTTTGTGCCCTTGCTACCCTTCGTGCTTCCTCCAAGTGGTGCTCAACATGGAGGAGGACTGATTCATCAGCAGAGGGAGGACGGTAGGTGGTAATCAGCAGGAGGTTTCCTTGCCCATGTTTGACCTGATGCCATGAGATTTCATGGGGTCCAGAGTCAATGTTGAGGACTCCCAGGGCCACTCCCTCCTTGGATTCCAGTTGAAGGAGCTGTCCACGACCGACTGTTGCCGAATGGCACACTCCAAAGTTCAGGAGTATGTTTTGAGGGACGCACTGAAGTGAGTTGCTGCCTACGTAAAGGTTCTTTGAGGAAAGGCGACCATTTAAGGACATGTCACTTTGTACGGTACAGAATGTATTAGAAGATCTGTACTGTGTTTTGAATTGTAATCATGAGATCTTAGTTTGCACGATCTGTATTGTATTGTTTGAACGGTAATTGTGACATTTTCATTGAAATGTGTGCATCATTAAATTTTATGAAATAAAGCATATTTTGAAATTTTAATAAAATTTTCTGGCACAAATAGACCAATCACTAAAAGTAGCGACGCAGGTTTACAAAAAGTCGAGTCAAGCACTGAGGTTCAATTCTAGAGGGATAGAATTGATAAACAAAGAAGTTATGTTAAACTTGTGTGGAGCCTTGGTTCGGCCACACTTGGATTATTGTGCACAGTCTGGTCTCCATATTATAGAAAGGATATACAGGGATTGGAGAGGGTGCAGAAAAGATTCACAAGGATGATACCAGAACTGAGGGGATATCCTAATCAGGAAAGGCTGAACAGGCTGGGACTCTTTTCTTTTGAAAAGAGAAGGCTGAGGGGTGACCTGATAGAAGTCTTTAAGATAATGATAGAATTTGGTCGGGTAGATGAAGAGATAATGCTTCCACTTGGGAGGGAGTATAAAATTAGAGTTCATAAATATAAGACTGTCACTAATAAATCCAATATGGAATTCAGGTAAAACTTCTTTACCGAATGAGTGGTAAGAATGTGCAATGCGCTACCACAAGGGGTAGTTGAGGGAAATAACGTAGATGCATTTAAGGGGAAGGTAGATAAGCACAAGAGGCATAATGGAATATCGTATCCTGATAGGGTTAGATGGAGTAGGGAGGGAGGAGGCTCGTATGGAGCATACATGCTGGCATAAACAAGTTGGACCGAATGGCCTGTTTCTGTGCTGTAATTTCGAATAACTCGATGGAACTCAGTGTAATATTTTGGGGGTGGTGGAAGAGCAGAGGGACCTGGGGGCGCATATTCACAAATCTTTGAAGGTGGCAGGGCAAGTTGATAAGGTGGTTAAGCAAGCGGATGGGATACATGGGTTTGTAAAAGAGGGGCATTGAATAAAAAAATAGGGAAGTCATGTTAAACCCTTACAAAAGACTGGTGAGGCCTCAGCTGGAGTATTGTATCCAACACTGGGCACCACATTTTAAGAAGGATGTAAAGGCCTTGGAGAGGCTACAGAGGAGAGTTACCAGTGTGATACCAGGGATGAGGGACTTCAGTTATGTGGAGAGACTGGAGAAGCTGGGCTTGTTCTCCTTAGAGCAGAAAAGGTTAAGGGGAGATCAAAAAGAGGTAATCATAATAATGAGGCGTTTTTATAGAGCAAATAGGGGTAATTAAATAATTGGATTGATAACCAGAGGTCATCGGTTTACAATAATTGGCAAAACAACTAGAGGGGAAATAAGGAGAACATTTTTCACACGGAGTGTTGTTAAGCACTGCCTGAAAGGATGGGGACACTTTTAGAGGCTGTCTTCGTGTCAACATTCATATTTTCACTGGGAAACTGCAGGAACAGAGTGAAACGGGTCTGCTTGTGTCCCTGGATTCAATGTATAATGTGGAGAAATCTATAAAATTTATAATTGAATCGGTAAAAGTGAACATGGTCAATACAATTATATGAAAACTGTAAATGAAGCCGCTCATTGTTGGACCAGTCCTTTCTGAGCACAGCTTTTCACTTTATTCCTGAGAGAGGTCTCATTAAGACAAGGTTCTGAACTTTGAGAAGTTTGTGATATATCCACGTCATCATTTACATCGGAGTCAAAGCTGCTGATGTGGCCTGTTTGTTCAAATGACTGTAACTAATAGCAATGATCAGGGGTATAACCGTGTCAGTGGAGATTTACCCCCTGTATAAATCAGGGATCGCTGTAATGAATCCACACAGAGTGCCTGCCGGAGCTGCGGTTTCCAGGCCAACAGAAATCATTGCTTCTCACGGAAATGGGATATTCAGCAATGTATCTGATAGAATGTATTTATTATCCAGTTCTTGCAGCCGTTGGAATCCCAGGTAAGCCATTATCTCAGCTGTTCAAGGTATAAATCGTTATTAAATCTGCTGCTGTACTTGATACTTTTTTTTCCTCCCATCTTGTATTACACAGTGGACTGTTCTGTCCTCAGTCTCTGCTCTTTTGGTCTTCGAGCAGCTGCATTATATGCTTTACGATTTTGTTTATCCAATTCTGGCATTGTTACTGGATTATTCTCTGTGCTGATTGTATTGGAATCAGGTGTCTGGGCTAAGAGCTGGTCTCAGACCATCAGGAGTTCTTCACAGTTTCATGTTGTGGAACTAACCTGTCCTGGAATATTTTTTTCATTGACATGTTTTTAGTGATTGATAATGAGACAGCTCACGGTCTCAGTGTTACAAGGAGGCAGCGCAATGTCCTCCCTCCACAATAACATGGTTCAGTTTAACTGGGATTTCAATGTATTTATTGGTTATCACTATTCTGAAAGTTTATTTAATTGTGTGTGCATCTGACGCCGCTTCAGATGTCTGCCTATTGAACTGAGTTTGCTGCTGATACTTTTACACCTCATTCTCTGCTTCACTGTCGATGAATTCACTGTAAAATGCAATGTTTTGATGTTATGTTGTATCAGTTTGCACTTTATCTGTTGGAATCAGGAGCCATTCCATTTATCTGTGGATTTTTTGCAGCAGCGGTGATGTTGGCGTTTTGTTAATTGAACAATGCCGCCATCTAACGCTGTACTTTGTAATTACAGGAGAAGGAATTTCAATTGTTGTGAGGTGTGTCTGGGAGAGGGATTCGATTCTGTTCATTCCATGCATTGTAGATGAAGTGAACAGTGTCGGTGAACAGGTGGAGAACGGGATGATCTGTAGAAACATTAAACTGTTCACAGAGGGTTCACCATTTAACAAACTTACACTAAGAATAGGATCGTTGGAACGCTGGGCTGGTGAGGAGAAAGCAGGCGCGGGATGCTAGGATTTACTCGGATATGAAAAGGGTCATTGAGAAAGAGTAGAGAGAGTGCGGAGAGATAGAGAGGTGCGAAAGAGAACGTGACCGAGAAGGAAAACGAAAGAGAGGGGGAGAAGGAACGTGAGAATGGGAGAGAGAGAGAGAGGCATACAGAGAATGAGAGAGAGCTAGAGAGCAGCAGCGTTGTGAATAATTCATCGGAATAAACTGCTGAAACTTCCAGTGCAATTATGTAAAGGAAATGTCACTTGAAGGTGTTATTAGGATGTTGTCAGATTGTGAGAGTTTTATTGTGCTCCCTCCGGATGTGCTTATCGCTATCAGGTCCTCAGTCTGTTTACGTGAATGTTCAATTTACTTGAATTTAATTGAAATGTATTCAAAGAATAAAATCAGTGATTTCTTGATCGCATTGAATTATTAGGATACTCTATTCTAGAAGCTATGTGTCAGCTTAATTCAATAAAGAACGAAGCTAATTCAATTAATGCATTTTGATTTAGTTTTAATCGAATGTGCAAAGTCAATTTATTGAAACATTATGTAATGAACGAAATATTCCCTGACAACAATAACCACAGAAATCAATGGTTGAATTTATTGTTTGGATTGTGTGAGTGGGACCTATAAAATAGATTTCCTCCAACACTCTGCTGCAGTCTCTCCCTGTGAATCCCAGCCTCTCCTCCCACTGCATTGAATCCTCTGTCTCCTCATCCGTTACTTCTGTTTATCCCCTTTCCCAAACCATCTGCTCCTCACTCCCCTCCACCTCCTACATGTCCTTTTCATCGTCTCCCTCCCTCCCTCACTCACTGGCTCGGCCTGCAGCTGCCAATTCCAATCCGATTCAAAGCCTCAAAAACACCGCCGCGGATCTCGGTCTTTCCCGTTTTGTGCCAGCCCCTGTCGGCTCTCTTCAACCACAGCAACAAACCCAACAGCAGCTCTCCCTGTCCCCTCACCTTTCCGGCCCTCGCTCACTTTCCCGTCCCTCTGGAGCCTAATCCGAATTTTGCCCGTTGGATTGCCGCACATTTCAGCCCCTTCTCCCTTCCCCACCGGCACTGCCCCCTCACTCGGCCCTTCCAGTCGATCCGGTGATCATTTTATTCACGTTCTGTATCAATTTCGCAATGCATGATTGAAAATTGTGTTTAAAAACTTTTTTCTGCCCAAAAGCGCTGCCCAGGTCAGTGAATCAGTTTCCACCGTTTGATGCAGCAAAAAAGCTGGAAATTTCACCCCAGATCCTCTCAAACTGCTGCATTGTCTCCAGGTCTGATCAGTAATTTCTCTCCTTCCGTTTCTCTCTCTTACAGTTAACTTGGTGGCGATTGTAATCCTGTCCCGAGGAAAGTGCGGTCTCTCCAAATGTATCACTCGCTACCTGGTGGGAATGGCGGCGGCCGATCTCCTGGTCGTTATCACTGATGTCATAATGTGGCGCATTGTTGATATTTATTTCCCAGTTTCATTCTTGACCATTACCCCCGTGTGCCGTCTCATTGTCACCCTGAGTTTTGCAATCACAGCGGCCTCTGTCTGGTTCACAGTGGTTTTCACCTTTGATCGATTTGTTGCCATTTGTTGTCAAAAGCTGAAAACAAAATATTGCACCGAGAAAACGGCGGCTGTTGTTATCGGGGTGGTGAGTGCGCTGAGCTGTTTACTAAACATTCCCTGGTACTTCGTATTTGTCCCGGAATATATAATGGACAATGTACCCCGGGGTTGTGTCTGGAAACCGACATCTTTCACTTCACCCACATGGACAGCGTTTGACTTGTTTAATCTTGTGTTAACTCCTTGTCTCCCATTCATTCTGATTTTTCTGTTCAATGTTCTCACCGCCAGGCACATTTTAGCGGCCAATAGAGTCCGCAGGGGACTCCGGGGCCGCAGCAATGGAGAGAATCACAAGGATCCAGAGATGGAGAACCGAAGGAAATCGATCATTTTACTCTTCAGTATATCAGGCAGTTTTATATTGTTATGGAGCACTGTCGTTTTTTATGTTATCTCTCTGCAGACAGCAAACGCCCAGTATTTTATGGCCAGTGACATTGAGTCAGCCGGAGTCATGCTTCAACTTCTCAGTTCCTGCACCAACACGTGAATTTATATTGTGACCCAGAATAAATTCAGAGAGGAGCTGAAGAACGGGGTGAAATACCCACTGAATCTAATTGTTACATTAGTTAAATCATAGAAACATCTCAAGATTTATCATCAGAAATTGAATTAAAAGTCATTTGGAGTAAATTTTCACGTTTGACGGTGGCGTGAGACGGGCGGTAGCGGATCGGGCGCCCGTTATTCATCACGCCTGCTTTTCCTATCTATTGACATCAATAAGTTCATTGAAGTAACCGATATCAATCCAATACTTTAAATAAATTTAGAAATAGCAGACAGGAATTATATTTTACCCGACAAATGCGGTGTTTGTGAAATGATACAAGATGTGATTCTAACATTAAATTATTTGCTATTATTAGTTTGGAAATAATATGATTTCAATATTAAATGTTTAATCCTGAAATGAATAAAATCAAATCCTCCTTTTCGGTTGATGATTATTTCCCATCACACACACTGCTCGGTGGGATGGACTGAAGGTGAGCTGTCAGTGTCAGACAGCGTCCTGTTCATTGGGACATTTGTTTTGACCAGAACAGAATAATAATGGACCAACACCCGGACCGTTACTGACTGGTAAAATATTAATGTAATTTCAAATTCCAGTGGGGAGTTCCGGAGATCATTTCCTCTCTGAGCTGCTGTGCAGCAATGTTTACTCACGGCAGGGAGTTTAATGGGACATGAGGCTGGGCCTGGTTACACAGATCTATAAGGAAACCTCCTGATACATTTCTGAGACGATCAGGGGCCGGGACATTTCTCACGGCCTCAGCAGGCCAAGGGAAAGCTCTCCGGCTCATCCTTACTCCAAAAAATATAAGTTAAAAATAAACTTCTCAGTGTTCTGGATCACTCAATGCCCATCGATAGGGCGGCTCCTCCTCCCATTCGTCACCAAATTTAAATACTGTCCCGTGTACGTCATAATACTCTGATTTACATATTACACGTGGTCTGACCCGGAAACAGGTGGGTGTTGCTCCGGCCGCTCTTCTCAGGACCCGACCCACGATGGTGGAGGCAGGAACTCCAACGTTAAAGGGGCGTTAAGTGACCTGACACCATTTACTCGCCTCTACCACCCCATTTCCGCCAGGCGGGGATAGTTAAAATCGGCCACACCTTACCTGACCTACGCCCAAGTATCAATCTTCGAAGACCACAAGCTGGTCCATTGTCTCAAACTACACCGGTTCACAACACGTGGAGGGAAATTTTCACCATCGCTGGGGGCTGAACCGATGGAGTGGATAACCCCTCCCCCCGCTGAAAGTACAGGCCCGATTTTATTTTCTGCTCCCTCAGTTTACCGCCCAAGCAGTGAAGGTGAAATTACCCCCTACGTCTCTGACCCCAAGCTTCTACAGGTGTGTGAAAGACATCAGACAGTGTTTGCCAAACACTAACATGAATGTGGGCGAATGGATCCATGTATTCGGGTAAAAGGTGATAACCCCCATCCACAGAGACAGGATCCCTATACCATGGAGTCGAAGAGGGGTTCACCCCCGACAGCAGTGGGACACACTGAAGCGAGGTGCGGCCCAGGCAAAGGCTCTATGGGGAAAGGCCACTGTGCAAGGCTATTTCACCTTGTATTGTACATCATGTCCGAGAAAATATATACTGTGTGTTGAATTGTAAAAATGGAATCGTCGTGTGCACAATCTGTATTGATTATTTTGAATTGTAACTGATATTTACATTGAACTGTGTGTATCCATAAATTTTATGAAATAAACTATATTTTGAAATACAAAAAAAAGTTCCAGTCTCGCCGTCTCTGTTGTTATTGGACAGTGAAGAGAGTAAACACTGCCAGACTGTAAAGATGCGGGGAGTAATACAAAGAGCATCTATTGGGACTGTCGAGGAGCAAAGGGGCTTTGGTGTCTCGGTACACCAAACAATAAAAGTCCATTACTTTTACTGGCGAAGTTTGGAAATCTAGTGCACATGTATCAAAAATAACATTGAAGATCCCAATTTCGAGGCTGTCATATCCCAAGGAATGGAAAGATATGCTGTTAGGGTTAGATGAAGAAGGGTGACAGGAGGCTCATGCAGAGCATAAACACCGGCCTTCTGTACATTCAATTGGCACCAAGTGAGAAATAGGAGAATTTTCTTAATGGTGAGAAACTAGGGACTGTAGAGGAGCAAAGGGGTTTAGGTGTCCAGGTACAGCAATCAATAAAAACCAGTGCACATGTACCAAAATAATTTGAAATTTCGTGGCTGTCGCATCCCAACGTATCGCTGTCAGGTACTTCGCCAACTCTCTGGAAATTGCTGATACAATCAGGCCCCACAGCCTCCCTCGCTGGTCCAGCACCATCTGCATTAAAAAAGGTACATTCAAGCATTCTGCTCATCCTATGCCCCAGGGAGAGACGACTAATAGTGGCGGGAGGACCCAGACCATCAGCCTTATGTGAGTTTAGACATTTCTGTTTTAAATTCAGATTATTGTATTTGCAGTTTTTTTTCCCTTTTTTTGGTACATTTCTAATTTTATTTCATTCTTGCACATTTTGCATTTTAAACAAATTCTCCAAAACCTGTGCGCAGTGAGTGCTGAATCCGGGCCCTTTGATTGACAGCTCTCTCCTCCCCCCGTCTCCTGGGCTGACGCCTTCCACCACGTGACACTCTGAAGCGTCACTCACCTTTGCGCGCTGACGTCACGAGGCGTATGCGCCGCTCGGGCCAGAGGGATGCCGCACATGCGCCGCGCGGTTCCTGTGCCGCGTTCCCTTAGCAACAGGCCGGCGCCGAGAGGATGATGGCGGGCGGGCGGTGCTGTGGGCGGGGGCGAGGCCGACAGAGGGAGGGCCCGCACCCGGGAGTGGCCTGAGAGGGGAGGGTGGAGTGACGGGGGAAGTTACTCGGGGCCTCCTGCGGGCCCCGTGAATCTCCACTCTGTCAGCGCCCGGTGTCGAGCTGGGCTCGGGGGGGAGTCACTCTCCCGCCTCCCCGTCAAACGGGCCGTGGGTCGGAGCCCAAAAGTAAGCGAGAATCAAACAGCACAGAGAGAGGCCGCTCGGCCCATCGCGCCCGTGCCGGCCCTGTGAAAGTGGCCGCTCGGCCCATCGTGCCTGTGCCGGCCCTGTGAAAGAGGCCGCTCGGCCCATCGTGCCTGTGCCGGCCCTGTGAAAGAGGCCGCTCGGCCCATCGCGCCTGTGCCGGCTCTGTGAAAGAGCGATCCCATTAGTCCCACTCCCCCCTGCTCTTTCCCCACAGTCCCGCAAATTTCCCCCTTCAAGGATTGAGCCGATTCCCTTTTGAAAGTTATTATTGAATCTGCTCCCACCGCCCTTTCAGGCAGTGAATTCCAGATCAGAACAACTCGCTGCCTAAAAACATTCTCCTCATCTCCCTCTGGCTCTTTTCCCAATTCCCTTCAATCTGTGTCCTCTGGTTACCGACCCTCCCGCCAGTGGTAACAGTTGCAAGGGAGGGAGGTGGTCTTTGAGACCGTCCGTGCTCTGTTGTAAGATCTCACTGTGTGTCTTGTTCCAGCCGTTCCCATTTGTACCTGTGACCTGACTGGCGGATTCTGCGAACTCGACTGCTGCTGTGACCCTGACTGTTCCCCCGCGGACATCAATGTCTTCACCACCTGTCTGCCGGGCAGTGAACCATACGTTTCTGTTCGTGTGTTCGTACATTGGCTCCCGGTCCGACATTTTAAGATCCTCATCCTCGTGTTCAAAACTTTCCATGGTCCTCGCCCTCTCCCTATCTCTGTAACCTCCTCCAACAGATTTAATCTCCTCCGACAACCCCATGTCACTCCACCCTATCATGGATTCTACCCCACCCATTTATCTCCTCCCACAGCCCATGTACACTCTACGCACAGTCATTGCTGGGACACTCAGTCCTGTCATACACACAGTCAGTGCTGGGACACTCAGTCCTGTTATACACACAGTCAGTGCTGGGACATTCAGTCCTGTTATACACACAGTCAGTGCATGGACACCCAGTCCTGTCATACACACAGTCAGTGCTGGGACATTCAGTCCTGTTATACACACAGTCAGTGCTGGGACAATCAGTCCTGTCAGACTTGGATGTCTTGTATATCCATCTTTTAAAAGGTATAGGAACTCAGTTCTAAGATGGATTCGACTCACTTCATAATAATCCTCAATCAGCTTGTCTTATCATCAAGATGTCAAGCACTGGACACACTGTCTTCAAAGGAAAGCTGATTTATTTGACTCTTGTACAGAATACAGTAAAAATGGGTTATTAACATCAGAAACAAACTCCAACTGTCAGAATGAACATGGTTCAGTCCTGGATGTGATTAACAGCAGCAATAACAGCAGAATCCAACCCCTGTAATCACATGTGAACTCGCTGGTGACTCAGCAGGTGGGATGATTGAGTGAATCCATTCCCACACACAGAGCAGGTGAACGGCCTCTCCCCAGTGTGATTACGTTCGTGTCTCAGCAGATTCCACTTTCTTTTAAAGCTCTTCTCACAGACAGAACATTTCAGGGGTCTCTTATCAGTGTGAACAAGTTGATGTTCAATGAGGCTGGATAACTGAATGAATCCTTTCCCACACACGGAGCAGGTGAACGGCCTCTCCCCAGTGTGAATGCGTTGGTGTGTCAGCAGATCCTTTTTTCTTTTAAAGCTCTTCTCACAGTCGGAACATTTAAAAAGTCTCTTATCAGTGTGAACAAGTTGGTGTTCAATCAGGTTGGATGAGTGAGTGAATCCCTTCCCACACAGGGAGCAGGTGAACGGCCTCTCCCCAGTGTGAACTCGCTGGTGACTCAACAGGTGGGATGATCGAGTGAATCCCTTCCCACACACGGAGCAGGTAAACGGCCTCTCCCCATTGTGAACTCGCTGGTGTCTCAGCAGGTCGGACGAATGAGTGAAACTTTTCCCACACTCAGTGCAGGTGAACGGACCCTCTCCAGCGTGAATTTGCTGGTGTCTCAGCAGATCCCTTATTCTTTTAAAGCTCTTCTCACAGTCAGAACATTTAAAGGGTCTCTTATCAGTGTGAACAAGTTGGTGTTCAATGAGGTTGGATGACTGAGTGAATCCCTTCCCACACGCAGAGCAGGTGAACGGCCTCTCCCCAGTGTGAACTCGCTGGTGTTTCAGCAGATCCCTTGTTCTTTTAAAGCTCTTCTCACAGTCAGAACATTTAAAGGGTCTCTTATCAGTGTGAACAAGTTGGTGTTCAATGAGGCCGGATGACAGAGTGAAACCCGTCCCACACACAGAGCAGGTGAACGGCCTCTCCCCAGTGTGAACTCGCTGGTGTATCAGCAGATGGGATGACTGAGTGAATCTCTTCCCACACTCAGTGCAGATGAACGGCCTCTCCCCAGTGTGAGTCCGTTGGTGTGTCAGTAGATCCTTTTTACTTTTAAAGCTCTTTTCACATTCAGAACATTTGAAAGGTCTCTGATCAGTATGAACAAGTTGATGTGCCAGAAGATTGGATGAATGAATGAATCCTTTCTCACACATGGAGCAGGTGAACGGCCTCTCCCCAGTGTGACTGCGTCGATGAGTTTCCAGCCGGGACGGGGAACTGAATCCCTTCCCACAGTCCCCACATTTCCACGGTTTCTCCGTGCTGCGGGTGTCCTCGAGTCTCTCCAGGTTGGACGATTAGTTGAAGCCTCGTCCACACACAGAACACGTGTTTGGTTTCTCCCCGCTGTGAATGGTCTGATGTGTTTTCAGGCTGTGCAACTGGTTAAAGCTCTTTCCACAGTCAGTACACTGGAACACTCTCACTCGGGTGTATGTGTCTCGGTGATTTTCCAGTTACACTGATGTTTGAAATATTTTCCCACAGACAGAACAGACAAACATTTCTCCTTCTATATTCAAAGGCCGATGATCTTCAGGTGCTGGTGAATTGAGTGACTGTCAGGTCTCCATGTGATATTTGGTTTGAGTTTCTCATCTTCAAATCCTCCCCTTGTAATACCCTGTAAAAGGAGTTTACAAAAGTCTTCACTGTGAATACAGGGAATACAGGATAGAAATTCAGAGCAGGGAATTCCAGTTTCTATGGAACATTCTTCCCATTCATTCTCCCAGACTGTAAATCCCCGGCCCACACACTCACCCTCCTCCCTCTGCTGAAATCCAAACCCATCGCACCACCTCCAACATCTTTCCTTCTATTTCAGTTTTCTTTCTTCCATGAAGGTGTTGACTCTGACTGGGTTCAGTTCTGCACTCACTGGTTCCACTCCCTCTCCTCCACTGAAGGTGTTGACTCTGGCAGGGTTCAGTTCTACACTCACTGGTTCCTCTCCCTCTCCTCCCCTGAAGGTGCTGACTCTGGTTAGGTTGAGTTCTACACTCACTGGTTCCCCTCACTCTCCTCCCCTGAAGGTGCTGACTCTGGTTAGGTTCAGTTCCACAATCACTTGATCCCCTCCCTCTCCTACCCTGAAGGTGCTGTCTCTGGCTAGGTCTTTATGCTCTCGTCCTCTTTTCAACACAGTGTCCCTCCCTATAGCTGCCTGTAAGCTGTCCATCTGTAATAACTCCCACTTTTGGTGATGTCCGCTACCTGACCAGCCACCATTTCTCCTTTATTTACAGACACTCCCTGATCAATCAACATTTATGCTTAATTTATAGACGCTCCCTGACCAGTCACCGTTTCTCCTTCATTTATAGACACTCCCTGACCAGTCACAATTTCTGCTACATTTGTGGACACTCCATGACGTGGCATCATTTATCCTTCATTTAGAGACACTCCCTGACCCGTAACCATTTCTCCTTCATTTACAGACACTCCCTGACCAGTCATCATTTCTCCTTCATTTTTGGCACTGCCTGACCAGTCATCATTTCTCCTTCATTTATAGGCACTGCCTGATCGGTCACCTCCTCTCTCCTCATCTCCCTCCAGATGTCCGTTCAATCTGAACAAGGCCCTTGCCATCCACAATCTTATTGCGGATGGTTGCATTTCGGAACATAGGAACAAGAGTCGGCCATTCAGCCCCACGATCCTGTTCCGTCCTTCAATTAGGTCATGGCTGATCTGTATCTTAACTCCATCTACCCGCCTAGATACCTTAACCCTTAATATCCTTGCCAAACAAAAATCTATCAATCTCAGTTTTGAAATTATCAATTCACCCCCAGCCTCAACAGCTTTCAGGGGGAGAGAGTTCCAGATTTCCACTACCCTTTGTGTGAAGAATTGTTTCCTGAATTCACCCCTGAACGGCCCAGCTCTAATTTTAAAGGTGATTTCCCTTTGTTCTGGACTCCCCCACTGGAGGGAATAGTTTCTCTCTATCTACCCTATAAAATTCTTTAATCTTCTTAAACACCTCAATTAGATCACACGTTAATCTTGTAAATTCAAGACAATACAAGCATAGTCTATGCAATCTGTCCTCATAATTTACAAAAATCATCACTGTAAGTACAGGTTAGAAATTCACAACAGACAGTTCTAGTTTCTCTGGAACATTCTTTCCGCTCTCGTCCCACCTAAGCTGTAAATCCCCCGTCCCACACACTCTCTCTCCTTGCCCCTATTCAGCTGTAAATCCCCCGTCCCACACATTCTCCCTCCTTGCCCATATTAAGCACGGACTGCAGCGGTTCAAGAGGGCGGCTCACCACCACCTTCTCAAGGGCAATTAGGGATGGGCAATAAATGCCGGCCTCGCCAGCGACGCTCACATCCCATGAACGAATAAAATAAATCCCCGTCCCACACACTCTCCCTCCTTGACACGTCCTCGCTGTTTGAAATCCAGATTCATCGCAGGCTCTATTTCTTTCTCCCTTTCTCTCTTGAAGGTGCTGCGTGATGCTGGGGTTCGGCCCCAGTCACTGTTTGCCCTCCAGTACCCGGCCAAGTGGTAATTCTGCACCTGTGGGCCTACACAGCGAGCTGCCGGCATTTCGACCATGGGGAGCAGCGCAGCCGCCGTCCTTGGCTGATTCTGTCTGACAAAGCTGAGGCCAACGTTAGCACATATACAACAACCTGCATTTACATTGCGCCTTTAACGTAGTAAAACGTTCCCAGGCACTTCACAAGAGCGTAATCAGAAAAACAATTGACTCTGAGCCAAAGAAGGAGACATTAGGACTGAGCTTGGTCAAAGAGCTCAGGACCTCGGCAAATGAAGGCAGAGCCGCCAATGGTGGAGCGAAGGAATTTGGGGATGAACAAGATGCCAGAATTGGAAGAACGCAGAGTTCTCGGAGGCGACATGGAAAGAGGGAAATGAATGACATTTAAACACTTGATCCACTGAGCACTGAAGTGTCTGAAACTAATAATAGGAACTCCAGGTAAACAAAAAATACTGACAAATATTAAAACTGCTTTCTTGACAAAAGAAATCTCGACTGAGCTTTTAAAGATAAATTATTAACAGGCGTTCACACCAACTCACCTGACTCGCCGACCCAGGTTCCACCCCTCAAGCACCGCGATTGGTGCAGAAGACACTGCTCCCGGGGCCCTCCGGCCTGGGCTCTCTTCCTGTTGGTTCTCGGGGAAATTAATCACTACTCGCCAACATTACGCTGCCGGGTGAAATTGAGGGGCTCAGAGGAAGAAAATAAAAGGAGGCCTTCAATCTGAGTTGGGAAATTAGAGAAACATGATTCAGTTCATAAACGTAGCTATTTAAAATCAAATCAAATGAAAAGCTGCAATTATTATTGGCGTGTCTTTGGCTCTCTGCTTCAAATGCACTTCTTTCGGTTCACGATATCATTTACACATCGAGCTGATTTTAAAGTTCCTCTAGACCCATCCTTTGTTTCTTTATTTGGCCCATTACCACCCTCATTCCTTTGCACCATTATTCCTTTTATCATTACACATCGTGCTGTCTTTAAAGCTCCTCTAGACCCATCTTTTTTTTCTTTATTTGACCCATTAACACCCTCATTCCTTTGCACCATTATTCCTTTTATCATTACACATCGTGCTGTCTTTAAAGCTCCTCTAGACCCATCTTTTGTTTCTTTACTTGCCCCATTACCAGCATCCTCCCCTTGCACCATTATCCCTTTTGTCGCTTTATCACTCCTGCACCCTATCACAGAACTTCCCTTTCGTTCTTCCCCTGCCCGGGCCTTTTGCCTGGCTCTGGACCTGCTTTAAAAACTATTAAATCTTTAAATTATTCCAGTTCTCACAAAACCTTATCTCTGACCTGAGATGTTAACTCTGTTTCTTTCTCCACGGATGCTGCCTCACTTGCTGAGCCTTTCCAGCATTTTCTATTTTTATTTCACATTTCCAGCATCCGCAGTATTTTGCTTTTGATGGATAAACCTCGCCCTTCTGAACCCATCAGTGAAATATCAGCAAGAGGGGTTTACAATGGTGGTTGACCTTAGCCAGAATGCCCCGCGCGATAGAATACGGTCTATCTCCATTGGGAGTGCAGCGCGCAGGCGGGGGAAGGGCTGGTGGCCGGAGCATGCGCCGTGCGGGTCCCGAACATTGAGCGGCGCCGAGCGGAGACTCAGCAACACGAGTGCGGCTCAGGCCCCGAATCAGACCCGGGGGGCCCATCGGGCGGGGTCCCCGAACACCATTGAACCCATCATCCAGCGCCTCCCCCGTCCTACCCGCCGCTTCCCGGTTTCTTCTCCCGTTTCCACCGAGTCCGACTCGCGACAAACCACAGAACCGTGGCGCTCCCAGAATGGAGGGCGGGCCTGGGGAGCATGCGCAGTCTGAGCGGGACATCAGCGCCTTGCAGAGATAGAGCGGTTTCTGTGCCGCGGAGGTTTGTGGGGCATCTGGCCGCCATTAGTCACATGGTATATTCGGTCAGTGTTTTATTGCCTGCGTCGTGCACAGAACCGTGTCCAGAAAGACAGACTGAGGAATTCAGAGCCGGTTTGCGAAACAGGCACTGACCGGACAATGTGGAACAGATTTTCTCAAACTTGTTTTCTCGTGGCCCAGTGGAAGAAAAACACTTCCCCCAGAGACCCAAACCAATAATATCTTCTGACTGGAGTTTTCATCAAATCCAAATAAAGGTCAGTACACGTTCGCTCTTAACTTCACTTCAAGTAATAGCAAAAATTAAACATCGACGTTGCTTGAAAAGCATTTTAAATACAGTATAAATGCAGTAAAAAAAGATCAGGTTGAGTTTCACTTAAATAATGTGACGGGTGGGTCTGCCTGTTGTTCATGATCTCGTTCCAATCTGGATCACAAGATGAAAGCGCGAATCGCATATCAGGTGCGTTGTTGAGTCGGTTTCTTTCTCTTGTTTTTAACCTTCTCACAGTCGAAAATCCCAGTTCCCACATGTAGGTTGTTGTGAACGGCAGCAACAACGCAACGCTAAACTTACTTAATAGTGAATAATCTTTGAAAGCACTGATCCAAAAAGATGACAAACTGAATGACTTGTGGCGTGTTTTCAGTGTGCTATCACAGGTGAGTCGCATCATCTCGTTTTTTTTGCTCAGGCATCAAGTTTAGCTTCATTATCTATTCAGGATTTTCGAAAGCAAAAGGATCTTTCACCCAACGCTTTTCCTTCAAATTTTCAAATCCCACTGCAGGGAAGTAGCGACTAAAATGGTCAGACAGAACAGCGAGATGTAACTGTATGTCACATTTCATTTCATTCCCTTTTTCTTCATTGATGCTGTTCTCCTCAATATGTTGTAACAGTGTTGGGAGCATGGAATAGCTCTGGTGATTACTTTTCAGTCGGGCTTGCCACAGTTCTAATGACTTTTGGAATGTTTGTATCAGTTCACAATATCGAAACAAATCATTGCCTCTTCCTTGTATCTTCAAATTTAGTTCGTTTAAAATTGAGAACATGTCAGTCAGGTTCATTAACCAACTGTCATCATAAAATAAATTTGCCAATTTAAATATTTCTCTACCAGAAAAATGTGAATCTCTTTCCTGAGGTCGTACACCCTTGTAAGCACCCTACCCCGTGACAGCCATTGTACTTCAATGTGAAACAGTAAATGAGTAAGCACAGCTCCCATTTTTGAGCATAACGCTTGAAAAAAGCCTGCAGTTCAGTGAGCTTCCTTTAATGAAATTAACAATTTTCACTACTCCCTTCAGTACTGTCATAAGATCAGGGGGATTACCCTTGGACGCCAAAGCCTCGTGGTGAATGAAACAGTGATTCTAAACATCATTCCCAGCTGCCTCAGATATTCTTCTCACAACTCCGCTATTTCTACCTGTCATATTTGCTGCTCCATCACTGGGAATTCCTTTGCAATTAGCCCAGTCCTATTTGTATTTTCCATCTACACAGTCACGCAGTGCTTCGAATATCTGTGCTCCTGTATTTGTTGGTAAAGTTAGACAACACAACAAAACTTTCGTAAAGTCATCTTGCCCGACATATTTCACAGAAACTAACAGTGTTGCACAATTTGAAATATCAGTACATTCATCAAGTTGCATAGCAAAATCCCCGGCTGACTGTAACCGAGTAATAAGCTTTCTTCCAGATGATCAGCAATAGTCCATCATTATTTGAACTTTCTGTTGCAGAAGAACTTCTTTTCCTTCTTACAAAACGATTCATTTTTGGGAATTCAAGTTTGATGATTAAGCCGCCCCCAACTCCTTTCCCCTTGATACTGGACTTCGACCAGCACCTCACGCCGTGACTTTGGCGGCGAGGGAGAGCGTGTCCTGGCTGTTGCTCGGAAACACTAAACATAACAGCAAGAGTATTCCACTGGAAAAAGGCCATCGCTCCACAGAATGAAATGACTGCCTGCCATCTTCCAAATGGAAATTACCTGTGAAATGACTGCCTGCCATCTGCCGAAAGGAAATTACCTGCGAAATGACTGCCTGCCATCTGCCGAAAGGAAATTACCTGCGAAATGACTGCCTGCCATCTGCCTAACCGGAAATTACCTGTGATATGACTGCCTGCCATTTGCCTAACCGGAAATTACCTGTGATATGACTGCCTGCCATCTGCCTAATGGAAATTACCTGTCAAATGACTGCCTGCCATCTGCCTAACCGGAAATTACCTGTGAAATGACTGCCTGCCATTTGCCTAACCGGAAATTACCTGTGATATGACTGCCTGCCATCTGCCTAATGGAAATTACCTGTGAAATGACTGCCTGCCATCTGCCTAACCGGAAATTACCTGTGAAATGACTGCCTGCCATCTGCCTAACCGGAAATTACCTGTGAAATGACTGCCTGCCATTTGCCCAACGGAAATTACCCAATACAGATGTGAATGTAAACTTCAGTCCAACATTCAACCAATCAATTTCACGCAATCACAAGTTCTGACTACAAAACTGCCTGTGAAATATCATCTCCTTCTGAAATAAATGTTTGCCCTTTTCTTATTTGATGTCCAGTTTTGCTTCATTTGATTTTTCTGGGTTTGTATTGTGACCGTACCCATTTAATGGCAGTGAGCTGATATTGTCAATCGGGCTCAGCATTCTCTGGCGAGCAGCTACCGGTCTTATAAGCTCCGCTGATAACCTGATATCTGACGAATTTCCTTTCCATGTTTCATTATATTTATACTTTAATTTTTAGGGTTCAAACGAGGGTACACAAAGTTAAAAACAAAGCAATTTGGCAACAGACAGGTCTCCCCAGTAAACGCAAGGGCACGCAGAAGGAATCCCAATGGAACAAACCCCTTCTCATTCACTCCCACTGGAAAAAATCCTAAAAGACCAAACCCTTTCCTATTCCCTCGCATTGCATAGAATCCCAAAGAGAAAAACCCCTTCTCATTCCAAGCCATTATAGAGAGTGCGATCCCCCGCATTGAACAGAGTGCTCTCAATTAGGTCTCGCCTGAGCTCTGTATAACTGTGACATAACTCCTTTTTATTCCCGTTCCCTTGAGACAAAGATCAAAATTTCATCTCAATTTTAACTTTTTTTAGTGCTTTAGTAATCACTGTTAGTAATTTCGGTACTTGGATCCCCATATGCCTTGATTCCCCTAGAGTCCAAAATCTATCGATCTCAGCTTTGAATAAACTCAACGACTGAGCATCCACATCCCTGTGGTGTAGAGAATTCCAAAGATTCACAACCGTTTGAGTGAAGAATTTTTTCCTCATTTCGATCCTAAATGGACGGTCCCTTATCTTGAGACTATCACCTCGAGTTCTTGATTCTCCAGCCAGGGGAATCAGCCTCTCCGCATCAACCCTGTCAAGCCGCCTAAGAATTTTAAAAGTTTCAATGCGATCACCTCTCATTCTTCTAAACTCCAGCGAATATACGCCAATTTTAGACAATATTTCCTCATCGTACAATTGCAGCAAGACCTCCTGACTCTTATATTCCAACACTCTTGAAATAAAGACTAACATCACATTTGCCTTCCTGACTCTCATTGGACCCTTGGAAACTCACTATTTCCACTATATTTTTCCTCTATTCCTTCTATAGGGAAAAGAAATGAACGTTGAAAACATTTTACAATAATGATTCCCGTTTATATTTTGGAAACAATATCCAGCTGAACTGCATCAAATTCGATTGCAAACTTCGAGTTTCTGAAGGAAGTAAATTAGTAAGAATTGTGATGACCGGGAATCGAACCCGGATCAACTGCTCAAAAGGCAGCTATGCTCACCACTATACCACCATCGCTGACTATCAGCAACGTTAAAACAGTTCCTAAACATCAGACCCCAAAAAGACACTGCAGGCTGTTGCATTTTGTTCTCAATTTCAACTGGTTTCTGACGGATCCTTTCTCGCTCTGTTGCAGTTCCCGTTTCCGCCCAGTAGATGACGCCAACCCCCAATCAATGGAAATTACACAACAGCCAGTAATTCTTCACCTGATATCGGACTGAAGAGACAGTCGATACCTGCAATACTTGACCGGCTGGAAATACATTTTGCCGCACCTAACATCAGCCATTGAGTAAAGTTAAATAATTATATTAAATCATAACAGAGACCTGACTGCCAGCTGGGCGCGAATGGCTGCTTAATATTCAACTCTATAAGATCTTTAGAAAGGACAGAGAAGTAGGGAAAGGAGGAGGAGCAGCAATATTACTAAAGGACAATATTACAGCAGTTCAAAGATAGAATATCAGTGAGGGTGAGCGGGCAGTGTAAACACTCTGAGAGAGAACAATCACAAGTGGCCTCACTGTACTCCTCCAGAAGGTATAAGAAGGGCGAGTGTTGGAGGATTTCTTCATTCGTTGTGAAAGTGTTTGTGAGATTGTGGAAATGTCTGGAAGAGGAAAAACCGGCTGTAAAGCTCGGGCCAAGGCCAAGTCTCACTCATCCCGGGCCGGACTGCAGTTCCCTGTGGGCCGTGTTCACAGGCTCCTCCGAAAGGGGAACTGTGCTGAACGTGTGGGTGCCGGAGCCCCGGTCTATCTGGAGACTGTGCTCGAGTATCCGACGGCTGAAATCCTCCAGCTGGCCGGCAACACGGTCCGCGACATCAAGAAGACCCGCATCATCCCCAGACACCTGCAGCTGGCCATCCGCAACGACGAGGAGCTCAACAAGCTGCTGGGACGGGTGACCATCGCTCATGGCGGGGTGCTGCCGAATATCCAGGCCGTGCTGCTGCCGAGCAAAAGTGCTGGGAGCAGCAAGAACAAGTGAAGCGGCCAAGATTTAATCTACAAACAGGACAAGGGCAGGATTAATCTTATTAAATTATTTGAATAAGTAACAGAAAGAGTAGATAAGGGTAACTTGGTAGATGTAATAAATTTAGATTTTCAGAAGGCCTTCGATAAGTTACCGCATTGTAGACTCGTGGCAAAGTTCAGTGCACGTGGAGTCAGGGGACAGGTAGCAGAATGGATAGCAAGCTGGCGACAAAACAGAAAACAGAGAATAGGGGTTACGGGTGGCAGCTTGGAGTGGCAAAAAGTGGAAGTGGTTTAACACAGGGATCAGTGATGGGATCACTGCTGTTCACAATTAACATTAACTATTTGGATTCGGGAATCGGAAGTACAATTTCAAATCTTGACCATGACACCAAATTGGGGATTACAGTTAATACAAAGGAAGAATGTGTCAAAATGCAAGAGGACATTAATAAACATGCAGAATGAAGAATAAGGAGATCACATACTGCCTGGATAATAAGAGTCTGAACAGGATAGAGGAACAAAGGAATCGAGGGGTACAGATACACAAATTACTCAAAGTAGCTCCTAAAAGCAGCTTCGCCAGTGTTACCGTCTCACAAAGACAGTCGCCCTGAATCTGTGAAAAGAGAATGACCATGAAGTAGGACTGAAGCCGAAAACATCCCCAGTTACAGTGAGGCCCGGCCCGGACATCTCATTCTCTCTGTTTTATATCAGACAGTATCTCACCTTCATGTCCAGCACGAGAGAGAGAGAGAGAGAGAGAGAGACAATATCAGTCTTACACTTCCTATCAGTGTCCAAATCACGCTCAATAGCAGTATCCACCTTCATATACAGCACCAGAGAGAGAGAGGGAGGCAGATACGGTGAGAGAGACAGAGAGAGCGATGAGGCACAGTGACAGACAGACGTAAACAGCATTAGTTCCAGACTGACCGGTAAAGTTCCGTTTTATCGAGAAAGATCCCGTTGGAGAGACAGAAGATGCAATCTCATCGCTCACTGATATTGTACAAGGGACAGACACACGATTAATCCCACACTCAGGGAGAGTGCAGAGAGTGACAAAAATAATGGGACACATTTAAACCTCTTTTGCCTGATGTACCATCTGAAGTTTTGCAGCTCAAGGCTGTTCGATATTACTTTTGAAAACAATTTCACAACACCAAGTTATAGTCCAACAATTTTTATTTGAAATCTACAAGCTTTCGGAGGCTTCCTCCTTCCTCAGGTAAATGTTCAATATTACTTTGAGTGAACGAGAGTTTCACTCCGGTTAAATTAATCTGGGTCTGTTACTGTCAGATATTAATCCTACACGGTGCCAGGAAATTAACCGACTCCCACTTTCGTCCCATGTTTCTCCAGGATTGGTTTGAGAAATCCTCCCTCCAGTTTCGGAGTCCCACGTTAATTTATCAGCAGAGGGGCCAAAAATGAACCGGATCCTTTGGCTCATTCCACAGCCGCTCACTTTATCTCTGAAAGCCCCTTTACCATCAAAAGATACCGAGAGAAACAGCAGGGATGGAAACATCTAGTTTAATAGTTAGAGATTGTAAAGTCAGTCTGGATTCCAGCGTTAGGCACTGGTGGAATCCCATCTGTTTCCCATTCTGGTGCCTGTTCCTGCACTGCCTGTGGACCCCATTCCCTCTGACCTTTCCCCCAGACCCACTTCCTTTGCTCAGACTCTGAAAAATTCCAATTGGGGAAAGTTTCCATCGATTTTTGTATTGGGAATTAAACCAGATATCTGCGCATGCGTGACTCAGCCCCGCCCCCAGCGCTGGTTGTTGGTGAGCAGAAGAGCGCATGCGCGCTGCCCTCCCCCAGCTCGGCCTGTGGGCGCCATTCCCTCAGTGAGCGGAAGAAGATGGTTTAAAACAGCCGGGAATGGAGAGATCACGGCCCCCGGGGGAAGGGAGCAAAGAGCAGCCTCGTTACAGCAGCTCATCGCTTCGGGACCGTGTCCGCAGATGGGCTCAGAGATCGGCATTGAGTCCGGGGGAAGGTCAGGGGGAGTCCGGGGGCTGTTTGTAAGAGGCGGAGTGGATCAGGAACTCGTCCCGGAACATGGAGTGAGCGGGGGAAGGAAGAGGTCATTCTCGGGCTGTGTGTGTCCAGGGTGTGTCCAGGGTAAGGGGACAGAATGGGAAGAACCTGCTATTTAATATCATTGCTGCTTTCTCTCCCCAAATCAGTGGTGAATGGTCCTGGTTTAGTTCCAGTCTCACCCTGTTTATTGTTATTGGACAGTGAACAGTCAGGGTGTTTATACAAACAGTATCTATTGCAGGCATCAGGTGAGAAGTGTGAAGGACACAATTTAAACAGCGGTTGTTTGCTTTCAGTTGAACGGTTATTCCCATGGGAGAGGAGATTAGAAACCAGACCTGTACAAAGGTCCCTGCCCCATCGGGTCGTCCCATTCATGGATCAGTGGAGGGGTTGTCACTAAATTGTTTTAAAATCGGCCAACACACCTGGTGTGCAGAAGCTGAGTGCTGCAGGACTGCAGTGGAGTCAGACACTGACACCGTTTGTATCACTGGTTTTCATTTGTGGATATTCAAAATAATTATTAACAGCGATATTAAACTGATCACTTCTGTATTTTCTACCTCCCCTGTTCTTGAGTTACAAGATATATGTTACTTTCTACAGCCAAGCCCTTGAAGGAGCCAGAATGAATGTGAAGTTTCCTCGAGGCAAAGGAACAGTGCAGCCAGCTCCTTCTCACACACAGTGAGTACATTATCACTCACAGAGCACAGAGACACAGACAGGTCATCAGTTCCACAGTCTCAGACAGCAGAAGTAGTCAGTCCCACACTGATCCCAAGTTCCAGAGACACATTTTCAATCCAACAGTCAAACAGAGCAGGTGAGGCAGACACTGTTCCATTTCCCCCTCACTCAGTCCCGCAGAAAGGTGGATACAAAAATCCCAGTCCAAAGTCATGCTTTCAGATTGTCAATTTCACAAAAGGACAACATTAGCCATGAATTAAATCCCAGATACCACAAGATTCCAATTGTATTCTAGCCCAAAACTCTCTCACACACACACGTGAGTTTAATACATGAAGTATCCATTCGAATTGTGTACCATTCAAATACAAATTGCAAGTCCAAAACTCATGTACAGTATCAGATTGAGAAATGCTGTGACAGTGTAACCTGAGAAACACATTAGAAACCAGTTTATAATATACTGATAGTATGAGATTTACAGATACAGTATCAATTCTATTAGCACAGACCGAGATACACATTACACACGAGTCCAAAAATCTTACAATAAAACTTATAGATGCAGTATCAATTCCTTTAGTTCAGAAAGATCTACACATTATATACCAATTCAAAAATGTCACCATATCAGTTTGAAAGATATATTACCATTCACAATATTACTCACAGAGATACAGATTTAATAGTTGTCCAAAATCACACAAATTATCTGATTAAAACCTCCAGCATCAAATCCTAAAGTGTATCCATATTTACCAATTAAATAATGAGAAAAACGACTTAAACATTAAGATATTAAAGCTACAGTATTGAATACCATAATGTAATCTGAGAGAATAATTGTGGACAGATACAGAATGAATTTCACACTCACATACTGTTGCAGAGACTGACAGATGCAGAAAGAATCCCAAGCTCACATACAGTACTAGAGGTTGCCAGACACAGAGTGAATCCCACACTCAAGTATGGTACCAGAGATGACAGAAACAGAATGAATCCAACACTCACATACAGTACCAAGGACTGACAGATCCTGAGTTCATCCCACACTCACACACAGTACCAAGGACTGACAGATATAAAATGAATCCAACACTCACATACAGTACCAGATGCTGACAGATACAGAATGAATCCAACACTCACAAGCAGTACCAGAGACTGACAGATACAGAATGAATCCCTCACTCACAACCAGTACCAGATGCTGACAGATAATGAATGAATCTCACAGTCACACTACTGCAGACTGAGTTACATTTTACATACCAGTTCAAAGATATCATAGTGTCAGATTGAAAGATACATTATAAATTCCATTAGTGCAGACTGAGCTATATATTAGATATATCAGCAAATACTCAGTATTACACTGAAATAAACAGTATCAATACCATTGGTTCAGACTGAGCTACACATTATATACCAGTCCAAAAACCTCATAAATGAACAGACTTGAAGATACAGTATCAATTCTATTAGCGCTGCCTGAACTGTACATTACATACCAGACTGGAAATCCCATACAATATCAGACTGAAAGATACAGTATCAATTCCATCAGTGCAGACTGAGCCACACATTATATAGCAGTCCAAGAATCTCATACGCCATCAGACTCAAAGATACAATATCAATTACATAACACGTACTGAGCTCCATGTTACTCACCAGTCCAAAAATCACATCGAATATCAGATCGAAAGATTCAGTATCACTTCCATTATTGAAGACTGAGCTACACATCACATTCCAGTCCAAAAATCTAATACAGTATCAGACTGATAGATACAGTATTAATTCCTTTAGTGCAGGCTGAGCTACATATTACATACCAGTCCAAAAATCTCATACAATATTAGATTGAGATACAGAATTAATCCCATTATTGCAGACCGAGCTAAACATTACATACCAATCCAATAATTTCACTGTGAACAGATTGAAAGATACATAATCTCTGAACTCTATTGTGAATGATAAAGATGTAATACTACTCCAAAACTCACACATGTTTGATTAAAGAAAATCGAGAAGTGTATCCATATTTACAAATTAAACACTAGACGAAGAACTATATATAATTTAAAGTATTAAAGATACAGTTTCAAGTCCGATACTGTAAACTGAAATTAGAATACAGAATGAATTCACACTTGCACATTGTTTCAGAGACTGAATTATAGAATGAATTCCACACTGAGATAATGTAGCAGAAAATGGCAGATACAGAATGAATCCCACACTCACACACAGTACCTGAGACCTGCAGATGCAGAATGAATCCCACACTCACACACAGTAGTGACTGACAGATACAGAATGAATCCCACACTCACACACAGTACCAGAGACCTGCAGATACAGAATGAATCCCACACTCACACACAGTACAGAGACTGACAGATAGAGAATGAATCCCACACTCCCATACAGTACCAGAGACTGACAGATACAGAATGAATCCCACACTCACACACAGTACCAGAGACTGACAGATACAGAATGAATCCCACCCTCACAGACTGTACTGGAGACTACAGATACAGAATGAATGTCACAATCACATCACTGCAGGCTGAGTTACACTTTATAGACCAGTCCAAAGATCTCATAGTGTCAGATTGAAAGATATAGTATAAATTCTATTGGTGCAGACTGAGCTACATGTTAGATATATTGGTCAATACTCAGTATTATACTGAAATAAGCATAATCCATACCATTGGTACAGACTGAGCTATACATTACATACGAGTCCAAAAATCATAAATGATCAGACTGGAAGATAAAATTTAATTCTATTCACACCGCCTGAGCTCAACATTATATATCAGTCCAACAATCTCATACAATATTAGACTGAAAGATACAGAATCGATTCAATTAGTGCAGACTGAGCCACACATTATATAGCAGTCCAAGAATCTCATACCCTATCAGACTCAAAGATACAATATCAATTCCATTAGCACAGACTGAGCTACATGTTACTCACCAGTCCAAAAATCTCATACAGTATCACAATGAAAGATTCAGTATTAATTCCATTCGTGCAGACTGAGCTATACATTGCATTCAAGTCCAAAAATTTCATACAGTATCAGACTGATAGATACAGTATCAATTCATTTCGTGCAGGATGAGCTACATATTACATACCAGTCCAAAAATCTCATACAGTGTTAGACTCAGATACAGAATTAATCCCATTATTGCAGACTGAACTATACATTACATACTAGTCCAGTAATTTCATCGTGAACAGATTGAAAGGTATATTATCGTTCACAATAGAGTTCAGAGATTAAGATGTAATACTACTCCAAAACGCACACACGTCGTTTGTTTAAAGAAAATCAAAAAGTGTATCCATATTTACAAATTAAATGCTCGATGAAGAACTGTATATACTTTAAAGTGTTAAAGATACAGTTTCAATGCAATATTGTAAACTGAAATAAGAATACAGAATGAATCCAGACTTGCACATTGTCTCAGAGACTGAATGACAGAACAAATCCCACACTGAGATAAAGTAGCAGAGAATGGCAGATACAGAATGTATCCGCCACACACAGACAGTAGCAGAGACTGACAGGTACAAAATAAACGCAACACTTATACATAGTACCTGGAGACTGACAGATACAGAATAAACCCCACTCTCGTACACAGTACCAGAGATACAGATACAGAATAAATCCCAGTCTCATATACAGTACCAGAGACTGACCTCTACTGGCGGTAAGCGATAACTGCAATGAGGGAACAAATTCACATTATCTGTCATGGTTACAGATACAGGACAATGTGCAATGTGAGGGAAGTTTCTGTCTGTTACGTTTACTCTCGTATTTTTGCACTTTTTGACGATGAAAAATGAAGACAATTGATTCATAATAAAGTTTTTGTTTCACTCATTCCATAGTTGTGAATTTGCCCCATTATATTTCACTGTACATTGCGCAGTATTTCTCTCTGATTTCTCAGGACACGATTTACATTGCTCCTCTACCCCATTTAGACTCTTATTTTCCATGCAGTATGTTGCCTCCTTATTCCCCCCAGCGAAATGCCCCACCTCACAACTTTCTATATTGAAATTCAATGGCCATTTACACGGCCGTTCTGCAAGTTTATTTTGTCCCAGTCTTCCTCAGTATTGACTATATTTACTAAATCACTTACAAGAATTTAACACAGCATTACAACTGATGTTTGGTCTAACAAAATGTACTTGCAGCTCGTCTCCATTCGGAGTTTTTCTAAATCCCACCCGTGCAATATAATGTGAAGAATGAGTTTATCTTCTGTCCCTCTCTCATCTGTAAACTTCAATGACCCGGGGTTTGGGGACATCTACTGGCCGGAAGCAGAACTGCAACAGTTCGGAACAAATTGCTGAAACCGGACAATGTGCAGTGTGAGCGTGTTTGTGATTGGCAGCAGGAATTAAATCTAAATTTTTAAACCTGCCCATTAACCTTTAGTGTTTGTTATTGAGCAGTAAACAGAGCCGGACAGTAAGGATATGGGAAGTTATACAAAGAGCATCTATTGCAGGCTTCAGGTGAGGAGTGTGAAGGATACATTTTAAACAGCGGGTGATATGTATCAGTTGAATGGTTAGTCCCAAGGGAGAGGGGATTAGAACCCTGACCTGTACAAAGGTCCATCGTGTAGCCCCATTCATGGATCAGTGCAGGGGTTGGGTTGTGTCTGGATGTCACTAAATTTTTGCAAAAACAGCCTAACACACCTGGTGTGCAGAAGCTGAGTGCTGCAGCACTGCAGTGGAGTCAGACACTGACACTGTTTGTATCGCTGGTTTTCATTTGTTGTTATTACAATGATTATTAACAGAGAGATTCAATTGATCACTTATGTATTTTCTACTTCATCTTTTTTTGAATTACAAGATATAATTTATCTTCCAACAGGCAAATACTTGAAGGACCCAGAATCAGTGTGATGTTTACTCCTCCCGAGGCACAAGGAGCAGTCAGTGCAGCCAGCTCCTTCTCACACACAGTATGTATATTATCACACACAGAGCACAGAGACACAGACAGGTCATCAGTCCCACAGTCTCAGACAGCAGAAATAGTCAGTCCCACACTGATCCCAATCCAACAGTCAAAACAGAGCAGGAGAGACAGACGGAATTTCCATTTCACAACAACTCAGTACCACTGACTGGCAGATAAATAATTCCCAGTCCAAAATCACACCCAGTATCAGATTGAAACGAACTGTGTTAATCTCACATTAGTTCAGAATTAGCTACAAATTACATACCAGATAGAACTGACACATGTTACTGATTGATAGGTACAGCATGAATTACAATAGTGTGCTCCAAGAATCAAATTAAATACAAGCCCACAACTCACACATTATGAGCTTAAAGATGCAGTATTCATGCCAATATTGTACCCTGAGATGCAAATTAGATATCAGTTCAGATGTGACCCATATTTGACTCACATATATGTCCAAATATCTCATAGTGTCAGAATGAAATGTACAGTTTCAATTCCTTTACTGCAGACTGAGGTACACGTTAGATACCAGTCCAAAATTCTCATACAGTATTAGATTGAAAGATACAGTATCAATTCCATTAATGCAGACTGAGCTACACATCAAATACCAGTCTAAAAATCTCAGTGTCAGATTGAAAGGTACAATTTTGATTTGATTAGTACAGACTGACCCACACGTTACATACCAGTATACAAATCTCACACAGTATCAGACTGAAAGATACAGTATCAATCCCATTAGTGCAGATTGAGTTACACATTAGATATCAGTCCAGAAATCACATTCAGGGTCATGCTGAAAGATGCAGTATGAATTCAATTAGTGCAGACTGAGCTACACAACAGATATGAGCCCAACAATCTCAGTGTCAGATTGAAAGATACAGTATCAATTCCATTAGTGCAGATTGAGCTACACATTATATATGGTCCAAAATTCGAATACAGTATCATACTGAAAGATACAGTATCAATCCTATTAGTGTTGACTCAGCTACACATTGCAAACCAGTCCAACAATCAGGTCAAGCTCATGCTGAAAGGTACGGCATCAATTCCATTATTGCAGACTGAGTTATTCCTTACACACAAGTCCAAATATAGCACACAGTGTCAGACTGAAAGATACAGTATCAATCCTATTAGTGTTGACTAAGCTACACATTGCAAACCAGTCCAATAATCAGGTCAAGCTCATGCTGAAAGGTACGGCATCAATTCCATTATTGCAGACTGAGTTATTCCTTACACACAAGTCCAAATATAGCACACAGTGTCAGACTGAAAGATACAGTCTCATTCCCATTAATGCAGACTGAACTACACATTACATACCAGTCCAAAAATCACACAGTGTCAGCTTGAAAGATAAAGTATCAATTCCACTAGCCCAGCCTGAGCTACACAATAAATACCAGTCCAATAATTTCACAGTAAGATATTGAAATGTACATTCTCATTTAAAATAGTCTTCACAGAAATTAAGATGTAATCCTACATCAAAACTCACAAACATTGCATGATTAAAACAAAGTTCTAAAGTGTATCCATAATTACAAATTAACACTAGACAAAGGAATATGCATACATTCATGTATTAAAGATACAGTTTCAAGCAACATACTGTAACCTGAAATAAGAATACAGAACGAATCCAGACTTGCACTTTGTCCCAGAAACTGAGCTACAGAATAAATCCTACACTGAGATATAATACCAGAGACTGACTGTCACAGAATGAATCCCACACTCACACACAGTGCCAGAGATTGACAGACACAGAATGAATCCCACACTCACACACAGTACCAGAGTCTGACAGATACAGAATGAATCCCACATTCACACACGGTACCAGAGACTGACAAATTCAGAATTAATCCCTCACTCACACACAGTACCAGAGTCTGACAGATACAGAATGAATCCCACACTCACACACAGTGCCAGAGATTGACAGACACAGAATGAATCCCACACTCACACACAGTACCAGAGACTGACAGATATAGAATGAATCTCACACTCACACACAGTACCAGAGTCTGACAGAGAGAGAATTAGTCTCGCACTCACAGACAGTACTGGAGACTGACAGATACAGAATGAATATACAGTCTGACATCTACTGGCTGGAAGGGAGAACTGTAACAGAGTGGAACAAATTCACATTGTCTGTCGTTGTTCCAGATTCAGGACAATGTGCAGTGTGAGCAAATAGTTTCTCTCTGTAACTTCTAGTCTCGTTTTTTTTTGATATTTTGACAGTGAAATAGTAAGACAATTGATTCAGAATAAAGTTTTTGTTTTACTCATTCGATAGTTGTGAATTTGCCCCATTATATTTCACTCGACATTGCGCAATATTTCTGTCTGATTTCTCAGGACACGATTTAGATTAATTCAAATAAACCGAACTGAAACACGAATAAAAACTGAGCATAAAGCTGGAAGTTTTAATGGCGACCGTCAAAGGTGAAAGGGATAAAATAGAGAGAAAAAAATACCAAAAATGCTGGAAAGACTCAGCAGGTCCGGCAGCATCTGTGGAGAAGGGAAGCTCGGGTTAACGGTTCAGGACTATGACCCTTCTATAGATCAGAAAGGTTAATCCGACATAATTTAAATAAGGAACGGGAATCAGCAGAGGGAAAAACTTCAGAAAATCAATTAATTTCACTGAATCCGGACAATTGTGTCCAATATCCACAGTACAGATCAGGGGAAATAATAATACAAAGGGACAGAGATAAATTTAACATTATGGGGGATATAAATGAGCTTTAAAAGTATTTTTTCAAATGTAAATTAGACCCGTTTGTGTTTTGGAAACACTATCGCTCTGAACAGCATCAAATTCGGTTCCAGTCTTGGTGTTTCTGAATTAAGCGAACTGGGATTCAAACTTGTTGGAATTAACTGTTTGGAAGGCAGCTCTGCTCACCATTGTAGCGCCTTAGTTCACGAGGAGGGAGAAATAGAGTGTTTCTGTGGAGTTTGGGTTTTGAGTTTCTGACACTTTAATCATAGACAATAAATAGTTCCCAAACACCAGCCCCTGAACAGACACAACAAGCTGGTGGAATTTCTCATTTATAAATATTAAATAAGAGGATGACAAAAGAGAACAGGAAACGGTCAGGAAGATTTCACAAGAACAATTGCGGAAGCAAAGGGGAACTACGAAATTAATTTATCAAGGAATATCAAAAGAAATCGTAAATTATTCTACAGATGCATAAATAAAACAAGGAAAATCAGAACAGCTTCAGTGCCACAAAGGGATGCACAAAATAAACTCAGTGGTAACGTCAGTGAAATGCCAGAAATATTGAATTATTACTTTTCCTCAGTATTTACCCGGGAGATTAACAGGGTGAACATGATATTAGAGGAAGAGGTCAATAAAGATATCAAGACATTTAAGTTAGAAAGGGTGGTTAAACTCCTGGTCCAGATGAATTGCATCTGCACATATTAAATGAAGCAAGGAAAGGGACAGCAGAGGCACTGTTACATATATAGAAAAAATCATCACAAAAAGGAATAGTGCCAGAGGACTGGATGACAGTTAATGTGATTCTTATATTTTAAAACAGGAGATAGAACAAGTCCAGGGAACTATAGACCAGTTAACTGGAGGTCGGTGGTAGGAATGATCATGGAATTCTTTACTCAATGAAGCAATAGAAAAACATCTGAAAACCGAAAATATAATAAAGAATAGTCAGCACGGATTTCAGAAAGGGAAGGTTTAACAGTTTGGCACAAGGTTTGACAGTTTAAATTACAGTTCAACATAACTTATCTGCTTTTCAATTCCATTCCTCTCGAAATAAACCCCAGTGTTGTGTTTGCTTTCTGTGGCCTCATCAACCTGTGTTGCTACTTTTAATGATTTGTCAATCTGTACCCCTAAATCCCTTTGCTCTTCTACCCCGTTTAGGCTCTTATTTTCAAAGCAGTGCTTGGCCTCCTTATTCCCCAGAGCAAAATGCACCACCTCAAAACTTTTGATAAGGAAATTCAAAGGCCATTTACACAGCCTTTCGGTAAGCTTATTCAAGTCTTCTTGTATTTTGTCGCAGTCTTCCTCAGTATAGACAATAACCGCTAAATTAATTACAAGAATTTAACACAGCATTAAAACTAATGTTTGATCTAACAAAATGTACTTGCAGCTCGTCTCCATTCCCAGTTTTTCTAAATCCCACCCGTGCAATATAATGTGAAGAATGAGTTTATCTTCTGTCCCTCTCTCATCTGTAAACTTCAATGACCCGGGGTTTGGGGACATCTACTGGCCGGAAGCAGAACTGCAACAGTTCGGAACAAATTGCTGAAACCGGACAATGTGCAGTGTGAGCGTGTTTGTGATTGGTGGCAGGTATTAAATCTGATTGGTTTCTTCAGATATCCAGTCAGAGAGTTACAGTTAATAATTATCGTGACTTCACTCCCAGTGACCCAATCACAATCATTGCCTTCCCCCATCCCTCATTACCATAGGGCTGTGGGGCTGCCGATTTAATCCGAGCTCGGAGCGGATTTGGGTCATTTCTGGGTCTGAAATTGAGTTTGAAAATGCCTGAGGACAAGAAAGCAGCTCCCAAGAAGGGCGCCAAGAAAACCTTGAGTAAAGCACCAGCCAAGGGCGGCAAGAAGCGGAGAAAGTCGAGGAAGGAGAGTTACTCCATCTACGTCTACAAAGTGATGAAGCAGGTTCACCCCGACACCGGCATCTCCTCCAAGGCCATGAGCATCATGAACTCCTTTGTGAACGATATTTTCGAGCGCATCGCGAGTGAGGCTTCCCGCCTGGCCCATTATAATAAACGGGCGACCATCAGCTCCCGGGAGATCCAGACCGCCGTGCGCCTGCTGCTGCCCGGGGAACTGGCCAAGCACGCCGTGTCGGAAGGGACAAAGGCGGTGACCAAGTACACCAGCTCCAAGTAAAACTCCACAATGTACTGAAAAAAAACAACGGCTCTTTTAAGAGCCACCCACAACCTCTCTGAAGGAGCTGCATTTCCGATATATTTACATAGTATGTTTTTAATACCGCGATATTATTCCAATCGAAAACTGATACTCTACGCCGTTGAAATTTCTGACCCATAAACTGAACACGAGTTTCTGATCCGCTCCTTCCCATTCGCTTTATTCTTAAAGCGTTACTATTCCGGCGACGAACACACCCTGAATGACCCCTTAGCATTTCCATTATCTCTATGAATTCAGTCTCCCCACATTAAAAGCAAACCCACCCCTTGCAGTAACATAGCGGAGTCGGGGCAGAATGAGAACTCCGTCCGGGTCCCTCTTTTCACAGAAACACTCTCGGCTCTGTGAGAAGGGACCAATCGATAACGTGTCACTTTTATAAAGACTAAATTGAAACGTGTCCCTTCACGGAATGCTGTGAATGGGGATTTAGTCCCGTTCGGTACAGTTTGAAAGCGATGATAAAATTAGCGATAATTTAAAGCAGATTTTAAAACAGCGCCAGCGATTGGTGACGGGTAGCGCTGAATAAGGCAAGATAAAAAGAACGGGTTTAAAATCTTGTGCTCAGGGCGACATTGATCGAAATCCGGTCCTTTACTACACTGAAATTGGCGGGCTTTTTGAAATTCATCAAATTCCTTGTCTGACCGTTGAGGCCAGAAAATCCCGCCCTCTTCTGATTCCCAGCTATCTGATTGGTTAATGAAATAGGCAAATGAGGTGTATTAAAGAACAACCAATCAGATGACCTTTCAGTCTATAAGAAGGGTCAATACGGAAATCATTCTTCATTCTTTGTGAAAGTGTTTGTGAGATTGTGGAAATGTCTGGAAGAGGAAAAACCGGCGGTAAAGCTCGGGCCAAGGCCAAGTCTCGCTCATCCCGGGCCGGACTGCAGTTCCCTGTGGGCCGTGTTCACAGGCACCTGCGAAAGGGGAACTACGCTGAACGTGTGGGTGCCGGAGCCCCGGTCTATCTGGCTGCTGTGCTCGAGTATCTGACGGCTGAAATCCTCGAGCTGGCCGGCAACGCGGCCCGGGACAACAAGAAGACCCGCATCATCCCCAGACACCTGCAGCTGGCCATCCGCAACGACGAGGAGCTCAACAAGCTGCTGGGACGGGTGACCATCGCTCAGGGTGGGGTGCTGCCTAATATCCAGGCCGTACTGCTGCCGAAGAAAACCAGCACTGTGAGCTCCAAGAGCAAATAAAGCGGCCAAGATTTAATCTGATAACCCAAAGGCTCTTTTCAGAGCCACCCACTGTATCTATGAAAGGGCTGGTTACTGTCTGTAGGGTCAGGAATTAATTTAATAAGGACTTGATTCCGATTGTAGAACTAACAATAACTTGTTAAATACAAATGATCCATATCGGTCTGTTTAAGTACTCGCTTCCGGACAGCAGATGTCGCCAACCTCCAATTGATTGAAATTTGCAGTTTGTATGGGGAATGAGACAAAATACCAGAATTGTCATTAAACTGGGCGGGTGGGATACAGAAATAACAGGGAAGTTTGATCAACGGCATCAAGAGGTATTCTTGATGCCGTTCCACCCATTATTATTTACATCCCATCCTTAGACAACATTTGCTCGGTCTGTATTATTTTCCCCAGATTTGCACAACAGAAGCTGACTGTTGATTATTGTGTCAGCGATTGCTGAATCAAGAATGTGAGTGATATTTGCCCCTGTTATTGGATGTGATTGAGGGAATGATTCTCTCCCTGTCGGCCTGTTCCTGCTCAGTGAATGTAACACTAATGTTTCTGATTCTGATTCTAGCGCTGACGGAGAGCAAGACACACATTGCCTCTGGATCTATTAGTGCGAGAGTTACATTGAAACAGCCTCTGACACTATAGCTGCAGGGGGACAATAGACTGAAACGTCATTTGATCCGAGTCTGGTTCCTTACATCCAGCATAGGTTTTAGATCCCGTCCGATTGCACCTGTCCTTCAGTGCTGGACTCAAATGTCCAGTAAAGTGTTGGAGTGAGGCTCGAACTTTTAAACCCCTGACTCCGACATTCGAGTGTTTCCAACCGATCCAAGCTGACACTACATTGGAAATGAGAACTTGTATCGCTCGTACCTTCCACCAGTGCACGAGTCCCTCTCTATGTCCCACTGGGGGTGTATGTACCTCATGTGAAAGAGTGGGGTCGGAATCAGAACTTTCTCTGTCCGAATGAGGCATTGGAGGTGATGAGTGTCAGTCTGGTGGAATTCATCTCCCTCCAGTCCTGCGTGTGTGGAAATGAAACTGTCTCCGTTCAAATTCCTCATGCTGGTTAGTCTGGAATTGGCACTCCTGTACGTCTGGTGGTGAATCTTAGCCATAAAACGGAGATGGGCTCTGCTCCCATCTCTCCGCTGTTATGATTAACTGTTGGCCCATCAGGCCTCACCGTCTGACATCCGCTCCCTCCCCTCCATAAATTTCCCATTCAATCAACATTCTGTCAACTGCTCGGCCCTGCGATTTAAACCCAGGAGATCACAGCTCTTTCCATCGCCGATTTGGTGGCTCTGAAAAGAGCCTTTGTTGCACTTGGTGCTGAAGCCGGGTCGGGTTTAGGCGCGCTCCCCGCGGATGCGGCGGGCCAGCTGGATGTCTTTGGGCATGATGGTGACTCGCTTGGCGTGGATGGCGCACAGGTTGGTGTCCTCAAACAGCCCCACCAGGTAAGCCTCGCTGGCCTCCTGCAGGGCCATGACGGCCGAGCTCTGGAAGCGCAGGTCTGTCTTGAAGTCCTGAGCGATCTCTCGCACCAGGCGCTGGAAGGGCAGTTTGCGGATCAGCAGCTCGGTGGATTTCTGGTAGCGACGGATCTCCCTCAGAGCCACAGTGCCGGGTCTGTAGCGATGAGGCTTCTTCACTCCGCCCGTGGCTGGAGCGCTCTTCCTCGCCGCTTTGGTCGCCAACTGTTTGCGAGGAGCTTTCCCGCCGGTCGATTTACGCGCTGTCTGCTTGGTCCTGGCCATTTTCTGAACAGATCTCAACACAACCTGAGACACACAGACTGTTAATACGGAGCCAGCTCTGGGGCCGCCTTTTAAAGTGTCTAAGAGGATCCGCCCCTGGCCTCTGATTGGCTTCAGTCCCACACCCAGTCAGGGAGGGATCGCCCCTGGACGATGATTGAACCGAGCTCTGTCAGTCAGACCGAAACGGCGGGAGATATTGGGCCCCAATTGGCTGAGCTGAAATTAATCTTCAATTTCAAAAAGCCCGCCAATTTCAGAGCATCAAATAACAGTTTCAAGAAAATCTCATTTCCCTCCAGCAATTTAAGAATCTCTCTCTTTATAATCTCCATTATTTCCTACTCCTCAGCTCAAATCTCAGGCTGTTTCACATTCCGGTTCATTCTCTGATCTGTCTGTAAACGGGCGGGAATAAAGCCGCGGTCATTGCTTTCCGGAACGGGACAAAGTCCAGCTTCAATTTCAAAAATCCCGCCAGTTCCGGCCCGGTGAACCGCTCCTCAAACAGAAACTTCACATCGAACTGATAATTGAATGAGGGCAGGAAATAAAGAGCGAGCAGAGAGGACACAGCGGGAGAGGGAGTGAGGAGGGATTTTACTCTGAGCGGAGAATGTAATGTCTGGGGAAAGACTCTGTATCACCGCCTGTTCATTTATACCGTGAAACCGGGAATTCCGCTCCTTCTCTCGGGATGGCCGAGAACCCCGGCCGTTGTTTCTGATCCCCCTGTACCGAGTGTTGGGGAATCTCCCCATACTAATTAAATATCGGAAACTGATTCCCCATCCCGAGATCTTTCCTCTCCCCGTTCCCAGGTCAGTGCTCTCTCTCTGAGGCGGTGGGTGGCTCTTAGAAGAGCCTTTGTTTTGTGTCCGGTTTGAAAGGGTCGAGTTGTTCAGCCGCCGAATCCATAGAGAGTGCGGCCCTGCCGTTTCAGAGCGTACACCACATCCATGGCAGTGACCGTCTTGCGCTTGGCGTGTTCAGTGTAAGTGACCGCGTCCCTGATCACATTCTCCAGGAAAACCTTCAGCACCCCGCGGGTTTCCTCGTAGATCAGACCCGAGATCCGCTTGACACCGCCACGGCGAGCCAGGCGGCGGATGGCTGGTTTGGTGATCCCCTGGATGTTATCACGAAGCACTTTACGGTGCCGCTTGGCTCCGCCTTTGCCCAGTCCTTTGCCTCCTTTACCTCTGCCTGACATGATGATTCTTCACTGAAATCGGCACTGAATGAATAACGAATTTGTGCTGGTTCCTATTTTATGCAGCCTGCCCCGACCTGACTGAAACATTCAAAGGGTGAGTGTGCGAGGGGAAGTGACAGTGTCAGATATTAAACAGGGAGAGGAGGAGGCAGAGTGAGAGGATAAACAGAGAGGGGAGGAGAGTCAGAGTGACGGACAGAGCGGAGAGCGGCCTCTGATCTTCCAGCTCCACCTCCAGCTTTCTCCACCCGCCAATTTCAAACCGTTTCTCGATAATAGAACCGAAACACGGCGCTCTGCACAAACCCTTCCAGACTCTGGCTTCATATTCAAGGATTCCCAGAAACCCGGAGCTTTTAAATATGCCCCGTTACAATTAACAGTCAGTAATATTCCTGCCTAAATACAGTCCCTTCTATAACAAGTCAACCCGCCTCCTTCCATTTCAGTCCCAGACCCGATTCGATCTCCCCACACATCCCCTCCCAGACGGGTTCAGCAGTTTACAAACACTTTATTCCAGCTGATTTGAAGAATCTCATGTGTTGGGGTTTGAATTGTGATAGCGGCGGATCTCCGCCAGTTTTACCCTGTCACGGACTCTCGCCCTGAATCTGTGAGAAAAAATGAACTGGGACTGGAGCCGAACACACGCCAGTTCCAGTGAGGCCCGGCCCGGACATCCCATTCTCTCTATTTTATTTCAGACAGTGGGGGTGGGGCGGGGATAGCGAATATCAGCGAGTCACCGGGACCCTGGGTTTATTTGAAATGATTTCTATCTGAAATCTGAGCCCGGCCCCGGGACAGGAATCATCTGATTCCGGGATCAGCTCTTTTCTGAGAGACGTGGGTGGCTCTGAGAAGAGCCGTTGGGTTCAGATGGTCACAAGTTGCACTTGATTTTTTACTTCTTTTTGCCCGCTGCTTTCTTGGGCTTTGCTGACTTCGGCTTGGGCTTGGCCCTCGGCTTTTCCACCTTCTTCGCCTTCGCCTTCACTGTCTTGGGGGTCTTGGGCTTCTTCGCCGCCGCTTTCTTCTTAATTGGTGATTTCGCCGCCTTTTTCGTGGTCGATTTCTTGACCGCTGGTTTCTTGGCCGTTAATTTCTTGACGGCTGTTTTTTTGGCCGCTGGTTTCTTTCCGGGAGATTTCTTGGTCACTTGTTTCTTCACCTTCTTTACCACTTTTGCCTGGGTTTCCTTCTTAGCGACTCTGAAGGAGCCCGAGGCGCCCGTGCCCTTGATCTGCACCAGGGAGCCTTTTTCCACATTTCTCTTGATACTTAATTTGATCTGAGACCGGTGCTTCTCCACATCCAGGCCTTTGGTCGCCAGAACCTTCTTTATCGCGGCCAGGGATATCCCCTTGCGATCCTTGCAATCCCCCACAATCTTGAGGATCTGTTCTCCCAACGGGGGACCGGTGGACTTGGGTCGGGGAACCGCCTTCTTCTTCTTCGGAGCCTTGGGTGGAGCGGCGGCGGCGGCAGGAGGTGCCGTTTCGGCGGCTGCAGTGTCTGTCATGTCCGGGACTCTGTCGAAAATCTCTCTGACAGTCAGAGCTGGGTCAGAAATGAAACGAGAGGCGGCGGCACAGAGCAACTTAAAGGCACAGAGCGGACGGGGCGGAGACATCCTGCTGTCAGCTCCCGGCCCCTCCAGCCTCTCTGTGTTTCTCTCTCCTCTTAAACTCCCCGATTCCAATTAAAATCGGGCACTCCAGAGTCCCAGACTAGCCCCTTCCCATCTCTAACACCGGTATGTTTGCTGTCGAAAAACTTTCACCCGAATTAAAAGCACCAGTTTCGATTTAAACCCGTTTCATTGCTGCACTGATCGCGCTCTCTCACCCGATCGCTGACATGATCTCCGTTTTTCGGCTGAAATCTTGAATTGAATTCAAACTTTACCTTAAATTTCCACTTGGGAGCTCGGCAGGGGAGGAGGGCGTTCCTTTGACAGGGATTTTTTTTATTTTACTCAAAATAGACTTGGAAATCCGGCGATGAGACCGGCCACACAAACACAGTGACATTAATCTAACCCGCCCGCCCCTTCAACACACTCTCTCTGACACAATGTTCACATCTTCACATTCACAGGACAAACTGTTCGCCAGATTGACAATTCCCGGGACAGGCTTTCCTCCCCGCTCAGCCTGTGCTGCAGATTCTCGGGGGTTCGTTGTAGTTTCCCAGCTCAGTAACTGTTAAACACTCCGAGCCCGGCGCTCCTCACAGTGTCTGGTCCCCAGATTCAGGGACAGGAGACAATCACAGCTGTGGATGTGATTATCCAGATCTGGTTTTACATGATTATATTATTCACACTCAGCAATATGTTTGGTTGAGACGATAATACAAATTATCCGCTCGGGGCGCCTCCAGTCTCTCTGTCTTTCTCTTCCTTCTCCTAAACTGACTGACAGACAACAGTAACTGGTGTCCTATCCGTCCCATTCTCAACACCCAGAGACGGCCAGTTACTGAATAAATTCAACATTCATAGGCAGTCCAGTGTCAGGCAGTTACAGGCTGTTTCTCTCCACCTTTCCTTACTGGACGAGAGACTGATAAATGCGCCGTCAGACCGGCTCATACAGAATAGGAGGGACAGTGACCGTCTCACCAACAGCACCGGAGGTCTGTTCACAGACACAGAATCAGTCTTTACCTTCCAACAGGGTGTTCATATTACGCTCAATAACACTATCCCGCTTTCATGTACAGCGCTAGAGATAGAGAAATACAGACGGACAGATGAAGAGACAGACAGAGACAGGGACACAGACAAAGTATCATTCTCACACTTCCTCTCAGTGTGTCCGTTTCACACTCAGCAAACAGTATCCCACCTTCGTGTACAGCGCCAGAGAGATACAGACAGGCAGAGTATCAGCCATACGCTTCCCATCAGTGTCTCTGTATCACGCTCAGCAGGACTATTCCACCTTCATATGTTGTACAAAAGAGAGAGAGAAACTGACCTGCAATGTCCCGTTTTCACCCAGCAACAAATTGGAAAATTCTCCATTCCAATTGCCATTCCAAGCTGGAGTGACAGAAGATGCAGTCTCATCTCTCACTGATATTATTTCAGAGACAGACACATTATTAATCCCACTCTCAGGGACAGTGTCACGCATTTAACCCTCTCTTGCGTGTTGTACCCTCTGCAATTTTGAAGCTCAGGGCCCTTCTCTATTTCTCTCAGTGACCGTGAGTTTCATTCCGATTGAAATAAACTGGGACTGTTGCCGTCAGATATTAATCCTACACGGTCCCAGCAAATACACCGACTCCCACTTTCCTCCCATGTTTCTCCAGGATTGGTTCGAGGAATCCGGCCTCCACTTACGGAGTCACAAGTTTCTTTATCAGCGAAGGGACCAAGAATGAACAGAACCAATTGGCTCATTTCACAGCCGCCCACTTTATCTCTGAAAGGCCCTTTACCAACAAAAGATACCGAGAGAAACAGCAGGGATGGAAACATCTCGTTTAATAGTTAGAGATTGTGAAGTCAGTCTGGATTCCAGCATTAGGCACTGGTGGAATCCCATCTGTTTCCCATTCTGGTGCCTGTTCCTGCACTGCCTGTGGACCCCATTCCCTCTGACCTTTCCCCCAGACCCACTTCCTTTGCTCAGACTCTGAAAAATTCCAATTGGGGAAAGTTTCCATCGATTTTTGTATTGGGAATTAAACCAGATATCTGCGCATGCGTGACTCAGCCCCGCCCCCAGCGCTGGTTGTTGAAGAAGATGGTTTAAAACAGCCGGGAATGGAGAGATCACGGCCCCCGGGGGAAGGGAGCAAAGAGCAGCCTCGTTACAGCAGCTCATCGCTTCGGGAGCGTGTCCGCAGATGGGCTCAGAGATCGGCATTGAGTCCGGGGGAAGGTCAGGGGGAGTCCGGGGGCTGTTTGTAAGAGGCGGAGTGGATCAGGAACTGGTCCCGGAACATGGAGTGAGCGGGGGAAGGGAGAGGTCATTCTCGGGCTGTGTGTGTACAGGGTGTGTCCAGGGGAAGGGAGAGAGAATGGGAAGAACCTGCTATTTAAAATCATTGCTGCTTTCTCTCCCCAAACCAGTAGTGAATGTTCCTGGTTTAGTTCCAGACTCAACCTGTTTGTTGCACAGTGAAGAGTGGAAACAGAGTCGGACAGTAAGGATGTGGGGAGTTATCTAAAGAGCATCTATTGCAGGCATCAGGTGAGAAGTGTGAAGGACACATTTTAAATAGCGGCTGTTTAGTTTCGGTGGAACGGTTCGTCCCCTGGGAGAGGGGATTAGAAATTTGACCTGTACAAAGATCCCTGCCCCATCGGGTAGTCCCATTCATGGACCAGTGGAGGGGTTGGGTTGTGTCTGGATGTCACTAAATTGTTGTAAAACAGCCCAACACACCTGGTATGCAGAAGCTGAGTGCTGCAGTCGTGCAGTGGAGTCAGATACTGACACTGTTTGTACGGCTTGGTTTCATAATGATTATTAACAGAGATATTAAATTGATCACTTTTGTATTTTCTACCTCACCTGTTCTTGAGTTACAAGACATACTTTTTCTTTTTACAGGCAAAACCTTGAAGGACCCAGAATAAATGTCATGTTTCCTCCACTCGAGGCACAAGGAACAGTCGGTACATTATCACTCACAGAGCACAGAGACACAGACAGGTCATCAGTTCCTCAGTCTCAGACAGTAGAAGTAGTCAGTCCCACACTGATCCCAAGTACCACAGACACACTTTCAATTCAACAGTCAGAGGAGGAGAGGCACATATTGTTTACATTTCACCCCAACTCAGTAGAACTGCCAGTTAGATCCATAAATCCCAGTCCAATATCACACCCACCATCAGATTGAAAGGCACTGTGTCAATTTCACAATAGTGCAGCCAAAGCTAGAAATTGAATAACTGATAGAACTGACACACGGTGCCCGATTGAAAGATAGAACATTAGCCCCAATAATGTAAACCAAGATTCATCTCAAATAACGAGCAAAAGATGCAGTATCCATCCCAATTCTGTAACGTGAGATACAAATTACAGACAAGTCCAAAACTCACACACAGTATCAGAGTGAGAGATGCTGAAAGATATTATAAACTGAGAAACAAAATCAGATACCAGTTCAGAACTCACCCATTTTATGAAACTGAAAGTTACAATTTCAATTCGATTAGACCCAGAGCAACACATTACATAGAAGTGCTAAAGTCTCGTACAGTGACACCCTGAAAGACACAGCATCAAATGCATTAGTGCAGACTGAGCTACACATTACACAGCAATCCAAAAATCTCTCACAGTATTAGACTGAAAGATACAGTATCAATTCCATTAGCACAGACTGAGCTTCACATTACACAGCAATCCAAAAATCTCATAGTGTGAGACTGAGATCCAGTATCAATTCCATTAGTGTTCGCTGTGTTTAATATCGGTAAAAAGGGCACACAGCTTTTCTCATTAAAACCTGGAGCAAGAAATTCTAATGTGCACAATATTTACAAAATTAACTTCTAAGGGGAAAACTATTTATAGGTATATATATAAAAGATAGAGTTTCAAACACCAAACTGCAAACTGAGTTCCAATTGAAATACAGACAAGGAATTAATCCTGACTTGTCCACTGTTCCAGAGACTGACAGATCCCCAATCAATCCCAGATTCTCATATTGTACTAGAGAGTGACAGATACAGAATGAATCCCACACTCACATACAGTACCAGAGACTGACAGATACTGAATGAAACCCTCACTCATATACAGGACCAGAGACTGACAAATACAGAATGAATCCCACACTCACAGACTGTACCAGACAGTGACAGATACTGAATGAATCCCACACTCACACACAGTACCAGAGACTGACAGATAAAGAATGAATCCCACACTCACACGCAGTACCAGAGACTGAGAGATACAGAATGAATCCCACACTTCCAACAGAACCAGTGACTGAGAGATGCAGAATTATTCTCACACTCACATAAATTACCAGAGACTAAGATATACAGAATCAATCCCACAGTCACAAACAGGACCAGTGACTGACAGATACAAAGCCTCACTTACATATAGTATCAGCGAGTGACGGTTACAGAATCATTCCCACACTCACACACAGTTCCAGAGACAGTGATACAGAATCATTCCCACACTCACACACAGTTCCAGAGACAGTGATACAGAATCATTCCCACACTCACACACAGTTCCAGAGACAGTGATACAGAATCATTCCCACACTCACACACAGTTCCAGAGACAGTGATACAGAATCATTCCCACACTCACACACAGTTCCAGAGACAGTGATACAGAATCATTCCCACACTCACACACAGTTCCAGAGACAGTGATACAGAATCCATCCCACACTCACATATGTAACAGAACCTGACAGATACAGAATGAGTCACTCACTCAGATACAGTTCCAGAGACTGACAGATACAGAATGAATCCCACACTCACACACAGTACCAGAAACTGACAGATACAGAATGAATCCCACACTCACACACAGGACCAGAGACTGACAGATTCAGAATTGCTGCTTTACTCGGTCTTCATCCTTTGAATCTATTGGGGAAATTGAAATAAAGTCAGTGAAACTGCCCCATTTTAATGTTTGTCTCTGTAGAATTTACTACCCAATAAAGTGAACACGGGTCCGGGGTCCGTTCAATTCCCCTTTTGCTTTGCTCTCGCTCTCATTCAGATTTACACCGCCCCCGGTTTTCCCGTTAACCACCACTTTCAGGGCGAAGAATCAGAATTCAGTTCCTTCCTCTTTCTCACTGCGGAGCCAGTCTCTGAAATAATTAATTACTGATGTTAATATCCCGCATATTAGCAGCCCGTTCCCCGCAGTGTAACAATCCAGAATGAACGCCTTGGAGAAAAGAACAGGCTCCTTTTCAGGCTTCGTCAATGATTCCGTTTTCAGGACACACGGCTCCTGTTCAGTCCCTGCAACGGAATCAATCGATAACCTGTAATTTGTTACTTTTACAGGTAGAAGTGAAATTTGTCCATGTCAGCAATCTATGAATGGGGTTTTATTCCGCAAGTTATGGACAATGTGTTTTTTAAACAGCGCTAGGAATCTGGGACGTGTAATACGGAATAACATTATTACAAAGAGATTTTAAGTCTTTGTCTGAAAACGACATGTCCGAGTAATTCACTGATTTCATACACTGAAATTGGCGGCCTTTTTCAAATTTTAAAAAATCGGTCAATTCTGGCCAATAATTTGCTCTGTTTTCGTATTGACGTCTCTCCGATTGGTTAAGGAAATTAGTTTTCAAGCAAAGCAACCAATGAGAAATAGCCTCAGTTTCTAGCGGGCTTTGAGAGTTGGGCCTGTGGTAATTCCAGGTCCCCAATGACTGAGCTCAAACGGTTCAATTTCACAAACCCTCTCAGTCTCAGTATCAGAAACAACCGTCAGAGGGAAAATCCATATCACAAACTGGCCCCTTATCACAGCGGCTCAGCTTAACCTGTTCTCCCATGGAAACCCCCGGTCCCACATCACAACATCTGACTGATAAATAGAACCAAAACAGAGCGAATGGAGTGAAGGAGCATTTCACTGAGGGGGGAAATGCAGGTCCGGGTAAACTCACTTGTAACGTTCCCTGGACAATTCAGTGCACTCATTCAGGGAAATTTTCCTCTCAGTAACCGGTGCAGCACGCCGCCGATCCCGTCACCTTACTGTGTGTTCCAGAAAACTCCCTAATTATAAAACTATTCCCGAGCCCCATATATCCCGCACCAGTTCCCAGGTCAGTGCTCTCTCTGTGAGGCGGTGGGTGGCTCTTAGAAGAGCCTTTGTTTTGTGTTCAGTTCGAAAGGGTCGAATTGTTCAGCCGCCGAATCCATAGAGAGTGCGGCCCTGCCGTTTCAGAGCGTACACCACATCCATGGCAGTGACCGTCTTGCGCTTGGCGTGTTCAGTGTAGGTGACCGCGTCCCTGATCACATTCTCCAGGAAAACCTTCAGCACCCCGCGGGTTTCCTCGTAGATCAGACCCGAGATCCGCTTGACACCGCCACGGCGAGCCAGGCGGCGGATGGCTGGTTTGGTGATCCCCTGGATGTTATCACGAAGCACTTTCCGGTGCCTCTTGGCTCCACCTTTGCCCAGTCCTTTTCCTCCTTTACCTCTGCCAGACATGATGATTCTTCACTCAGATCGCCGCTGAATGAAAAACTCTCGCCTTTCTTCTCGATTTATAAAGCCCGCCCCGACCTGGTTGAGAAAGGCACATTATCGGAGAGGCCGGGGAGGAGTGTTTGAATGACAGACAGAGCATGAAGTGCGGGAGGGGAGGAGACTGGCTCAGAATGACGGACAAGCGGACGTGCAACTTCGAGCTCCGCCTCCAGGAATCAGTTACCGTCCTTTATAAAATTTTCACCAGCATCAAATGCGAAATACAAATTCAGACACAATCCTTACAGACTCCGGCTTAATATTCAAGGATTGCTCGGAAAAAAAGGCGGAAAATACAATTTAAATTCAATAAATGAGGCACACTACAGTTCCAATACAATCACTATCATAACAGAATCAATCAGTGCCGCTCCGGAACCGGTGGAAGAGGGAGAGTTTTAGTTTTCATATTTGTAGCTGACAGTCGGCGCCCAATAGTTCAATAAACATAAATCGGTGTGGAAGGCACCCGATACCTTTCCGTGCTTGGGTCAGTGTGGGACTGGATAGATTCAGGCACTGGGATGGATGGAGACTGGTCCAGGGTGGGGACTGGATAGATTCAGGGACCAGGATGGACAGGCCCAGGTCCTGTGTGGGGACTGGATAGATTCAGGGACCGGGATGGACAGACCCAGGTCCTGTGGGGAGACTGGATTGGTTCAGGGATCGGGATGGACAGACCCAGGTCCTGTTTGGGGACTGGATAGATTCAGGGACCGGGATGGACAGACCCAAGTCCTGTTTGGGGACTGGATAGATTCAGGGACCGGGATGGACAGAGACATTTCCTGTGTGGGTACAATGAGTTTCATTAGAGCTGAAGTCATTGGGTACTGGATAGATTCTGGGACGGGATGGTGTCAGATCCTCCGTGGGACTGGACAGATTCAAGGACATGGATGGATGGAGATTGGTCATGTGTGGGTATTATGAATTGAATTAGAGCTGGAGTCAGTGTCAAACTGGGTAGATTCAGGGACCGGGATGGACAGACCCAGGTCCTGTGTGGGGACTGGATAGATTCACTGACCGAGATGAACAGACCCAGGTCCTGTGTGGGGACTGGATCGATTCAGGGATCGGGATGGACAGACCCAGGTTCTTTGTGGGGACTGGATAGAATCAGGGATCGGGATGGACAGAGACTTGTCCCTGGCCACTGTGTGAGCCGGAATCTTACCTTTCGCTACCTTGGCGCCCAATTTGACCCTGAGACGAGCAACCAACTACACATCGGCATATAGGGAAAGGGCGGGAAAGTGGAGTTGAGGTAAAAATCAGATCAGCCATGATCTCATTAAATGGGGGAGCAGGCTCGAGGGGCCGAATGGCCTATTCCTGCTCCTATCTCTTATGGTCTGATCAGCACCATCACCAAGACCGCCGAATTCTACCTCCGAAACATGATTCGTCTCCTCCCCTGCTTCAGCTGATCTGGTGCTGAAAACCTCAACCATTCCCTTGTTAACTCCAGACTTGGCGATTTCAATGCTCTTCTTATCAGCCTCCTATCTTCCGCCCTCTGTAAAATTGAACTCCTCCAAAACTGCGTTGCCCTATTCTAACTCCCACCAAGTCCCGTTCACCTATCACCCATGTGCTCGGTGAATTACATTGGCTCCCATTCCTTTAGCCGCTGTAGCGATGTAATATATTAACGTAGATCGGGGATAACTGTGATCAATAGGTCAGTCTCTTCAGAGAGTAACCAGCCCTTTCACAGATACAGTGGGTGGCTCTGAAAAGAGCCTTTGGGTTATAATATTAAATCTTGGCCGCTTTATTTGCTCTTGGAGCTCACAGTGCTGGTTTTCTTCGGCAGCAGCACGGCCTGGATATTAGGCAGCACCCCGCCCTGAGCGATGGTCACCCGTCCCAGCAGCTTGTTGAGCTCCTCGTCGTTGCGGATGGCCAGCTGCAGGTGTCTGGGGATGATGCGGGTCTTCTTGTTGTCCCGGGCCGCGTTGCCGGCCAGCTCGAGGATTTCAGCCGTCAGATACTCGAGCACAGCAGCCAGATAGACCGGGGCTCCGGCACCCACACGTTCAGCGTAGTTCCCCTTTCGCAGGAGCCTGTGAACACGGCCCACAGGGAACTGCAGTCCGGCCCGGGATGAGCGAGACTTGGCCTTGGCCCGAGCTTTACCGCCGGTTTTTCCTCTTCCAGACATTTCCACAATCTCACAAACACTTTCACAAAGAATGAAGAAATCCTCCCGCACTCGCCCTTCTCATACCTTCTGGAGGAGGACAGTGGGGGAAATTGTGATTGGTTCATCTCTTCTCAATCTAATTGGTTGAACGAACAGACCAATTAGAGAGCTGTTTTATTCACCAATCAATAGCCGGCAATGAGAAAAGGCGGAAAATCCCGAAGTGAACCGTTTTTTTGAAATGTGAAAAGCCCGCCAATATATTTGTAACACAAGAAGCGGATTTAGTAAATAATGTCGCCTTAAGACAAAGATTTACAAATCTCTCCTTTTACTCTGTTATTCCACATTTCACGTCACAACTTCCAGAATCTTTTACAATCCGGTTAAAATCCGGCTTCATTCACCGTTTGCTTTCAATCCGGCGGAAATAAAGTCCCATTTTGGAACGGGACAGATTCCAGCTCAATCTTTGTAAAAGTAACAAACCACAGATTGTGGATTGATCCCTGTTCACAGGAGCTGCAGCGCGATCGAAACCGGAGCCGAGACTCCTGGTGTAAGAAGTCGAAAAGTGACAGATCCTTTAGACTATTCTGTACTCGGTGTGAAGTCCCTTTCAGGGTTGCTGTTTTACAAAGGATTGCGGCTCTGAAAGTGATATTCCCGAATAATGAACAAACAAACGGGAAAAGGAGAAAGAAATGACTGAAGTCTAATCCACCCCCTTAAAACGGCTCTGAAGGGGCAGATGCGGGGGAAGGGGTGGAAAATGAACGGGAATGAGAGGATCAGGGACACGTTTTTGGTTATTGGGACTAAATAAAAAAGCGACACACAGATTATACCGGGCAGTGATTATGAGAATCTTCCAGATTTCAAGAGAAATTACAGAAGCACATGAGATATAGAGAGACAGTTAGTATCAAACTATCTACAGTAAAAAGATTCCATACAGAGGTGTCGGTACAGCGTCTTCAAAGAGACTGTGGGTGGCTCTTAAAAGAGCCTCTGTGTTTGTTTTTTTTCAGTACATTGTGGAGTTTTACTTGGAGCTGGTGTACTTGGTCACCGCCTTTGTCCCTTCCGACACGGCGTGCTTGGCCAGTTTCCCGGGCAGCAGCAGTCGCACGGCGGTCTGGATCTCCCGGGAGCTGATGGTGTGCCGTTTATTATAATGGGCCAGGCGGGAAGCCTCACCCGCGATGCGCTCGAAAATATCGTTCACAAAGGAGTTCATGATGCTCATGGCCTTGGAGGAGATGCCGGTGTCGGGGTGAACCTGCTTCATCACTTTGTAGACGTAGATGGAGTAACTCTCCTTCCTCGACTTTCTCCGCTTCTTGCCGCCCTTGGCTGGTGCTTTACTCAAGGTTTTCTTGGCGCCCTTCTTGGGAGCTGCTTTCTTGTCCTCAGGCATTTTCAAACTCAATTTCAGACCCAGAAATGACCCAAATCCGCTCCGAGCTCGGATTAAATAGGCAGCCCCACAGCCCTATGGTAATGAGGGATGGGGGAAGGCAATGATTGTGATTGGGTCATCGGGAGTGAGGTTACAATAATTATTGTAAACAATTTTACAACACCAAGTTATAGTCCAGCAATTTTATTTTAAATTCACAAGCTGTCGGAGATTTCCTCCTTCCTCAGGCAAATGTTTGCCTGAGGAAGGAGGAAATCTCCGACAGCTTGTGAATTTAAAATAAAATTGCTGGACTATAACTTGGTGTTGTAAAATTGTTTACAATTGTCAACCCCAGTCCATCACCGGCATCTCCACACAATAATTATTGTCTGCAACTCTCTGATTGGTTTCTTCAGATGTCCAATCAGATTTACTACCTGCCACCAATCACAAACACGCTCACACTGCACATTGTCCGGTTTCAGCAATTTGTTCCGAACTGTTGCAGTTCTGCTTTCGGCCAGTAGATGTCCCCAAACCCGGGTCATTGAAGTTTGCAGATGAGAGAGGGACAGAAGATAAACTCATTCTTCACATTATATTGCACGGGTGGGATTTAGAAAAACTGGGAATGGAAAACAGTTTGTTCGACAAAACATGAGTTGTAATGCTGTATCAAATGCTTGTAATTAATTTAAGGGTTGTTGTCTTTCCTGAGGAATTGTAAACAATTTTACAACACCAAGTTATAGTCCAGCAATTTTATTTTAAATTCACAAGCTTTCGGAGATTTTCACCTTCCTCAGGCAAAAGTTTCAAGAGCTCCTTGAAGCCTACGCATTTATACATATAGAACAATACATGGTGTTTACAGACTGCCCCTGCAACTGCCCGTTGCCAAGGCAATCACCGTGTTCAGACAGAGAGGTGTCACCTGCAGAACCCCCGAATACACATTCAACAAAAAAACAAACAGGGAAAAAAAACAGAGAAAAAAAACACAGAGAGAGGCAGAAACATCCGGAAGGCAGAGAGAGCCAGCAAATGACCCATTATATTAAAAACAGATAACATTTGTTCGATGGTGGGGTAACGTGTAGCGTGACATGAACCCAAGATCCCGGTTGAGGCCGTCCTCATGGGTGCGGAACTTGGCTATCAATTTCTGCTCGACGATTTTGCGTTGTCGTGTGTCTCGAAGGCCGCCTTGGAGTACGCTTACCCGAAGGTCGGTGGATGAATGTCCATGACTGCTGAAGTGTTCCCCGACTGGGAGGGAACCCTCCTGTTTGGCGATTGTTGCGCGGTGTCCGTTCATCCGTTGTCGCAGCGTCTGCATGGTCTCGCCAATGTACCATGCTCTGGGGCATCCTTTCCTGCAACGTATGAGGTAGACAACGTTGGCCGAGTCACAGGAGTATGAACCATGCACCTGGTGGGTGGTGTCATCTCGTGTGATGGTGGTATCTGTGTCGATGATCTGGCATGTCTTGCAGAGGTTACCGTGGCAGGGTTGTGTGGCGTCGTGGACGATGTTCTCTTGAAAGCTAGGTAATTTGCTGCGAACGATGGTCTGTTTGAGGTTGGGTGGCTGTTTAAAGGCGAGTAGTGGAGGTGTGGGGATGGCCATAGCGAGGTGTTTGTCCTCATTGATGACATGTTGAAGGCTGCGGAGAACATGGCGTAGTTTCTCCGCTCCGGGGAAGTACTGGACGACAAAGGGTACTCTGTTGGTTGCGTCCCGTGTTAGTCTCCTGAGGAGGTCTATGCGATTTTTTGCTGTGGCCCGTCGGAACTGTCGATCGATGAGTCGAGCGTCATATCCCGTTCTTACTAGGGCGTCTTTCAGCGTCTGTAGGTGTCCATCGCGTTCCTCCTCGTCTGAGCAGACCCTGTGTATTCGCAGGGCCTGTCCATAGGGGATGGCCTCTTTGACGTGGTTAGGGTGGAAGCTGGAAAAGTGGAGCATCGTGAGGTTGTCCGTGGGCTTGCGGTAGAGTGAGGTGCTGAGGTGCCCGTCTTTGATGGAGATTCGTGTGTCCAAGAAAGAAACTGATTCTGAGGAGTAGTCCATGGTGAGCTTGATGGTGGGATGGAACTTGTTGATGTTATCGTGTAGTCTCTTTAGTGATTCCTTGCCGTGGGTCCATAGAAAGAAAATGTCGTCGATGTATCTGGTGTATAGTGTTGGTTGGAGGTCTTGTACAGTGAAGAAGTCCTGCTCGAACTTGTGCATGAAAATGTTGGCGTATTGGGGTGCGAATTTGGTCCCCATGGCTGTTCCGTGTGTTTGGGTAAAGAACTGGTTATCGAAGGTGAAGACATTGTGATCCAGGATGAAGCGGATGAGTTGTAGGATGGCTTCCGGAGATTGGCTGTTGTTGGTGTTGAGTATTGATGCTGTCGCAGCGATGCCGTCATCGTGGGGGATACTGGTGTATAGTGCCGAGACGTCCATCGTGGTGAGAAGTGTTCCTGGTTCAACTGGTCCGTGGGTACTGAGTTTTTGTAGGAAGTCTGTAGTGTCGCGACAGAAGCTGGGGGTTCCCTGTACGATGGGTTTCAGGATGCCCTCGATGTATCCAGAGAGGTTCTCACACAGGGTTCCGTTGCCTGATACGATGGGACGTCCGGGTGTGTTGGCTTTGTGTATCTTTGGGAGGCAGTAGAAGTCTCCCACGCGGGGATTACGTGGGATGAGAATGCGTAGGATGCTTTGAAGGTCTGGATCGAAGGTCTTGATCAGTTTGTTGAGCTGGTGGGTGTGTTCTTTGGTCGGATCTGCGGGTAACCGTCTGTAGTGTTCCTGGTTGTCCAGTTGTCGGTATGCTTCTTTGCAATAGTCTGTTCTGTTCTGTATGACTATGGCTCCTCCTTTGTCCGCTGGTTTGATGACGATGTTGCGGTTGGTCTTGAGAGCGTTGATGGCGTTGCGTTGTGCTCGGGTGACATTCTGGACTGTCTTCTGAGTGCGGCTGATGAATCTGGCATTGACGCATTTCCTGACAGCTTGAGCATACATGTCCAGCTGAGGGCAGCGACCCTCCGGAGGAGTCCAGTTTGACTCTTTCCTCTTCGGTTGCTGTACCGCGGATCCCTCTGTCTGCTGTTCCGGATCGTCGATTGTCTCATTGGGTTCGCTGCTGAAATCTTGGGGTTTGTGGTAGAATTCCCGGAGCCTCATTCTCCTGATGAATTCCTCTGTGTCCGCCGCGAGACTAGTGGGGTCCATTTTGGTAGTGGGGCAGAAATTGAGCCCTCGGCTGAGAACTTCGATTTCGTCTGGTTGAAGGGTGTGGTCGGATAAATTGACAATAGACTTCCCTGTGGTTGTAATGGGGGATGGGGGAAGGCAATGATTGTGATTGGGTCATTGGGAGTGATGCAACGTCACCTTTTCCTTTCACTCTCTGATTGGTTTCTTCAGATATCCAATCAGATTTAATACCTGCCACCAATCACAAACACGCTCACACTGCACATTGTCCGGTTTCAGCAATTTGTTCCGAACTGTTGCAGTTCTGCTTCCGGCCAGTAGATGTCCCCAAACCCCGGGTCATTGAAGTTTGCAGATGAGAGAGGGACAGAAGATAAACTCATTCTTCACATTATATTGCACGGGTGGGATTTAGAAAAACTGGGAATGGAGACGAGCTGCAAGTACATTTTGTTAGACCAAACGTTAGTTGTAATGCTGTGTTAAATTCTTGTAATTAGTTTGGGGGGTATTGTCTTTACTGAGGAAGACTGCGACAAAATATAAGACTTTAATAAGCTTGCTCAAAGGCCGTGTAAATGGCCATTTAATTTCCATATAGAAAGGTGTGAGGTGGTGCATTTTGCTGGGGGAATAAGGAGGCCACATACTGCTTGGAAAATAAGAGTCTAAATGTGGTGGAAGAGCAAAGGGATTGAGGGATACAGATTGACAAATCATTAAAAGTAGCAACACAGGTTGATGAGGCCACAGAAAGCAAACACAGCACTGGGGTTTATTTCTCGTGGAATAGAATTGAAAAGCAAATAAGTTATGTTGAACTGTAATTTAAACTGTCAAACCTTCTGTCAAACTCTTTATTATATTTTCGGTTTCTTGATTTTTTCTGCTGCATCAATGAGTAAAGAATTCCATGATCATTCCAACCACCGACCTTTAGTTAACTGGTCTATAGTTCCCTGGACTTGTTCTATCTCCTGTTTTAAAATATAAGAATGACATTAACTGTCATCCAGTCCTCTGGCACTATTCCTTTTTGTGATGATTTTTTCTATATATGTAACAGTGCCTCTGCTATCTCTTCCCTTGCTTCATTTAATATGCACGGATGCAATCCATCTGGACCAGGAGTTTAACCACCCTTTCTAACTTAAATGTCTTGATATCTTTATTGACCTCTTCCTCTAATATCATGTTCACCCTGTTAATTTCCCGGGTAAATACTGAGGCAAAGTAATAATTCAATATTTCTGGCGTTTTGCTGACGTTACCTGTGAGTTTATCTTGTGAATCCCTTAGCGGCCTTCAAGATATTCTGATTTTCCTTTTATTATTTTTGTGTCTGTAGAATAATTTACTATTTCTTTTTATATTCCTTGATAATTTGATTTCGTGGTTCCTGTTTCCTTTCCTAATTGTTTTTGTGACTTCTTCCTAACCTCTTCCTATTCGCTTTTGTCATCCTCTTATTTAATATCTATAAATGAGAAATTCCATCAGCTTGTTGTGTCTGTTCAGGGGCTGATGTTTGGGAAATATTTATTGTCTATGATTAAAGTGCCAGAAACCCAAAGAGAGCAATTCAGTGTGAAACTCTGCAGAAACACTCAATTTCTCCCTCCGAGTGAAATAAGGCGCTATAATGGTGAGTATAGCTGCCTTCCAAGCAGTTAATTCCAACAGGTTTGAATCCCAGCACGCTGAATTCAGAAACACCAAGACTGGAATTTGATGATGTTCAGAGGGATAGTGCTTCCAAAACACAAACGGGTCTAATTTTTATAAAAATACTTTCAAAATACATTTATTTCCCCCATAACGTTGAATTTAACTCTGATCCTTCGTATTATTATTTCTCCTGATCTGTACAGTGGATACGGAACACAACTGCTCGGATTCAGGGAAATTAATTGATTTTCTGAAGTCTTTCCCTCTGCTGATTCCCGTTCCTTATTTAAATTATGTCGGATTAACCTTTCTGATCTATAGAAGGGTCATTGACCTGAACCGTTAACCCGAGCTTCCCTTCTCCACAGATACTGCCGGACCTGCTGAGTCTTTCCAGCATTTTCGGGTTTAATTTTTTCTATATTTTATCCCTTTCACTTTTGACGGTCGCCAATGAAACTTCCAGATTTGCGCTCAGTTTTTATTTGTGTTTCAGTTCGGTTTATTTGAATTAATATAAATCGTGTCCTGAGAAATCAGACAGAAATATTGCGCAATATAGAGTGAAATATAATGGGGCAACTTTAGAATGAGGAAAACAAGAACTTTATTATAAATCATTGTCTAATTTTTTACTGACAAAATATGAAAAAATACGAGACCAGAAGTTACAGAGAGAAACTATTTCCTCACATTGCACATTGTCCTGAATCTGTAACAACGACAGAAAATGTGAATTTGTTCCACTCTGTTACAGTTCTCAGTTATGGCCAGTAGATGTCAGACTGTATGTCAGTGTGGGATTAATTCTCTGTCTGTCAGTCTCTGTTACTGTATGTGAGTGTGATATTCATTCTGTATCCGTCAGTCTCCAGTACAGTCTGCGAGTGTGGGATTCATTCTGCATCTGTCAGTCACCTGCTACTATATGTGAGTGTGATATTCAATCTGTATCCGTCAGTCTCCAATATGGTCTGTGAGTGTGGGATTCATTCTGTATCTGTCAGTCTCTGGTACTGTACGTGAGTGTGGGATTCATTCTGTTACTCAGCCTCTGGGGAAATTGCAAGTCTGTATTCCTTCTGTATTCTTATTTCAGGTTATAGTATGGTGCTTGAAACTGTATCCTTAATTCATTAATATATGCAAATCTTTCATCCAGCATTAATTTGTAAATATGAATACACTTTTGGATTTTATTTTAAACAAACAACGTTTTGTTGTCGGATTACATCTTAACCTCTGTGAAGATAATGTATATTTCATTCATTTATTGTGAAATTATTGGACTGGTATTTGTTGTGTTGCTCAGTCTGGGCTAATGGAATTTTTATTGTATGTTTCAGTCTGACACTGTATGAGATTTTTGGACTGGTATGTAATGTGTGGTTCAGACTGTACTAATGGAATTGACACTCTAACTTTCAGTCAGACACTGCAAGAGATTTTTGGATTGGTTTGTAATGTGTAGCTTAGTCTACACGAATAGGATTCATACTCTGTTTCAGTATGATAATGTATGAGATTTTTGGACGGTATATAATGTGTAGCTCAGTCTGCACAAATGGAATTCATACTGTACCTTTCAGTCTGATACTGTGTAATATATTTAGACTGGTTTGTAAGGTATAGTTCAGTCTGCACTAATGGGTTTGATACTGTATCTTTCAATTTGACACTGAATGTGACCTTTGAACTGGTATCTAATGTATTGCTCAATCTGCACTAATGGGATTGATATTGTATCTTCCAGTCTGAAACTGTGTGAGATTTTTGTGCTGGTATGTAACGTGTAGGTCAGTCTGTACTAATCAAATCGATACTATATTTTTCAGTATGATACTATACGTGATTTTTGGACAGGTATCTAATGTGAATCTCTGTCTGCAGTAAAGGAATTGATACTGTGCCTTTCAGTTTGACACAATGTGATTTTTGGACTGGTATGTGATGTGTACCTCAGTCTAATGGGATTGTTACTGTATCTTCTAGTATGATACTGCATGAGAATTTTGGACTGGTATATAATGTGTAGCTCAGTCTGCACCAATGGAATTGAAACTATACATTTCATTCTGACACTATGAGGTATTTGGACATATATGTGAGTCAAATATGTGTAACATCTGAACTGGTATCTAATTTGTATCTCAGGATACACTATTGGCATGAATACTGCATCTTTAAACTCATAATGTGTGTGAGTTGTGGGCTGGTATTTAATTTGAATCTCGGGGTACACTATTGGGATTCATTCTGTACCTATGAATCGGTACCATGTGTCAGTTCTATCTGGTATTTAATTTGTAGCTAACGCTGAACTAATGTGAGATTGACACAGTGCCTTTCAATCTGATACTGGGTGTGATTTTGGACTGGGAATTATTTATCTGCCGGTCAGCGGTACTGAGTCATTGTGAAATGGGAATTCCGTCTGTCTCTCCTGGTTGCTTTACTGTTGGATTGGGATCAGTGTGGGATTGACTATTTCTGCGGTGTGAGACTGTGGGACTGATGACCTGTCTGTGTCTCTGTGCTCTGTGAGTGATAATATACATACTGTGTGTGAGAAGGAGCTGGCTGCACTGACTGCTCCTTGTGCCTCGGGAGGAGTAAACATCACACTGATTCTGGATCCTTCAAGGATTTGCCTGTAGGAAGAAAAAGTATCTCTTGTAATTCAAGAACAGGTGAGGTAGAAAATACAAAAGTGATCAATTGAATCTCTCTGTTAATAATCATTGTAATATCCACAAATGAAAACCACCGATACAAACAGTGTCAGTGTCTGACTCCACTGCAGTACTGCAGCACTCAGCTTCTGCACACCAGGTGTGTGGGGCTGTTTTACAACAATTTAGTGACATCCAGACAAAACCCACCCCCTGCACTGATACAAGAATAGGATAACCCGATGGGGCGGGGACCTTTGCACACATCAGATTTCTAATCCCCTCTCCCATGGGACTAACCGTTCAACCAAAACAAAACAGCCGCTGTTTAAAATGTGTCCTTCAAACTTCTCACCTGATGCCTGCAATAGATGCTCTTTGTATAACTCCCCACATCCTTACTGTCCGGCTCTGTTTACTGCTCAATAACAAACACTAAAGGTTAATCGGTAGGTTTCAAAAATCAGATTTGATACCTGCCACAAATCACAAACACGCTCACACTGCACATTGTCCGGTTTCAGCAATTTGTTCCGAACTGTTGCAGTTCTGCTTCCGGCCAGTAGATGTCCCCAAACCCCGGGTCATTGAAGTTTACAGATGAGAGAGGGACAGAAGATGAACTCATTCTTCACATTATATTGCACGGGTGGGATTTAGAAAAACTGGGATTGGAGACGAGCTGCAAGTACATTTTGTCAGACCAAACATCAGTTGGAATGCTGTGTTAAATTCTTGTAATTGATTTAGGAAATATAGTCAATACTGAGGAAGACTGGGACAAAATAAACTTGCAGAACGGCCGTGTAAATGGCCATTGAATTTCAATATAGAAAGGTGTGAGATGGGGAATTTCGCTAAGGGGAATAAGGAGGCCACATACTGCATGGAAAATAAGAGTCTAAATGGGGTAGAGGAGCAATGTAAATCGTGTCCTCAGAAATCAGAGAGAAACACTGCACAATGTACAGTGAAATATAATGGGGCAAATTCACAACTATCGAATGAATGAAACAAAAACTTTATTATGAATCAATTGTCTTCATGTTTCACCGTCAAAAAGTGCAAAAATACGCGAGTAAAAGTTACAGACAGAAACTTTCCTCACATTGCACATTGTCCTGTTTCTGTAACCACGTCAGATAATGTGAATTTGTTCCACTATTTTTTCATTTCTCGCTTACGTACAGTAGAGGTCAGTCTCTGGTACTGTATATGAGAGTGGGGTTTATTCTGTATATTTCAGTCTCTGGTACTGTATATGAGAGTGGGATTTATTCTGTATATTTCAATCTCTGGTACTGTATATGAGAGTGGGGTTTATTCTGTATATTTCAGTCTCTGGTACTGTATATGAGAGTGGGGTTTATTCTGTATATTTCAGTCTCTGGTACTGTATATGAGAGTGGGGTTTATTCTGTATCTGCCAGTCTCTGATGCTTTCTGTGAGTGTGAGATTAATTCCATCACTGTCAGTCTCTGGTGCTGTATGTGAGTGTGGAATTAAATATGTACCTGTCAGTCTCTGGTACTGTCTCTGTGTGTGGGATTCATTTTGTATCTGCCATTCTCGGCTGCTTTATCTCAGTTTGGGATTCATTCTGTAATTCAGTCTCTGAGACAATGTGCAAGTCTTAATTCATTCCATATTCTTATTTCAGTTCAGAGTATCGTATTTGAAACTGTATCTTTAACACTCAAAATTATATACAGTTCTTTGTCAAGTAATTCATTTGTTAATATGGATACACTTTCGATTTTCTTTAATCAAACAATGTGTGTGAGTTTTGGAGTGGTATTACATCTTAATCTCTAAACTCAATTATGAATGATAATATACCTTTCAATCTGTTCATGGTGAAATTACTGGATTGGTATGTAATGTGTAGTTCAGTCTGCAATAATGGGATTAATTCTGTATCGGAGTCTAACACTGTGAGAGATTTTTGGACTGGTGAGTAACATGTACCTCAGTCTGTGGTAATGGAATTGATATTGTATCTTTGAGTCTGATATGGTATGACATTGTTGGACTGCTATTTAATGTGTGGCTCAGTCTGCACTAATTGAATCGATACTGTATCTTTCAGTCTAATATTGTATGAGGTTGTTGGGCTGTTATATAATTTTAGCTCAGGCGGTGTGAATAGAATTTAAACTATACCTTCCAGTCTGATCATTAATGTGATTTGTGGACTCGAATGTAATGTGTAGCTCAGTCTGTACCAATGGTATTGATAATGTTTATTTCAGTATAACACGAGTATTTACCAATATATCGAATATGTAGCTCAGTCTGCACCAATGGAATTGACACTGTATCTTTCAATCTGACCCGATGAGATTTTTGGACTGGTATGTAATGCGTAACTCAGTCTGCAGTAATGTGATTGTGAGATTCATTCTGTATCTGTCAGTCTCTGGTACTGTATGTGATTGTGAGATTCATTCTGTATCTGTCAATCTCTGGTACTGTTTGTGAGTGTGAGATTCATTCTTTATCTGTCAGCCCCTGGTATTGTGCGTGAGTGAGATTCATTCTGTTCCTGGTACTGTATGTGAGTGTAGGATTCATTCTATTTCTGTCAGTCTCTGGTACTGACTGTGAGCATGGGGTATATTCAGCATCTGTCAGTCTCAGGGGTACTATATATAAGTGATGGATTCATTCTGTATCTGCCAGTCTCTGGTGTGAAATGTGAATGTGGGATTCATTCTGTATCTGTCAGTCTCTGGTACTGACTGTGAGCTTGGTGTATATTCAGCATCTGTCAGTCTCAGGGGTACTATATATAAGTGATGGATTCATTCTGTATCTGTCAGTCTCTGGTGCTGTATGTGAATGTGGGATTCATTCTGTATCTGTCAGTCTCTGGTGCTGTATGTGAGTTTGGGATCCATTCTGTATCTGTCATTCTCTGCCACTTTATCCCATTGTGGGATTCATTCTGTAATTCAGTCTCTGAGACAATGTGCAAGTCTGAATTCATTCCATATTCTTATTTCAGTTTGCAGTATCTTATTTGAAACTGTATCTTTAATACTTTAAATTATATACAGTTCTCCGTCAAATAATTAATTTGTAAATATGGATTACTTTTTGATTTTCTTTAATCAAACAATGTGTGTGAGTTTTCGAGTAGTATTACATCTTAATCTCTGAACTCTATTGTGAATGATAATGTACCTTTCAATCTGTTCATGGTGAAATTACTGGACTGGTATGTAATGTGTAGTTCAGTCTGCAATAATGGGATTAATTCTTCAACTGAGTCTAACACTGTATGAGATTTTTGGACTGGTATGTAATATGTAGCTCATCCTGCACTAAAGGAATTGATACAGTATCTATCAGTCTGATACTGTATGATATTTTTGGACTGGAATGTGATGTTTAGCTCAGTCTGCAATAATGGAAGTGATACTGAATCTTTCAATCTGATACTCTGAGGTTTTAGGACTGGTGAGTAACATGTAGCTCAGTCTGTGCTAATGGAATTGAAATTGTACCTTTGAGTCTGATAGGATATGAGATTGTTGGACTGCTATATAATGTGTGGCTCAGTCTGCACTAATGAAATCGATACTGTATCTTTCAGTCTAATGTTGTATGGGATTTTCAGTCTTGTATGTAATGTACAGCTCAGGCGGTGCTAATAGAATTGAAACTGTATCTTCCACTCTGATCATTTGTGAGGTTTTTGGACTGGTATATAATGTGTCGCTCAGTCTGTACCAATGGTATTGATACTGTTTATTTCAGTATAACACTCTGAGTATTTACCAATATATCTAATATGTAGCTCAGTCTGCACTAATGGAATTTATACTGTATGTTTCAATCTGACACTATGAGATCTTTGGACTGGTCTGTAAAGTGTAACTCAGTCTGCAGTGATGTGATTGTGACATTCATTGTGTATCTGTCAGTTTCTGCTACTGAATGTGAGTGAAATTCATTCTGTTCCTGGTACTCCATGTGAGTGTGGGATTCATTCTGTATCTGTCAGTCTCTGGTATTGTGGGTGGGTGAGATATTCATTCTGTATCTATCAATTTCTGATGCTGTATGTGAGTGATATAAATTCTGTATCTGTCCGTCTGTGCAACAGTATGTGAGTGTGGGATTCATTTTGAACCTGTCAATCGCTGGTACATTGTATGAGTTTGGGATTCGTTCTATATGTCAGTCTCTGGCATTCTATCAGAGTGTGAGATTCATTCTTTATCTGTATCTAATTTGTATCTCTGTTTACAGTATGGCATTCAAAACTGTATCTTTAATACCTTAATATATGAATATATTTCCCAGTCTTTAATTAGTAGATAATGATATATTTTAAGATGTAATGCTGTAGGATATAATCAGATAATGTGGGCATCTATTACATCTATATCGATGGGAAAACAATTGTGAATTTGTGCATCTTCCAAACTGATATGGTGACATTTTTGAACTTGTGTATAAAGTGGAGCTCAGTCTGCATGAATAGAATACTGTATATTTAAGTCTGAATCTGTATCAGTTTTTGTGTAGTGGTTTCTAATGTGTAGATCAGTCTGCACTAATGGAATTTATACTGTATCTTTCAATCTGGCACCAGGAGATCTTTGGACTGGTCTGTAAAGTGTAACTCAGTCTGCAGTCGTGTGACTGTGACATTCATTGTGTATCTGTCAGTTTCTGCTACTGTATTTGAGTGTGGGATTCATTCTGTTCCTGGTACTCAATGTGAGTGTGGGAATCATTCTGTATCTGTCAGTCTCTGGTATTGTGTGTGGGTGTGGGATTCATTCTGTATCTGTCAGTCACTGGTATTGTGTGTGGGTGTGGGATTCATTCTGTATCTGTCAGTCACTGGTATTGTGTGTGGGTGTGGGATTCATTCTGTATCTGTCAGTTTCTAGTATTGTGTGTGGGTGAGACATTCATTCTGTATCTATCAATTTCTGATGCTGTATGTGAGTGATATAAATTCTGTATCTGTCAGTCTGTGCTACAGTGTGTGAGTGTGGGATTCATTTTGAATCTGTCAGTCTCTGGTACATTGTATGAGTTTGTGATTCATTCTATATATCAGTCCATGACACTCTATCAGAGTGTGAGATTCATTCTTTATCTGTATCTAATTTGTATCTCCGTTTACAGTATGGTGTTCAAAACTGTATCTTGAATACCTTAATGTATGAATATTATTTCCCAGTCTTTAATTAGTAGATAATGATATATTTTAAAATGTAATGCTGTCGGATATAATCAGATAATGTGGGCATCTATTTTTGGACTACTATTAAATCTGTATCGATGGGAAAACAATTGTGAATTTGTGCATCTTCCAAACTGATAGTGACATTTTTGAACTTGTATATAATGTGGAGCTCAGTCTGCCTGAATAGAATACTGTATATTTCAGTCTGAATCTGTATCAGTTTTGTTGTAGTGGTTGCTAATGTGCAGCTCAGTCTGCACTAATGGAATTGATACTGTATCTTTCAATCTGACACTGAGATTTTTGGACTGGTAGGTAATGTTTAACTCAGCCTGCTCTAATGTAGGTGACTGTGAGATTCACTTTGCATCTCTCAGTCTCTGGTACTGCATGTGAGTTTGGGATTCATGTTGTATCTGTCACTCTCTGGTGCTCTATTTGACTGTGGGATTCATTCTGTATATACATTCACTAGTACTGTGTGTGGGTGTTGAACTATTTCCATATAAGCAGTTTCTCATAATGTATGTGAGTGTGGGATTCATTCTGTATCCGTCAGTCTCTGGTGCTGTGTGTGAGTGTGGGATTAATTCTGTATCTGTCAGTCTCTGGTACTGTGTGTGAGTGTGGGATTCATTCTGTACATGTCAGTCTCTGATGCTGTGTGTGAATGTGGAATTCATTCTGTATCTGTCAATCTCTGGTACTGTGTGTGAGTGTGGGATTCATTCTGTATCTGTCAGTCTCTGGTACTGTGTGTGAGTGTGGGATTCATTCTGTATCTGTCAGTCTCTGGTACTGTGTGTGAGTGTGGGATTCATTCTGTATCTGTCAGTCTCAGGTACTGTGTGTGAGTATGCGATTCATACTTTACCGGTCAGTCTCTGATGCTTTATGAGTGTGTGGGATGAACTTGGTATCTGTCAGTCCTTGGTACTGTATAGCCAGTGTGGGATTCATTCTGTATCTGTCATTTCTTGTCCCATACTTGAGTGTGGGATTGAATTTATGTCTGGCAACCTCTAGTACTGTATGTGTGTTTGGGATTCCTTCTGCCATCTGTCAGTCTCTGGTACAGTATGGTGAGTGTGGGATTCATTCTGTGTCTCTGTGTCTCTGTACGGTATCTGAGTGTGAGATTCATTCTGTATCTCTATGCAATTATTCTCTCAGATTATATTATGGTATTCAATACTGTCGCTTTAATATCTTCATGTTGAAGTAGTTTTTCTCATTATTTAATTGGTAAAAATGGATGCACTTTAGGATTTGATGCTGGAGGTTTTAATCAGATAATTTGTGTGCTTTTTGGACTAGTATTAAATGTGTATTTCTGTGATTACTATTGTGAATGATAATGAATCATTCAAAATGATTTGGTGAATTGGTATGTAATGTGTAGATCAGTCTGCACTAAAGGAATTGATACTGTAACTTTAAATTTTATTTTATAAGATTTTTGGACTCGTGTGTAATGTGGATCTCATTGTGGACGAACAGAATTGATACAGTATCTTTAAATCTCATACTATGAGTGTATTATAAACTGGTATCTAATTTGTTTCTCAGGTTACACTGTCACAGCATTTCTCAATCTGATACTGTACATGAGTTTTGCACTAGCAATTTGTATTCGAATGGTACACTATTTGAATGGATACTGCATGTATTAAACTTACATGTGTGTGAGAGTTCTGGGCTCGAATTCAATAGGAATCTCGAGGAACATTATTGGGATTCATTCTGTACCTTTCAATCGGGTACCATGTGTGATTTCTCTCTGGTATTTAATTCATGGCTAATGTTGCCCCTTTGTGAAATAGACAATCTGAGAGTGTGATTTTGGACTGGGATTTTTGTATCTCCCTGTCAGTGGGACTGAGTTCGGGGGAAATGGAACAGTGTCTGCCTCACCTGCTCTGTTTGACTGTGGATTGAAAATGTGTCTCTGGAATTTGGGATCATTGTGGGACTGAGTACTTCTGCTGTCTGAGACTGTGGAACTGATGACCTGTCTGTGTCTCTGTGCTCTGTTGTAATCAATTTTACAACACCAAGTTATAGTCCAGCAATTTTATTTTAAATTCACAAGCTTTCGGAGGCTTCCCCCTTCCTCAGGTGAACGATGTGGAAATGAAATCCTCGAGTTTAAAATAAAATTGCTGGACTATAACTTGGTGTTGTAAAATTGTTCACAATTGTCAACCCCAGTCCATCACCGGCATCTCCACATCTGTGCTCTGTGAGTGATAATGTACTTACTGTGTGTGAGAAGGAGCTGACTGCACTGTTCCTTGTGCCTCGGGTGGAGGAAACATCACATTTATTCTGGATCCTTCAAGGGTTTGCCTGTAGAAAGGAAATTATCTCTTATTACTCAGGAACAGGTGAGGTAGAAAATACAAAAGTGATCAGTTTAATAACTATTAATAATTATTTTGAATATCCACAAATTGAATCCAGCAATACTGTGTCTGACTCCACTGCAGTACTGCAGCACTGAGTTTCTGCATACCAGATGTGTTGGGTTGCTTTACAACAATTTAATGACATTCAGACACAACACAACCGCTGCACTGATCCATGAATGGGACTACCCGATGGAGCAGGGACCTTTGTACCGGTCAGGTTTCTAATCCCCTCTCCCATGGGACTAACCGTTCAACTGAAAGCAAAGAGCCGCTGTTTAAAATGTGTCCTTCACACTTCTCACCTGGTGCCTGCAATTGATGCTCTTTGTATAACTCCCCACATCCTTACTGTCCGGCTCTGTTTCCACTCTTCACTGTCCAATAACAATAAACAGGGTGAGACTGGAACTAAACCAGGAACATTCACGACTGGTATGGGGAGAGAAAGCAGCAATGATTTTAAATAGCAGGTTCTTCCCATTCTGTCTCCCTTACCCTGGACACACCCTGGACACACACAGCCCGAGAATGACCTCTCCCTTCCCCCGCTCACTCCATGTTCCGGGACCAGTTCCTGATCCACTCCGCCTCTTACAAACAGCCCCCGGACTCCCCCTGACCTTCCCCCGGACTCAATGCCGATCTCTGAGCCCATCTGCGGACACGGTCCCGAAGCGATGAGCTGCTGTAACGAGGCTGCTCTTTGCTCCCTTCCCCCGGGGGCCGTGATCTCTCCATTCCCGGCTGTTTTAAACCATCTTCTTCCGCTCACTGAGGGAATGGCGCCCACAGGCCGAGCTGGGGGAGGGCAGCGCGCATGCGCTCTTCTGCTCACCAACAACCAGCGCTGGGGGCGGGGCTGAGTCACGCATGCGCAGATATCTGGTTTAATTCCCAATACAAAAATCGATGGAAACTTTCCCCAATTGGAATTTTTCCGAGTCTGAGCAAAGGAAGTGGGTCTGGGGGAAAGGTCAGAGGGAATGGGGTCCACAGGCAGTGCAGGATCAGGCACCAGAATGGAAAACAGATGGGATTCCACCAGTGCCTAACGCTGGAATCCAGACTGACTTTACAATCTCTAACTATTAAACTAGATGTTTCCATCCCTGCTGTTTCTCTCGGTATCTTTTGATGGTAAAGAGCCTTCCAGAGATAAAGTGAGCGGCTGTGGAATGAGCCAAAGGATCCGGTTCATTCTTGGCCCCTCTGCTGATAAATAAATGTGTGACTCCGAAACTGGAGGGAGGATTTCTCAAACCAATCCTGGAGAAACAGTGGAGGAAAGTAGGAGTCGGTGTATCTGTCAGCAACAGACCCAGATTTATTTAATTGGAGTGAAACTCTCGGTCACTGAGAGTAATATCGAACAGCCCTGAGCTGCAAAACTCCAGGTGATACAACAGGAAAAGAGGGTTAAATGTGGCCCATTGTTTCTGTCAATGTCTGCACTGTCCCTGAGTGTGGGATTAATAATGTGTCTGTCCCTTGTACAATATCAGTGAGAGATGAGATTGCATCTTCTGTCTCTCCAACGGGATCTTTCTCGATAAAACGGAACTTTACCGGTCATTCTAAAACTAATACTGTTTACGTCTGCCTGTCAATGCGTCCCTCCGCTCGATCTCTCTCTCGCCGTGTGTTGCCCCCTCTCACTCTCTGGTGTTGTATATGAAGGTGGGATACTGCTATTGAGCGTGATATGGACACACTGATAGGAAGTGTAAGACTGATACTGTCCCTCTCTCTCTCTCTCTCCCTGGTGCTGGACATGAAGATGGGATACGTTCTGATATAAAACAGAGAGAATGAGATGTCCGGGCCGGGTCTCACTGTAACTGAGGATGTGTTCGGCTTCGGTCCCTGTTCGTCGTCATTATCTTTTCACAGATTCCGGGCGAGAGTCTCTGAGAGACGGTAACACTGGCGGATAAACTTTTAGTCGGTACTTTCAGTAATTTGTGTATCTGCACCCCTCGATCCCTTTGCTCCTCTATCCTGATCCAGGCAGTGTGTGATCTCCTTATTCTTCATTCTGTAAGTTTATTCGTGTCCTCTTGCATTTTGACACATTCTACCTTTGTATTAACTGTACTCCCCAATGTGGTGTCATCGTCAAATTTTGAAATTGTCCTTCCGATTCCCGAATCCAAATCGTAATTTTAAATTGTGAACAACAGTGGTCCCAGCAATGATCCCTGTGTTAAACCACTTCTCAATTTTAGCCACTCTAATTAGCTACCCTTAACTCCTGTTCTCTCTTTTTGTTTTGTAGCCAGCTTGCTATCCATTTCGCCGCCTGTCCCCGACTCCACGTGCTCTGAACTTTGCCATGAGTCCACAATCGAAGACCTTCTGAAGATTCAAATGCATTACATCTACTACATTAACTTTGTCTCCGCTTTCAATTACTTCTTCAAAGGTTGGTCCTGTCCTTGTCCTGTTATTAGATTAAATCCTGGCCGCTTCACTTGCTCTTGATGTCCCCAGCTCTTTTCTTCGGCAGCAGCACGGCCTGGATATTAGTCGGCTCCCCGCCCTGAGCGATGGTCACCCGTCCCAGCAGCTTGTTGTACTACTCGTCGTTGCGGATGGACAGCTGCAGGTGTCTGGGGATGATGCGGGTCTTCTTGATGTCGCGGACCGTGTTGCCGGCCAGCTGGAGGATTTCAGCCGTCGGATACTCGAGCACAGTCGCCAGATAGACCGGGGCTCCGGCACCCACACGTTCAGCGTAGTTCCCCTTTCGGAGGAGCCTGTGAACACGGCCCACAGGGAACTGCAGTCCGGCCCGGGGTGAGCGAGACTTGGCCTTGGCCCGAGGTTTACCGCCGGATTTTCCTCTTCCAGACATTTCCACAATCTCACAAACACTTTCACAAAGAATGAAGAAATCCTCCCGCACTCGCCCTTCTTATACCTTCTGGAGGAGTACAGTGGGGGCAATTGTGATGGGTCTCTCTCAGAGTGTTTACACTGCCCGCTCACCCTCGCTGATATTCTATCTTTCAATTGCTGTAATATTGTCCTTTAGTAATATTGCTACTCCCCCTCCTTTCCCTATTTCCCTGTCCTTTCTAAAGATCTTACAGACTTGAATATTAAGCTGCTATTCGTACCCAGCTTGTAGTCAGGTCTGTGTAATGATTTAATATAATTATTTAACTTCACTCAATGGCTGATGTGAGCTGCGGCAAAATGTATTTCCATC